>NC_058085.1:211235146-211553685 GCF_014858855.1 Bufo gargarizans | reverse complement strand
CAGGTGCCTGGTCATGCAGGTTGTGCTCAGGTTCAGAACGTTAATGCCTCGCTTCAGGCTCTGATGGCACAGCGTGCAAACCACTCGGGTCTTGTCGTCAGCACATTGTTTGAAGAAGTGCCATGCCAGGGAACTCCTTGAAGCTGCCTTTGGGGTGCTCGGTCCCAGATGGCGGCGGTCAGTAGCAGGCGGAGTCTCTTGGCGGCGGGTGTTCTGCTTTTGCCCACTGCTCCCTCTTTTGCTACGCTGTTGGCTCGGTCTCACCACTGCCTCTTCCTCCGAACTGTGAAAGTCAGTGGCACGACCCTTATTCCATGTGGGGTCTAGGACCTCATCGTCCCCTGCATCGTCTTCCACCCAGTCTTGATCCCTGACCTCCTGTTCAGTCTGCACACTGCAGAAAGACGCAGCAGTTGGCACCTGTGTTTCGTCATCATCAGAGACATGCTGAGGTGGTATTCCCATGTCCTCATCATCAGGAAACATAAGTGGTTGTGCGTCAGTGCATTCTATGTCTTTCAACCGCTGGGGAAGGGCTAGGTGGATGCCCTTGGGAAACCCTGCCAGCGGAGTCTTCAAACAGCATAAGAGACTGCTGCATAACTTGAGGCTGAGACAGTTTCCCTGGTATGCATGGGGGTGATGTGACAGACTGATGGGGTTGGTTTTTAGGCGCCATCTGTGCGCTTTCTGCAGAAGACTGGGTGGGAGATAATGTGAACGTGCTGGATCCACTGTCGGCCACCCAATTGACTAATGCCTGTACCTGCTCAGGCCTTACCATCCTTAGAACGGCATTGGGCCCCACCATATATCGCTGTAAATTCTGGCGGCTACTGGGACCTGAGGTAGTTGGTACACTAGGACGTGTGGATGTGGCAGAACGGCCACGTCCTCTCCCAGCACCAGAGGGTCCACTAACACCACCACGACCATGTCCACGTCCGCGTCCCTTACTAGATGTTTTTCTCATTGTTATGGTTCACCACAACAACAAATATATTATTTGGCCCAATGTATTGTATTCAAATTCAGCGGGATATAAATTTGAGGCCTAGTATTTAGGCGCTGGGTGACCGGTATGGATTTACTAACAGAATTAGACTTGGAAATGCACAGTAGCGTGTGTGTGAAGTTATTCTGAATGACCCTATGTGCACCTTGAATATTATATACCCTTTTTGGGATAGATTTCAAATAGCTCTGATATAGCAGGAACCACTAAATTATGAAATTGCTAAATTGGGAATTGTACTTCAACCCAGAACAAAAAATGTGCTTTGACGGACACTAAATAACTTTCCCAGCTACAACAGGACAGCGGTAACGAGAGATTTAGCGGGAAATAAATTTGAGGCCTAGTATTTAGGCGCTGGGTGACCGGTATGGATTTAGTGACAGAATTAGACTTGGAAATGCACAGTAGCGTGTGTGTGAAGTTATTCTGAATGACCCTATGTGCACCTTGAATATTATATACCCTTTTTGGGATAGATTTCAAATAGCTCTGATATAGCAGGAACCACTAAATTATGAAATTGCTAAATTGGGAATTGTACTTCAACCCAGAACAAAAAATGTGCTTTGACGGACACTAAATAACTTTCCCAGCTACAACAGGACAGCGGTAACGAGAGATTTAGCGGGATATAAATTTGAGGCCTAGTATTTAGGCGCTGGGTGACCGGTATGGATTTAGTGACAGAATTAGACTTGGAAATGCACAGAAGCGTGTGTGTGAAGTTATTCTGAATGACCCTATGTGCACCTTGAATATTATATACCCTTTTTGGGATAGATTTCAAATAGCTCTGATATAGCAGGAACCACTAAATTATGAAATTGCTAAATTGGGAATTGTACTTCAACCCAGAACAAAAAATGTGCTTTGACGGACACTAAATAACTTTCCCAGCTACAACAGGACAGCGGTAACGAGAGATTTAGCGGGATATAAATTTGAGGCCTAGTATTTAGGCGCTGGGTGACCGGTATGGATTTAGTGACAGAATTAGACTTGGAAATGCACAGAAGCGTGTGTGTGAAGTTATTCTGAATGACCCTATGTGCACCTTGAATATTATATACCCTTTTTGGGATAGATTTCAAATAGCTCTGATATAGCAGGAACCACTAAATTATGAAATTGCTAAATTAGGAATTGTACTTCAACCCAGAACAAAAAATGTGCTTTGACGGACACTAAATAACTTTCCCAGCTACAACAGGACAGCGGTAACGAGAGATTTAGCGGGATATAAATTTGAGGCCTAGTATTTAGGCGCTGGGTGACCGGTATGGATTTAGTGACAGAATTAGACTTGGAAATGCACAGAAGCGTGTGTGTGAAGTTATTCTGAATGACCCTATGTGCACCTTGAATATTATATACCCTTTTTGGGATGGATTTCAAATAGCTCTGATATAGCAGGAACCACTAAATTATGAAATTGCTAAATTGGGAATTGTACTTCAACCCAGAACAAAAAATGTGCTTTGACGGACACTAAATAACTTTCCCAGCTACAACAGGACAGCGGTAACGAGAGATTTAGCGGGATATAAATTTGAGGCCTAGTATTTAGGCGCTGGGTGACCGGTATGGATTTAGTGACAGAATTAGACTTGGAAATGCACAGAAGCGTGTGTGTGAAGTTATTCTGAATGACCCTATGTGCACCTTGAATATTATATACCCTTTTTGGGATAGATTTCAAATAGCTCTGATATAGCAGGAACCACTAAATTATGAAATTGCTAAATTGGGAATTGTACTTCAACCCAGAACAAAAATGTGCTTTGACGGACACTAAATAACTTTCCCAGCTACAACAGGACAGCGGTAACGAGAGATTTAGCGGGATATAAATTTGAGGCCTAGTATTTAGGCGCTGGGTGACCGGTATGGATTTAGTGACAGAATTAGACTTGGAAATGCACAGAAGCGTGTGTGTGAAGTTATTCTGAATGACCCTATGTGCACCTTGAATATTATATACCCTTTTTGGGATAGATTTCAAATAGCTCTGATATAGCAGGAACCACTAAATTATGAAATTGCTAAATTGGGAATTGTACTTCAACCCAGAACAAAAAATGTGCTTTGACGGACACTAAATAACTTTCCCAGCTACAACAGGACAGCGGTAACGAGAGATTTAGCGGGATATAAATTTGAGGCCTAGTATTTAGGCGCTGGGTGACCGGTATGGATTTAGTGACAGAATTAGACTTGGAAATGCACAGAAGCGTGTGTGTGAAGTTATTCTGAATGACCCTATGTGCACCTTGAATATTATATACCCTTTTTGGGATAGATTTCAAATAGCTCTGATATAGCAGGAACCACTAAATTATGAAATTGCTAAATTGGGAATTGTACTTCAACCCAGAACAAAAAATGTGCTTTGACGGACACTAAATAACTTTCCCAGCTACAACAGGACAGCGGTAACGAGAGATTTAGCGGGATATAAATTTGAGGCCTAGTATTTAGGCGCTGGGTGACCGGTATGGATTTAGTGACAGAATTAGACTTGGAAATGCACAGAAGCGTGTGTGTGAAGTTATTCTGAATGACCCTATGTGCACCTTGAATATTATATACCCTTTTTGGGATAGATTTCAAATAGCTCTGATATAGCAGGAACCACTAAATTATGAAATTGCTAAATTGGGAATTGTACTTCAACCCAGAACAAAAAATGTGCTTTGACGGACACTAAATAACTTTCCCAGCTACAACAGGACAGCGGTAACGAGAGATTTAGCGGGATATAAATTTGAGGCCTAGTATTTAGGCGCTGGGTGACCGGTATGGATTTAGTGACAGAATTAGACTTGGAAATGCACAGAAGCGTGTGTGTGAAGTTATTCTGAATGACCCTATGTGCACCTTGAATATTATATACCCTTTTTGGGATAGATTTCAAATAGCTCTGATATAGCAGGAACCACTAAATTATGAAATTGCTAAATTGGGAATTGTACTTCAACCCAGAACAAAAAATGTGCTTTGACGGACACTAAATAACTTTCCCAGCTACAACAGGACAGCGGTAACGAGAGATTTAGCGGGATATAAATTTGAGGCCTAGTATTTAGGCGCTGGGTGACCGGTATGGATTTAGTGACAGAATTAGACTTGGAAATGCACAGAAGCGTGTGTGTGAAGTTATTCTGAATGACCCTATGTGCACCTTGAATATTATATACCCTTTTTGGGATAGATTTCAAATAGCTCTGATATAGCAGGAACCACTAAATTATGAAATTGCTAAATTGGGAATTGTATTTCAACCCAGAACAAAAAATGTGCTTTGACGGACACTAAATATCTTGCCCAGCAACAACAGTACAGCGGTAACGAGAGATTTAGCGGGATATAAATTTGAGGCCTAGTATTTAGGCGCTGGGTGACAGGTATGGATTTAGTGACAGAATTAGACTGGGATATGCACAGTAGCGTATGTGTGTGTGAAGTTATTCTGAATGACCCTATGTGCACCTTGAATATTATATACCCTTTTAGGGATAGATTTCAAATAGCTCTGATATAGCAGAAACCACTAAATTATGAAATTGCTAAATTGGGAATTGTATTTCAACCCAGAACAAAAAATGTGCTTTGACGGACACTAAATAACTTTCCCAGCCACAACAGGACAGCGGTAACGAGAGATTTAGCGGGATATAAATTTGAGGCCTAGTATTTAGGCGCTGGGTGACAGGTATGGGTTTAGTGACAGAATTAGACTTGGAAATGCACAGTAGCGGGTGTGTGTGAAGTTATTCTGAATGACCCTATGTGCACCTTTAATATGATCTACCCTTTTAGGGATAGATTTCAAATAGCTCTGATATAGCAGAAACCACTAAATTATGAAATTGCTAAATTGGGAATTGTATTTCAACCCAGAACAAAAAATGTGCTTTGACGGACACTAAATAACTTTCCCAGCCACAACAGGACAGCGGTAACGAGAGATTTAGCGGGATATAAATTTGAGGCCTAGTATTTAGGCGCTGGGTGACAGGTATGGGTTTAGTGACAGAATTAGACTTGGAAATGCACAGTAGCGGGTGTGTGTGAAGTTATTCTGAATGACCCTATGTGCACCTTCAATATGATCTACCCTTTTAGGGATAGATTTCAAATAGCTCTGATATAGCAGAAACCACTAAATTATGAAATTGCTAAATTGGGAATTGTATTTCAACCCAGAACAAAAAATGTGCTTTGACGGACACTAAATAACTTTCCCAGCCACAACAGGACAGCGGTAACGAGAGATTTAGCAGGATATAAATTTGAGGCCTAGTATTTAGGCGCTGGGTGACAGGTATGGGTTTAGTGACAGAATTAGACTTGGAAATACACAGTAGCGGGTGTGTGTGAAGTTATTCTGAATGACCCAATGTGCACCTTGAATATTATATACCCTTTTAGGGATAGATTTCAAATAGCTCTGATATAGCAGAAACCACTAAATTATGAAATTGCTAAATTGGGAATTGTATTTCAACCCAGAACAAAAAATGTGCTTTGACGGACACTAAATAACTTTCCCAGCCACAACAGGACAGCGGTAACGAGAGATTTAGCAGGATATAAATTTGAGGCCTAGTATTTAGGCGCTGGGTGACAGGTATGGGTTTAGTGACAGAATTGGACTTGGAAATACACAGTAGCGGGTGTGTGTGAAGTTATTCTGAATGACCCAATGTGCACCTTGAATATTATATATAGGGATGAGCGAACTCGAACTGTATAGTTCGGGTTCGTACCGAATTTTGGGGTGTCCGTGACACGGACCCGAACCCGGACATTTTCGTAAAAGTCCGGGTTCGGGTTCGGTGTTCGTCGCTTTCTTCGCGCTTTTGTGACGCTTTCTTGGCGCTTTTTGAAAGGCTGCAAAGCAGCCAATCAACAAGCGTCATACTACTTGCCCCAAGAGGCCATCACAGCCATGCCTACTATTGGCATGGCTGTGATTGGCCAGAGCACCATGTGACCCAGCCTCTATTTAAGCTGGAGTCACATAGCGCCGCCCGTCACTCTGCTCTGATTAGCGTAGGGAGAGGTTGCGGCTGCGACAGTAGGGCGAGATTAGGCAGATTAACTCCTCCAAAGGACTTGATTAACTGATCGATCTGCAGCTGTGGATCATTGAGCTGCTGATCCTCAATTGCTCACTGTTTTTAGGCTGCCCAGACCGTTTGTCAGTCACATTTTTCTGGGGTGATCGGCGGCCATTTTGTGTCTTGTGGTGTGCCAGCACAAGCTGCGACCAAGTGCATTTAACCCTCAATGGTGTGGTTGTTTTTTGGCTAAAGCCTACATCAGGGTGAAGCTGTCACACCAAGTGCATTTAACCAGCAATAGTCTGTTCATTTTTTGGCCATATACAAAATCAGGGGCAAGCTGCGCCTGTCACCAAGTGCATTTAACCCTCAATGGTGTGGTTGTTTTTTGGCTAAAGCCTACATCAGGGTGAAGCTGTCACACCAAGTGCATTTAACCAGCAATAGTCTGTTCATTTTTTGGCCATATACTAAATCAGGGGCAAGCTGCGCCTGTCACCAAGTGCATTTAACCCTCAATGGTGTGGTTGTTTTTTGGCTAAAGCCTACATCAGGGTGAAGCTGTCACACCAAGTGCATTTAACCAGCAATAGTCTGTTTATTTTTTGGCCATATCCCAGTCTAATTCTGTCACTAAATCCATACCGGTCACCCAGCGCCTAAATACTAGGCCTCAAATTTATATCCCGCTAAATCTGTCCTTAGTGCTGTAGCTGGGCGAGTTATTTAGTGTCCGTTCAAGCACATTTCTTGTTCTGGGTTGAAATACAATTCCCAATTTAGCAATTTCATAATTTAGTGGTTTCTGCTATATCAGAGCTATTTGAAATCTATCCCTAAAAGGGTATATAATATTCAAGGTGCACATTGGGTCATTCAGAATAACTTCACACACACCCGCTACTGTGTATTTCCAAGTCTAATTCTGGCACTAAACCCATACCTGTCACCCAGCGCCTAAATACTAGGCCTCAAATTTATATCCAGCTAAATCTGTCCCTAGTGCTGTAGCTGGGCGAGTTATTTAGTGTCCGTTCAAGCACATTTCTTCTTCTGGGTTGAAATACAATTCCCAATTTAGCAATTTCATAATTTAGTGGTTTCTGCTATATCAGAGCTATTTGAAATCTATCCCTAAAAGGGAATATAATATTCAAGGTGCACATTGGGTCATTCAGAATAACTTCACACACACCCGCTACTGTGTATTTCCAAGTCTAATTCTGGCACTAAACCCATACCTGTCACCCAGCGCCTAAATACTAGGCCTCAAATTTATATCCCGCTAAATCTGTCCTTAGTGCTGTAGCTGGGCGAGTTATTTAGTGTCCGTTCAAGCACATTTCTTGTTCTGGGTTGAAATACAATTCCCAATTTAGCAATTTCATAATTTAGTGGTTTCTGCTATATCAGAGCTATTTGAAATCTATCCCTAAAAGGGTATATAATATTCAAGGTGCACATTGGGTCATTCAGAATAACTTCACACACACCCGCTACTGTGTATTTCCAAGTCTAATTCTGGCACTAAACCCATACCTGTCACCCAGCGCCTAAATACTAGGCCTCAAATTTATATCCAGCTAAATCTGTCCCTAGTGCTGTAGCTGGGCGAGTTATTTAGTGTCCGTTCAAGCACATTTCTTGTTCTGGGTTGAAATACAATTCCCAATTTAGCAATTTCATAATTTAGTGGTTTCTGCTATATCAGAGCTATTTGAAATCTATCCCTAAAAGGGTATATAATATTCAAGGTGCACATTGGGTCATTCAGAATAACTTCACACACACCCGCTACTGTGTATTTCCAAGTCTAATTCTGGCACTAAACCCATACCTGTCACCCAGCGCCTAAATACTAGGCCTCAAATTTATATCCCGCTAAATCTGTCCTTAGTGCTGTAGCTGGGCGAGTTATTTAGTGTCCGTTCAAGCACATTTCTTGTTCTGGGTTGAAATACAATTCCCAATTTAGCAATTTCATAATTTAGTGGTTTCTGCTATATCAGAGCTATTTGAAATCTATCCCTAAAAGGGTATATAATATTCAAGGTGCACATTGGGTCATTCAGAATAACTTCACACACACCCGCTACTGTGTATTTCCAAGTCTAATTCTGTCACTAAACCCATACCTGTCACCCAGCGCCTAAATACTAGGCCTCAAATTTATATCCCGCTAAATCTGTCCCTAGTGCTGTAGCTGGGCGAGTTATTTAGTGTCCGTTCAAGCACATTTCTTGTTCTGGGTTGAAATACAATTCCCAATTTAGCAATTTCATAATTTAGTGGTTTCTGCTATATCAGAGCTATTTGAAATCTATCCCTAAAAGGGTATATAATATTCAAGGTGCACATTGGGTCATTCAGAATAACTTCACACACACCCGCTACTGTGTATTTCCAAGTCTAAATCTGGCACTAAACCCATACCTGTCACCCAGCGCCTAAATACTAGGCCTCAAATTTATATCCAGCTAAATCTGTCCCTAGTGCTGTAGCTGGGCGAGTTATTTAGTGTCCGTTCAAGCACATTTCTTGTTCTGGGTTGAAATACAATTCCCAATTTAGCAATTTCATAATTTAGTGGTTTCTGCTATATCAGAGCTATTTGAAATCTATCCCTAAAAGGGTATATAATATTCAAGGTGCACATTGGGTCATTCAGAATAACTTCACACACACCCGCTACTGTGTATTTCCAAGTCTAATTCTGGCACTAAACCCATACCTGTCACCCAGCGCCTAAATACTAGGCCTCAAATTTATATCCAGCTAAATCTGTCCCTAGTGCTGTAGCTGGGCGAGTTATTTAGTGTCCGTTCAAGCACATTTCTTGTTCTGGGTTGAAATACAATTCCCAATTTAGCAATTTCATAATTTAGTGGTTTCTGCTATATCAGAGCTATTTGAAATCTATCCCTAAAAGGGTATATAATATTCAAGGTGCACATTGGGTCATTCAGAATAACTTCACACACACCCGCTACTGTGTATTTCCAAGTCTAATTCTGGCACTAAACCCATACCTGTCACCCAGCGCCTAAATACTAGGCCTCAAATTTATATCCCGCTAAATCTGTCCTTAGTGCTGTAGCTGGGCGAGTTATTTAGTGTCCGTTCAAGCACATTTCTTGTTCTGGGTTGAAATACAATTCCCAATTTAGCAATTTCATAATTTAGTGGTTTCTGCTATATCAGAGCTATTTGAAATCTATCCCTAAAAGGGTATATAATATTCAAGGTGCACATAGGGTCATTCAGAATAACTTCACACACCCGCTACTGTGCATTTCCAAATCTAATTCTGTCACTAAACCCATACCTGTCACCCAGCGCCTAAATACTAGGCCTCAAATTTATATCCCGCTAAATCTCTCGTTACCGCTGTCCTGTTGTGGCTGGGAAAGTTATTTAGTGTCCGTCAAAGCACATTTTTTGTTCTGGGTTGAAATACAATTCCCAATTTAGCAATTTCATAATTTAGTCGTTTCTGCTATATCAGAGCTATTTGAAATCTATCCCTAAAAGGGTAGATCATATTGAAGGTGCACATAGGGTCATTCAGAATAACTTCACACACACGCTTCTGTGCATTTCCAAGTCTAATTCTGTCACTAAATCCATACCGGTCACCCAGCGCCTAAATACTAGGCCTCAAATTTATATCCCGCTGAATTTGAATACAATACATTGGGCCAAATAATATATTTGTTGTTGTGGTGAACCATAACAATGAGAAAAACATCTAGTAAGGGACGCGGACGTGGACATGGTCGTGGTGGTGTTAGTGGACCCTCTGGTGCTGGGAGAGGACGTGGCCGTTCTGCCACATCCACACGTCCTAGTGTACCAACTACCTCAGGTCCCAGTAGCCGCCAGAATTTACAGCGATATATGGTGGGGCCCAATGCCGTTCTAAGGATGGTAAGGCCTGAGCAGGTACAGGCATTAGTCAATTGGGTGGCCGACAGTGGATCCAGCACGTTCACATTATCTCCCACCCAGTCTTCTGCAGAAAGCGCACAGATGGCGCCTGAAAACCAACCCCATCAGTCTGTCACATCACCCCCATGCATACCAGGGAAACTGTCTCAGCCTCAAGTTATGCAGCAGTCTCTTATGCTGTTTGAAGACTCCGCTGGCAGGGTTTCCCAAGGGCATCCACCTAGCCCTTCCCCAGCGGTGAAAGACATAGAATGCACTGACGCACAACCACTTATGTTTCCTGATGATGAGGACATGGGAATACCACCTCAGCATGTCTCTGATGATGACGAAACACAGGTGCCAACTGCTGCGTCTTTCTGCAGTGTGCAGACTGAACAGGAGGTCAGGGATCAAGACTGGGTGGAAGACGATGCAGGGGACGATGAGGTCCTAGACCCCACATGGAATGAAGGTCGTGCCACTGACTTTCACAGTTCGGAGGAAGAGGCAGTGGTGAGACCGAGCCAACAGCGTAGCAAAAGAGGGAGCAGTGGGCAAAAGCAGAACACCCGCCGCCAAGAGACTCCGCCTGCTACTGACCGCCGCCATCTGGGACCGAGCACCCCAAAGGCAGCTTCAAGGAGTTCCCTGGCATGGCACTTCTTCAAACAATGTGCTGACGACAAGACCCGAGTGGTTTGCACGCTGTGCCATCAGAGCCTGAAGCGAGGCATTAACGTTCTGAACCTGAGCACAACCTGCATGACCAGGCACCTGCATGCAAAGCATGAACTGCAGTGGAGTAAACACCTTAAAACCAAGGAAGTCACTCAGGCTCCCCCTGCTACCTCTTCTGCTGCTGCCGCCTCGGCCTATTCTGCTGCTGCCGCCTCGGCCTCTTCCTCCGCCTCTGGAGGAACGTTGGCACCTGCCGCCCAGCAAACAGGGGATGTACCACCAACACCACCACCACCACCTCCGTCACCAAGCGTCTCAACCATGTCACACGCCAGCGTTCAGCTCTCCATCTCACAAACATTTGATAGAAAGCGTAAATTCCCACCTAGCCACCCTCGATCCCTGGCCCTGAATGCCAGCATTTCTAAACTACTGGCCTATGAAATGCTGTCATTTAGGCTGGTGGACACAGACAGCTTCAAACAGCTCATGTCGCTTGCTGTCCCACAGTATGTTGTTCCCAGCCGGCACTACTTCTCCAAGAGAGCCGTGCCTTCCCTGCACAACCAAGTATCCGATAAAATCAAGTGTGCACTGCGCAACGCCATCTGTGGCAAGGTCCACCTAACCACAGATACGTGGACCAGTAAGCACGGCCAGGGACGCTATATCTCCCTAACTGCACACTGGGTAAATGTAGTGGCAGCTGGGCCCCAGGCGGAGAGCTGTTTGGCGCACGTCCTTCCGCCGCCAAGGATCGCAGGGCAACATTCTTTGCCTCCTGTTGCCACCTCCTCCTTCTCGGCTTCCTCCTCCTCTTCTTCCACCTGCTCATCCAGTCAGCCACACACCTTCACCACCAACTTCAGCACAGCCCGGGGTAAACGTCAGCAGGCCATTCTGAAACTCATATGTTTGGGGGACAGGCCCCACACCGCACAGGAGTTGTGGCGGGGTATAGAACAACAGACCGACGAGTGGTTGCTGCCGGTGAGCCTCAAGCCCGGCCTGGTGGTGTGTGATAATGGGCGAAATCTCGTTGCAGCTCTGGGACTAGCCAATTTGACGCACATCCCTTGCTTGGCGCATGTGCTGAATTTGGTGGTGCAGAAGTTCATTCACAACTACCCCGACATGTCAGAGCTGCTGCATAAAGTGCGGGCCGTCTGTTCGCGCTTCCGGCGTTCACATTCTGCTGCTGCTCGCCTGTCTGCGCTACAGCGTAACTTCGGCCTTCCCGCTCACCGCCTCATATGCGACGTGCCCACCAGGTGGAACTCCACCTTGCACATGCTGGACAGACTGTGCGAGCAGCAGCAGGCCATAGTGGAGTTTCAGCTGCAGCACGCACGGGTCAGTCGCACTACAGAACAGCACCACTTCACCACCAATGACTGGGCCTCCATGCGAGACCTGTGTGCCCTGTTGCGCTGTTTCGAGTACTCCACCAACATGGCCAGTGGCGATGACACCGTTATCAGCGTTACAATACCACTTCTATGTCTCCTTGAGAAAACACTTAGGGCGATGATGGAAGAGGAGGTGGCCCAGGAGGAGGAGGAGGAGGAGGAGGAAGAGGGGTCATTTTTAGCACTTTCAGGCCAGTCTCTTCGAAGTGACTCAGAGGGAGGTTTTTGGCAACAGCAGAGGCCAGGTACAAATGTGGCCAGACAGGGCCCACTACTGGAGGACGAGGAGGACGAGGATGAGGAGGAGGTGGAGGAGGATGAGGATGAAGCATGGTCACAGCGGGGTGGCACCCAACGCAGCTCGGGTCCATCACTGGTGCGTGGCTGGGGGGAAAGGCAGGACGATGACGATACGCCTCCCACAGAGGACAGCTTGTCCTTACCCCTGGGCAGCCTGGCACACATGAGCGACTACATGCTGCAGTGCCTGCGCAACGACAGCAGAGTTGCCCACATTTTAACCTGTGCGGACTACTGGGTTGCCACCCTGCTGGATCCACGCTACAAAGACAATGTGCCCACCTTACTTCCTGCACTGGAGCGTGATAGGAAGATGCGCGAGTACAAGCGCACGTTGGTAGACGCGCTACTGAGAGCATTCCCAAATGTCACAGGGGAACAAGTGGAAGCCCAAGGCCAAGGCAGAGGAGGAGCAAGAGGTCGCCAAGGCAGCTGTGTCACGGCCAGCTCCTCTGAGGGCAGGGTTAGCATGGCAGAGATGTGGAAAACTTTTGTCAACACGCCACAGCTAACTGCACCACCACCTGATACGCAACGTGTTAGCAGGAGGCAACATTTCACTAACATGGTGGAACAGTACGTGTGCACACCCCTCCACGTACTGACTGATGGTTCGGCCCCATTCAACTTCTGGGTCTCTAAATTGTCCACGTGGCCAGAGCTAGCCTTTTATGCCTTGGAGGTGCTGGCCTGCCCGGCAGCCAGCGTTTTGTCTGAACGTGTATTCAGCACGGCAGGGGGCGTCATTACAGACAAACGCAGCCGCCTGTCTACAGCCAATGTGGACAAGCTGACGTTCATAAAAATGAACCAGGCATGGATCCCACAGGACCTGTCCGTCCCTTGTCCAGATTAGACATTAACTACCTCCCCATAACCATATATTATTGGACTCCAGGGCACTTCCTCATTCAATCCTATTTTTATTTTCATTTTACCATTATATTGCGAGGCTACCCAAAGTTGAATGAACCTCTCCTCTGCCTGTGTGCTAGGCCTAAATATATGCCAATGGACTGTTGCAGTGGTGGCTGACGTGAAGCCTCATTCTCTGCTATGACATGCAGACTGATTCTCTGCTGACATGAAGACAGATTCTCTGTTACGGGACCTCCCTCCTCTGCCTGGGTGCTGGGCCTAAATATATGCCAATGGACTGTTGCAGTGGTGGCTGACATGAAGCCTGATTCTCTGCTATGACATGCAGACTAATTCTCTGCTGACATGAAGCCAGATTGTCTGTTACGGGACCTCTCTCCTCTGCCTGGGTGCTGGGCCTAAATTTATGACAATGGACTGTTGCAGTGGTGGCTGACGTGAAGCCTGATTCTCTGCTATGACATGCAGACTGATTCTCTGCTGACATGAAGCCAGATTGTCTGTTACGGGACCTCTCTGCTCTGCCTGTGTGCTAGGCCTAAATATATGCCAATGGACTGTTGCAGTGGTGGCTGACGTGAAGCCTCATTCTCTGCTATGACATGCTGACTGATTCTCTGCTGACATGAAGCCAGATTGTCTGTTACGGGACCTCTCTGCTCTGCCTGTGTGCTAGGCCTAAATATATGCCAATGGACTGTTGCAGTGGTGGGTGACGTGAAGCCTCATTCTCTGCTATGACATGCAGACTGATTCTCTGCTGACATGAAGCCAGATTGTCTGTTACGGGACCTCTCTGCTCTGCCTGTGTGCTAGGCCTAAATATATGCCAATGGACTGTTGCAGTGGTGGGTGACGTGAAGCCTCATTCTCTGCTATGACATGCAGACTGATTCTCTGCTGACATGAAGACAGATTCTCTGTTACGGGACCTCCCTCCTCTGCCTGGGTGCTGGGCCTAAATATATGCCAATGGACTGTTGCAGTGGTGGCTGACATGAAGCCTGATTCTCTGCTATGACATGCAGACTAATTCTCTGCTGACATGAAGCCAGATTGTCTGTTACGGGACCTCTCTCCTCTGCCTGGGTGCTGGGCCTAAATTTATGACAATGGACTGTTGCAGCTGACGTGAAGCCTGATTCTCTGCTATGACATGCAGACTGATTCTCTGCTGACATGAAGCCAGATTGTCTGTTACGGGACCTCTCTGCTCTGCCTGTGTGCTAGGCCTAAATATATGCCAATGGACTGTTGCAGTGGTGGCTGACGTGAAGCCTCATTCTCTGCTATGACATGCAGACTGATTCTCTGCTGACATGAAGCCAGATTGTCTGTTACGGGACCTCTCTGCTCTGCCTGTGTGCTAGGCCTAAATATATGCCAATGGACTGTTGCAGTGGTGGGTGACGTGAAGCCTCATTCTCTGCTATGACATGCAGACTGATTCTCTGCTGACATGAAGCCAGATTCTCTGTTACGGGACCTCTCTCCTCTGCCTGTGTGTGTGCTGGGCCTAAATATATGCCAATGGACTGTTGCAGTGGTGGCTGACGTGAAGCCTGATTCTCTGCTATGACATGCAGACTGATTCTCTGCTGACATGAAGCCAGATTGTCTGTTACGGGACCTCTCTCCTCTGCCTGTGTGTGTGCTGGGCCT
The DNA here is from genome assembly GCF_014858855.1 of Bufo gargarizans. Classification (NCBI taxonomy): domain Eukaryota; kingdom Metazoa; phylum Chordata; class Amphibia; order Anura; family Bufonidae; genus Bufo; species Bufo gargarizans. The sequence continues at coordinate 211,538,743 of NC_058085.1, read as the reverse complement.
AAATATATGCCAATGGACTGTTGCAGTGGTGGCTGACGTGAAGCCTCATTCTCTGCTATGACATGCAGACTAATTCTCTGCTGACATGAAGACAGATTCTCTGTTACGGGACCTCTCTCCTCTGCCTGGGTGCCGGGGCCTAAATATCTGAGAATGGACTGTTCCAGTGGTGGGTGACGGGAAGCCAGATTCTCTGCTATGGAACCTCTCTCCAATTGATTTTGGTTAATTTTTATTTATTTAATTTTTATTTTAATTCATTTCCCTATCCACATTTGTTTGCAGGGGATTTACCTACATGTTGCTGCCTTTTGCAGCCCTCTAGCTCTTTCCTGGGCTGTTTTACAGCCTTTTTAGTGCCGAAAAGTTCGGGTCCCCATTGACTTCAATGGGGTTCGGGTTCGGGACGAAGTTCGGATCGGGTTCGGATCCCGAACCCGAACATTTCCGGGATGTTCGGCCGAACTTCTCGAACCCGAACATCCAGGTGTTCGCTCAACTCTAATTATATACCCTTTTAGGGATAGATTTCAAATAGCTCTGATATAGCAGAAACCACTAAATTATGAAATTGCTAAATTGGGAATTGTATTTCAACCCAGAACAAAAAATGTGCTTTGACGGACACTAAATAACTTTCCCAGCCACAACAGGACAGCGGTAACGAGAGATTTAGCGGGATATAAATCTGAGGCCTAGTATTTAGGCGCTGGGTGACAGGTATGGGTTTAGTGACAGAATTAGACTTGGAAATGCACAGTAGCGGGTGTGTGTGAAGTTATTCTGAATGACCCTATGTGCACCTTGAATATTATATACCCTTTTAGGGATAGATTTCAAATAGCTCTGATATAGCAGGAACCACTAAATTATGAAATTGCTAAATTGGGAATTGTACTTCAACCCAGAACAAAAAATGTGCTTTGACGGACACTAAATAACTTTCCCAGCCACAACAGGACAGCGGTAACGAGAGATTTAGCAGGATATAAATTTGAGGCCTAGTATTTAGGCGCTGGGTGACCGGTATGGATTTAGTGACAGAATTAGACTGGGATATGGCCAAAAAATAACCACACTATTGCTGGTTAAATGCACTTGGTGACGGGCGCAGCTTGCCCCTGATGTAGTATATGGCCAAAAAATGAACAGACTATTGCTGGTTAAATGCACTTGGTGTCACAGCTTGACCAACCACACTACTGAGGGTTAAATGCACTTGGTGACGGGCGCAGCTTGCCCCTGATGTAGTATATGGCCAAAAAATAAACAGACTATTGCTGGTTAAATGCACTTGGTGTGACAGCTTCACCCTGATGTAGGCTTTAGCCAAAAAACAACCACACCATTGAGGGTTAAATGCACTTGGTGACAGGCGCAGCTTGCCCCTGATGTAGTATATGGCCAAAAAATGAACAGACTATTGCTGGTTAAATGCACTTGGTGTGACAGCTTCACCCTGATGTAGGCTTTAGCCAAAAAACAACCACACCATTGAGGGTTAAATGCACTTGGTGACAGGCGCAGCTTGCCCCTGATGTAGTATATGGCCAAAAAATGAACAGACTATTGCTGGTTAAATGCACTTGGTGTGACAGCTTCACCCTGATGTAGGCTTTAGCCAAAAAACAACCACACCATTGAGGGTTAAATGCACTTGGTGACAGGCGCAGCTTGCCCCTGATGTAGTATATGGCCAAAAAATGAACAGACTATTGCTGGTTAAATGCACTTGGTGTGACAGCTTCACCCTGATGTAGGCTTTAGCCAAAAAACAACCACACCATTGAGGGTTAAATGCACTTGGTGACAGGCGCAGCTTGCCCCTGATGTAGTATATGGCCAAAAAATGAACAGACTATTGCTGGTTAAATGCACTTGGTGTGACAGCTTCACCCTGATGTAGGCTTTAGCCAAAAAACAACCACACCATTGAGGGTTAAATGCACTTGGTGACAGGCGCAGCTTGCCCCTGATTTAGTATATGGCCAAAAAATGAACAGACTATTGCTGGTTAAATGCACTTGGTGTGACAGCTTCACCCTGATGTAGGCTTTAGCCAAAAAACAACCACACCATTGAGGGTTAAATGCACTTGGTGATGGGCGCAGCTTGCCCCTGATTTAGTATATGGCCAAAAAATGAACAGACTATTGCTGGTTAAATGCACTTGGTGTGACAGCTTCACCCTGATGTAGGCTTTAGCCAAAAAACAACCACACCATTGAGGGTTAAATGCACTTGGTGACAGGCGCAGCTTGCCCCTGATGTAGTATATGGCCAAAAAATGAACAGACTATTGCTGGTTAAATGCACTTGGTGTGACAGCTTCACCCTGATGTAGGCTTTAGCCAAAAAACAACCACACCATTGAGGGTTAAATGCACTTGGTGACAGGCGCAGCTTGCCCCTGATTTAGTATATGGCCAAAAAATGAACAGACTATTGCTGGTTAAATGCACTTGGTGTGACAGCTTCACCCTGATGTAGGCTTTAGCCAAAAAACAACCACACCATTGAGGGTTAAATGCACTTGGTGATGGGCGCAGCTTGCCCCTGATTTAGTATATGGCCAAAAAATGAACAGACTATTGCTGGTTAAATGCACTTGGTGTGACAGCTTCACCCTGATGTAGGCTTTAGCCAAAAAACAACCACACCATTGAGGGTTAAATGCACTTGGTCGCAGCTTGGATGCACTTGGTCGCAGCACCGCACAAGACACAAAATGGCCGCCGATCACCCCATAAAAATGTGACTGACAAACGGTCTGGGCAGCCTAAAAACAGTGAGCAATTGAGGATCAGCAGCTCAATGATCCACAGCTGCAGATCGATCAGTTAATCAAGTCCTTTGGAGGAGTTAATCTGCCTAATCTCGCCCTACTGTCGCAGCTGCAACCTCTCCCTACGCTAATCAGAGCAGAGTGACGGGCGGCGCTATGTGACTCCAGCTTAAATAGAGGCTGGGTCACATGGTGCTCTGGCCAATCACAGCCATGCCAATAGTAGGCATGGCTGTGACGGCCTCTTGGGGCAAGTAGTATGACGCTTGTTGATTGGCTGCTTTGCAGCCTTTCAAAAAGCGCCAAGAAAGCGTCACAAAAGCGCCAAGAAAGCGACGAACACCGAACCCGAACCCGGACTTTTACGAAAATGTCCGGGTTCGGGTCCGTGTCACGGACACCCCAAAATTCGGTACGAACCCGAACTATACAGTTCGAGTTCGCTCATCCCTAATCATAATTAGCTGCAGATGAAAGTTCTCTCATGAGCTTTACTAAATCTTTAGTGACTGCAGTACATGTGTCCATGTTCCTTAAGATATCCTGGGATGGTCTCGTAAATTACCGCAGGTTGACATATGCTGGCATAAACTCTGATTCATATTCTTCTACTGTCTCTACCATATCACTCAAGTTCCTTTTTATACTTTCATGCTTTAGCTTTCTCCGAATGTCTTTAATGTATGATTTCCACCTATCATACATCCGGGCAAGCCTTTAATTTTTTTTACGCTGCTTCTTGCTCCAAATTTTCCAGCATCTTTGAGGTATGTTTTCTGGCACGTGATGAACGTCTTAATTCATCTGTTTGGGCTATATTTGTTTGAGGCAAGATTAATGCTGCATCAGACTCTTCTACCTCAGACAGGTTCCCTTTCTCTTCAACTTCTGCTCTATCTATCTTTGTATGCTCTAACAGTGGCATGGTAATACTAGGCTCAGACATTTTACTTTCAATGCTATCACAATCAATACAAATAATATGATGTCTTTCTCTTTAATTGCAATACTGACAAAATGCAGAAATAAAATTACTTTCACTTTAAATACTTTAGAGTCCATATACTACAAACTGTCCTTTTGTTTTTACTTTAAAGTCTCTTATTTCTGAACACAAAAATTGTCTCTTTATGCCAAAGCCTATATGCAATGAAAAGTAATAAAAGGAAACCTCTGACCTTATTCTAGAACAAATGTCAATCTTAAGGGAAACATGTATTTTCTTGATATGATGCGATGCTCTGCGCTGACTTATTAAGCTCTGTGCAGACTTGAGATGCTCTATGCAGACTTGCAATGCTTAGGATGCGCTGGCTTGAATAAGCTGCTTGAGATGTTCAGTGCTGACTTGAAATTCTATGTGCTGACTTGCGATGCACTGGCTTAGATACGCTGCTGCAGACCTTGGGCCTAGTGACGCAAAACAAGCTGGCTGCAGTTTGTGGTCTCACCATGGATATTGGTGCGGGCACTCTCGCTCTGGACTTTGGCCTCCCACCATGCGTCTCTTTCACTCTCTAGGGATCGCAGGAGGGTTGGCACTCTATCTCTGACTATTTAGCATTTGCCGTTCTGCCACTTTAAGAGTCTCCGGCCTTTTTGACTAATGCACACGTTCTATGTCATCTATGGTAGCTATGCTTAGGTGTCTTTGCTTGCTCACTCAGGGAACAGTTGCTGCACAGCGGTATATCCTGGTGCTCTGCTGCTCTAATGCGCTCTTTGCTGTGCAAGTTGAGGAGCGTTATAAATTTACCCTCCTGAGCGTAATAGTTCCACTGTGGCAAGTGCAGCACTATGAAGTGCCTTTTGCACTGTGGCATTAGAAGAATTTTGATATCTCTGACTTTTTAGTCTAACCAGACTGTCTATTACTCTGTAATTCCTTTAGTGCCGTTCTATGGAAGCAGTAGGTTTAAAGAGCACACCAAATGCTTAAAATATGTTATTTATTTACTTCAACTTTTCTTCATATATAACACTGCTGCCTCCGCAGCAAATAGTCTATGTACAAAACCCGTGTTGAAAAGATATCACAAAATGACGGTATGCATAAGATGGTGGTTCAACTGTTTAATTTTGTCATTCAACATAAAATGGTGGATATATTTCTCTCTTCAGTATCTGTACTCTCGCTTTAAGTTATTTAAGCACTTGATCTCTCTGAGAGGTATATCTGAGGTCTAACTAATAGTTCTACTACCTTGAATTTGGTCACAATTTGCAGTATGCAGTTAGCAGTAACTATTTGCAGGTTGGTTGAGTATGATCTGGTATGGTTGTATGCAATTTGTATTGCAATATGGAATTTGTTTGTCTGCAATTGTATGATTGTATGGCTAAGTGTTATCGCAAAATCTACGACACAACTTCTTCTTTTGTGTGGCTCCAAATCAATTAGAATTATAAGTATGAGCTCATACAGCTTTCTCTCTGAGACCAATGCAGGCTGGTATCATGGAAAATATCTCTCTTTATTACAGTTACATACTCTTATATAGGCAACATGAGGTAGACAAAAGGGTAGTCCTAGATGAAAGTTCATTGGCTCTGTGACAAAAAGGGAGTGGTTTACTAACTCCATTCATGAGTTGATTGGCACATTTGAAAGATAGCAACTTAACTCCTCCTTTCTTTCACTAATGAACTTAGGACAAAGAAAATGTACATGAGACTCCTAATTGAGTTTTTGCCATCTATTGGAGACAAATGTGTACTACAGGAGAAATCTTAATCTTGTCTCTCACAAATCCCTCCTTTTTGCGGTAAATAGATACAAGATGAATAAGCAATATGAGGTACTCTCCCAGCGCCCTAAACGGCGAAGAGCTGGACTTTCCTTATTGCTTCACCAGATCCCCCCAACTCCCTTTCGGGTTTGCCTTCATCTGGTTCTATTTATTCCGCAACTATCAACAAGATTTCATTTGTTTTAGGACGGAATCGCGTTCCTCAAAGAGGTTCTCCAAATAATCTTTAGGTTTGTCAGTTTCACAATGCATGTACATGGTTGTTGCAGGTGTGGTTGAATTGAACATTTTAAAAACAATTTTTCTAAAACAAGGAATCACACAACACCCTATTAATGCCAATACTACAAGTACTACCACCAGTGTCATTAACATATTGGCTAACACATTAGACCAGTTCCCAAACCACTGTTCTAGCCATGAATTAATGGGGTTGTTGATTCCAGAGTTGTCCTCTAGTTCATTCGATAAAGAAGTCAGTCCATTCAAAGCTTTTGTGATGCTTCCGTCAGGGGAAGTGTTGTTCGGAATGAAGGTGCAGCAGGAACTTCCGATCATCTTGCAGACGCCTCCTTTTTCCGCTAGGATCATGTCGAGGGCCAGTCGATTCTGTAACGCCATCACCGATGGAGAGCTCAGTTGTTCCGATATTCCTTTTACTGCATCTCGGGTATAATTCACAAATCTCTGTTGATTATAATACAAATAGTTAATCCATCCTACATTTTTATTTACGCCAATTGTGGGAAGTATTGATTCGAAACCAGCAGCTATCTGGTTTCTAGCCTTGAATTCATCAGGAACTCCTCTAGGGACTCCTATAGCATCTATGTATACATGAGAATCAAAAGATGTAGGGAGTGACCTCCTTAGCCTTGACCGGACATTGGCTTGCGTACTGACTTGCTCCCACTCAAGAGTCGAAAATAGAACAAATGGCATCAGCACCTTAATCAAGGTACATTGTCCAATCCATTCCATTCGTATCCTGGGTCGGAGCTTCATGTCTCCACACAACCACCAGATATCCGAATGTTGATAACCTTGGTGGACAAACCATTTGTCAGGGTAAGCATCAGAGTCACTACTTGTCTCATTTAGATAGATGTTATAGGAACAATATCCTGGAGGGAAAACACCAATGTCTTTGCCTGTATGGTTACGATTGAAACAGGTATAATTTCCAGGGTATGGCGTTATACCGAAACCCATATGATCTTTATCATGAACAATAGGATAGAGTAATTCTAATGTCCTGCAGCGGGAGGTGTCATTACTGGGAATGGTTTCAGTGTACATCTTAAGGATACACTTGAAACCCTCAGGATCGGTAACCTCACTCAAAGGGAAAGGTACCGTACCCAAATGAGGTCGAGCTGCAGCACATGCTATGCAGTTGGATCGCTTCTGGGAAAGAACCGTATAGCGGATCCATTCTAGCCATACATTTGTGTCTGAAAACCCTGTCTCTAAGGCCATTTTGTCAACCATGGGTGAAGCTGTAGGAGATGTAATTGTATTCTGATTCCCTTGTGTTAATATTGTTCTAAATATGGAATTTGGGACTTGATCTGACTGTGCATGTTCCCCTGTACAATATAAAACAAATAGTAAAAAATGAAAAGATATTACGGCCCTTGCAGTCATTCCAGCACTTGAGGTTCTGGTACTTTTTTGCAGTGTGATGCGTGGACCCAATTAGGCTTTCCTTCCAACTTGACAGCAGTGGCGGTGGTTAACAGTACTTGATGTGGACCCTCAAATCGTGGTTCTAGAACTTTCCGCACGTGTCGTTTCACCACTACCCAATCTCCAGGTTGTAGAGAATGAGTTACCTCTATGCTGTCTGGATCTGGAAGAGAAGCAAAAACTTGGGAATACACATTAGACAGTCTGTTTGTAAGACAGATAACGTACTTTGAAAGACTATTATGCTGCATCTGGAGTTGCTGTGGAAAATAGAGTCCTAGTCTAGGGGCATTCCCAAAGAGTACTTCATATGGACTCAGGCCTGTCTTCCGGTTAGGTGTATACCGGATGGAGAAAAGTGCCAAAGGGAGACACTCTGTCCATGGCTTTTTCAGTTCAGCCATGGCCTTCTGTATTTTTGATTTAATTGTGCCGTTGAGTCGCTCTACTCTACCGCTGCTTTGTGGGTGATACGCAGTATGGAAGGCTTGTTCAATACCCAGGGCTCCCATAATTTCACGCATGACCTCCCCAGTAAAGTGAGAACCTCGGTCACTCTCAATTGTCTCTGGGACACCATACCGGCAAACTATCTCATTCAGAAGTTTCTTGGCTGTGTTTTGTGCAGTGGCTTTGGCCACAGGGTAGGCCTCTGGCCACCCTGAAAACAGATCTACACATACCAAGACGTATTCTAGGGTCCCCACTTTGGGTAGTTGGATGTAATCTATTTGCAGTCTTTGGAAGGGGAAATCGGGCCTGGGAGTGTGCCTCAAAGGTGTTTTTACCGTCCTTCCTATGTTGTGATGTGCACAAATCATACAAGCCTGAGTGAATTTGGCTGCAGTTACACTGAATCCTGGGGCATACCAGTGACTATTAACAAGAGCAGTCATGGCAGTTTTGGACAGGTGAGTATTCCCATGAGTGGCCTGGGCTGTGACTGGGAATAAAGCACGGGGCAAACACAGCTTTCCTCTAAGTTGCCATGTTCCTTTTGGGGTCGTCACAGCTCCTTTCTCTATCCATACTGCCTTTTCCTCTTTGGTTGCTTGAGACTGTAAGGTTTTAAATGTTTCATAGTTGACAGGCAGGGAAATTTGCTCTTGTACTGCTGCTATCCCTACAGGATCATCTCTGGGTTTCTGTGCAGCAGCTTTTGCTGCCAGATCAGCTCGATGATTTCCTCGAGCTTCAAGAGTTTTTCCTGACGAATGGCCTTTAATTTTCATAATGGCCACCCTCGTTGGCAACAGCAGAGCATCCATTAGGGCTTTCACCCCTTTGCCATTTTTAATTGGCTTGCCATTTGCTGTAAGGAAGTCTCTAGCCTTCCAAATTGGACCATAATCATGGGTGATCCCAAAAGCATACCTGGAATCTGTATAGATGTTTGCAGTTTTTCCCTCTGCATACCTGCAGGCCTCTTCCAAAGCCTTAAGTTCAGCTTCCTGTGCAGACATATGAGAGTATGAAGTATGTATCCACTGGACTCTGGGATACTGGACGCCGCACGTGCCAGAAGCTGGGAGCAGCGCAACTTCCATCAGCAGCACTCACCGACTTGAAAAAGGGGTCCACAGAACCCCGAAACGCGTTGTCACGATAACAAAAATAAAAAACCTATTGGTTTGAAACAAACTCTGGTTGTGTTTTGCGCCTATGGTCCACCCTCCACTCGACCCCAGAGTCCAGTGGATACATACTTCATACACTGACCCAGACGGCGGCCTGGCCCCCGCCAAAGGTGAACACGGACGTAACCGGCAGCACCAACCAGCAAAACTTAAACCACTCCTACTCGCCTCCAGTACAGTTGCACTGAACATTAGGTGCAACGACAGCAGGTGAGCAACACCATTCTTCCTGAATTGGAAGCCTGTTCTGAACCTACTCACCCTATGAGCGCCTTTTTCCTCCTTTGGCCACTTCTTTCTAGACATATGAGAGGGCAGTGATTCCGCTTTGATCGTATCGTGCTGAGTGACAACTGCATACCAAGTATAAAACTTCCCCTGGACACCATACCGCGATCTATCCACAAAGAGCTCTAAATCTGGGTTTCCTAAGGGAGTATCTACCACGTGATCAAACCCTGCTGTCTCTTGGGACATTAATTGGAGACAGTCGTGTTTATTTTCCAGGTCAGGAAGATATTCGGCTAGATGACTCATACCACTACTCCCTCCCCCCTCCAGAGGCAGCAGAGTAGCTGGATTCAAAGTTGTGCACCTTTTGATGGTGACATTTGGTGGCATAAGTAGTGCACATTCTAGTCTAAGGTGTCTGGCAGTGGACAGGTATTTAGGCTGTACTTGTGTGAGAATGGCCGAGATGTCATGAGGGACAAAAACAGTGATTGGATAATTGAGCACAATCTCAGAGCTCTTGTCAAGCATGAGTTGTACAGCCACTACCGCACGGACACAAGATGGCGCTCCTCTAGCCACTGGATCGAGTCTGGCAGAGTAATACGCCACTGGACGCTGTTGGCCAGCCCTAGCTTGTGTGAGAACAGCTGAAGCATGGCCAAGACATTCAGTGCAATAAAGTCTGAAATCTTTATTGTAGTCCGGTAGACCCAATGCTGGTGTCGAACTGATGACTAATTTTAATGTATGAAAGTTCTCCACGGCCTTATCTGTCAATGAAAAAGGAAGAGAGGTGAGACAATCATACAAGGGTTGCAAAAGAGCAGAGGCATTTCTGATCCAAGGCCTACAGTATGAGACTAGACCCAAATAAATTCTCAGAGCCCCCACAGTAGTAGGCAAAGGAATTTGTTCAACTGCAGTTATACGGTCTGGGGTGAGATGTCTAATCCCAGCAGATATACAGTGCCCTAGAAAGGTGACCGTGGTACAACAAAATTGAAGCTTCTTGCGGGAAGCTTTACAGCCATTTGCAGCCAGGAAGGTGAGAAGAGACACTGAGGTTTGTTTACACACCTCCTCTCCCGGGCAGCAAAGAAGTAAGTCATCTATATATTGAAGTAAGACAACTCCTTCAGATGGAATGGGCCAATCCGCCCAGGTGTATTGCTTCCTGTCATGTGTGAAAGCAAAAAGATATCTGCAATCTGGATGTAACGGAACTGAGAAAAATGCATTTGCAAGATCCACCACAGTGAAATGGGTAGCACTGTGGGGAATCTGTGCCAACAACGTATGTGGGTTTGGTACCACAGGGGTATTAAAAACTGTAGCCTCATTAACAGCCCTAAGATCATGTACCATTCTATACTGCACTGGCTGCCCTTTTTCCCCCCTTTTCTTAATGGGGTACAAGGGAGTGTTACATGGAGAGGTGGTTTCAATTAGTACCCCATTACTGACAAAATCATGTACTATTTTGGTGATGGCATCCGTTTGTTGTATACTAAGGGGATATTGGTCCTTCCGAGGTAAAGGAGCACCAGGTTTACGTTCTATCATCATTGGAGGGACAGATAAATGGCCAACATCTGTAGGTCCGCAGGCCCACAGATGTGCAGGTAATTGTTGCAGCAGAAGGGACACGCCCTCTTCAGAGAGTGTAGACACGTACATGTGAAATGAATTATAATCACAGGCTGCTAAGAGACATATATCCTCTTCTCCTAGTTTGCCTTGTAACTTCACAGTACAATCAGGAAGATATGTTATCTGCGCATATATTCTCTGCAACAAATCTGCTCCTAGCAAATTAACAGGGGCGGTGTCACTGACTAAGAGGCGACTTAGCATTTGTTGGTTTGGGGCAAATGCAATTTGTATTGGCTTTGTGAGAGGAGTAGGAATCTCATTACCATCTACTCCTACACATGGAATACTATCCTTAGACATGAGGGATCTTTTTACATGTTTGCTGCGAATAACAGTTTTGGCTGCTCCAGTGTCAATCAAAAAGGGGATGGGCTCCCCCCCATTAATTGCCAAGGAGACAACTGGGGCAGGCCCTAAGGTTTGAATTTTTAATAGGGGCACAGCATTTGACTCTGGATTGCCAATTTCCTATGAGCGTCGCACTTGGGGGGGCTGAGCATTCTCCTCCTCTTCCTCCTCCCATGGGCGTGGAGATCGGCAACGACGTGCAAAGTGCCCCACCCCGCCGCAGTTAAAACATCTTATGGAATTATAATATGGTTTCCTTCCCCCTTTTTGGGGAAAGTGCTGGTATGCGGCCACACCCGCCTTAGGTCTTTTGTTCAATTCAGCTTCTACCCCCTTTGCTACTTAGTTCTCCATTCAGGCCTAGCTGATACCAGACCCTTGCGAATGCTTTCCCTAACACCATCCACAAAAGCAGCACTCAAAATCCTCTCATGCATGTCTGAAGTATACTCAAAGCCCAAATCCACCAATCTCTGCTGGAGTCTAGTGTAAAATTTCTCCACACTTTCCATTTTATCCTGATGCATATATGACAATGTAACAGACTGATCACCTAATCTTTTTCTCCCCCATTCCGTGAGTCTTACTATGTATCGCTCACCGGACAACAAAGTAGTATCATCTCCCTCATAAGATCCCACTGCAGAGGCTATAATCTGAGAGAAGGAGTCACCAGCTTTACACTGGACTAAATCTTCTAGATCCCTCCAGCAACATGAGAAAGCTTTCCTTATCTTCGCTAACTCCCTACAGAATGGCATGGGTAAGTCCTCTGGATTGGGGATTCTACTCATCATGGCCAGCATCTCACTAGGGGACCAAGGGCGATACACAGGTTCATCAGGGATGTCATTTGGACCTCTGAGAGGAGCAGCTCCAGGGGTTAGGTATCTGGGCGTACAATAGGATATATTTGGTCGGGGTGGATTTGGCGGAGATGGTATAATAGGGGAAACTGGGTGCATGAGATTTTGCATATCCAACATTGATGTTGGATATCCCATACTTTCCTGTGATAGAAATCCACTCAAGTCTGAAAATGGACTTAAAGTGGATGCAATCCTAGATTGGGTAGACTGGTCTGGAATATTTCTAGTAGGCATCATAGGGGCAATTACTGCAGGTACATTTTTAACTGTTGGGACATACAGTTGGGAAGGGTTATTGGAAGACATCACTGGATATAATCCAGTGCTGGGACCTATGATAGGAATTGTGTCCTGTCTTTGAGATCCACAAACAACACACATGTTATTTCTCTCAGCAGTCTGCACACACACTCCCATCCCCCATAAGGAGGGGGTTGTTGTTCAAAGGAAACAGTTTTGGGGGATGGAGAAGGGATAGAGGAAGCAGAAAGCACAGTGGGTGGTCCTGATAAGCACATTCCAGCACATGGTGTAGAGGAGGGGCTGACACATGGATTGTTTGTTGGACCACAAGACCCAGGATTACTTACAACAGAGGTGGTGGGGGAAGGGATGCCGCATGGCAAACTGTCCTGTTCTTTGTTCCTTACCACATCCAAATCCTCCATCTTACTATACCAATATTGACCATTCTTCTCAATTTCTTTCAACTTTCCATCAGTCACATCTGCAGACAACTTCCACCATAACTCTGCTTGCACCAGCCTATTATTATCTCTCAGCCAACCTTTCTTTTCTTGCAATATATTTTTCCATAAACTTTCATTTAATCTTCCAGTTTCATGCAGACCAATTGCCTGCATTAACGATTTTAACTTAGTTACTGAAACTTTTCCTTCTCTTTCTCTCATCAACTGAGCTGCTGTTAACATTTTTTCACTCTGTCCTGCAACATTAGAATTTCCCATTATTGTAGTTACACAAAGCTCAAACAATTGCTACTTATCAAACCCGCAAACTTAAGCGTAGTTGCACAAAGCTCAAACGGTATCCGATTACTATAAGTAATCGCCACCGAACCCACTAACTCAAACGCCGTTGCACAAAGCTCAAATGATATAATAGTATTGAACCCACAATCTCTCAAAGTGAAGACCCCTAGTCAATTCACCGGGATACAAAATCTTAATAACTTCCAATTGCCTATGACAATTGGTGTTAACCCTTTCCTCAAGATTCTCGTCAGAATCTTGGCTGGGATCCAATTCTACGTCACAGGATATCCGACTCAGCTGTCTAACAACTTCCATTTAGTTTCAGTATGTTCCACCACACAAAGAAGGAATATTTCAACAGGTTCTTTCTAACGGACAGATCAGCTATAATTTGAACCCTTATATCGCGATAACACCAATTCAACTCTTGAGAAAACACCTGGGCAAAAGACACAGAGGAGGTTGTAAGAATAAAAGCTTCTTACCGTTACTGCAGTTTATGCCTCGTCTGATGGTTTTACGCAAGTCCTCTCCTGGCGTTTGAATCGGAAGTTACGCAAGCTCTCTGCCCCATGTTCGGCGCCAATATTGTTATCGCAAAATCTACGACACAACTTCTTCTTTTGTGTGGCTCCAAATCAATTAGAATTATAAGTATGAGCTCATACAGCTTTCTCTCTGAGACCAATGCAGGCTGGTATCATGGAAAATATCTCTCTTTATTACAGTTACATACTCTTATATAGGCAACATGAGGTAGACAAAAGGGTAGTCCTAGATGAAAGTTCATTGGCTCTGTGACAAAAAGGGAGTGGTTTACTAACTCCATTCCTGAGTTGATTGGCACATTTGAAAGATAGCAACTTAACTCCTCCTTTCTTTCACTAATGAACTTAGGACAAAGAAAATGTACATGAGGCTCCTAATTGAGTTTTTGCCATCTAGTGGAGACAAATGTGTACTACAGGAGAAATCTTAATCTTGTCTCTCACACTAAGTAGTTAGTTTTTATGGTGGAACTGTAAGTAAACATACATATAACCAGTTCAGTATACAGTTCTAATCACTACATTAACAGTAGGAACATTATATAACTGTTTTAAATACCTATTTTGGCCTCTTGCTTCCATAAAACACAGCTCTCTTGGAGTGTGTGTCTGTTCAGCTCCTCTCTCTGGTGAATAATGATTCCAGCAGCTCCTTCTAGCAGAATTTCCCACATAAGCTGTGTGTGAGGCTGGCAGTAATTGGTCAAAACTCCTGGGCTGTGTGAGGCTAGCTAGGATTGGTCAAGACTCCTGCTTAGCAACAACAGTTTAACTCTATGCTTTCTGTTGTGTCTGCTGTGTCATTTAGCTTACCTCATATTCATATAATGAATCTTAAAGGCATACTATCTTTTCTGCTTCTGTGAACACAAAATATAACAGTTATATGACCTCCAAACATGAAGTCACTCTGATTTTTTCTTTAACACACAAAAATAGGAACTGTATTAAGGTTATTGGTAGGTTTAGCTGTATGAACACACAAGCTATATTAGCAACCTAGGACAGGTCTTAGCTGGCCAGCTACACTCCATCTTCACACACACATGTTATATATATCTACACACACATACACCCTGTACACATATATACATATCCACACACATGTATGTACTGTATATATCACATTGTGGGAAAAGCAGTAACCTTTTACTCAATGTTGGGAATGGGATTGCTATCATTATGTTGATTTCTCTATGTAGTTATTTAACTGAAGGACTGATAAAATGACACCTGAGGTGCTGTTGTCACTATGGCATCACAAGTAGGCAGAGATGTCATGTGACTGCTCCTCTGAAGATGTGATGCATGCTGGGATTTTTACTTTCACTTTGCAGCTGCTCTGCCCACACAGCCTCTCATCAATGTGAGCATGCTATGCTGAATGCAGTAGAAAAATTATATATGCACAGTGTATCTGTCATGATACAAATACCTCTTGGCTTTAGTTATTGTCTGGGGCACTTTATTGTTATTTATACTTATGGTGGCCAACCCCTTTAACTATAATGGATGATGTCTCATCTTTGTGTACTGGCTACTTTCACACTTGCGCTTTCCCTTTCCACTATTAAGATCCATCATAGGATCTTAGTAGCGGGGGAAGGACGCTTTCGTTTTGTCCCCATTCATTGTCAATTAGGGACAAAACTGAACTGAACAAAACGGAATGCACCAGAATGCATTCCGTTCCATTTGGTTGCGTCCCCATTGGAGATAAAATAAAGATGCAAGCAGCGTTTTTCCGTCCGTGATGTGGTGCGAAGCAAGATGGATTGTCCTGACACACAATGTAAGTCAATGGGGGCGGATCAATTTTCTCTGACACAATAGAAAACGGATCCGTCCCCCAATTACTTTCATTGGAGTTCATGATGGATCCGTCTTAGCTATGTTAAAGATAACACAACTGGATCTGTTCATAACAGATGCAAGCGGTTGTATTATCAGACCGTAAGCGTTTTTGCTGATCCATGACAGATCCAGCAAAAACCCTGGTGTAAAAGTGGTTACCTAGTAAAAATAACAGCACTCCACAAGTGTGACACTAAATGTTTCAAATGACTGACCTACTGCTGATAAATATTTGTCATAGTTTACAGTTTATGCCTTTCTAGTATCGCTGGGCAAATCTCTGCCAACACAGTGCTCTGTGGTTTCCTGCCCCAGTTATTGCTTTGGTGTTTACTCATGTTGAGAAGAGAGTGATCTTGTGATTGTGTGGTCTGATAGAGGAGATTTCCTGCCATTTCAATTACTTAATGTTAAAAGCATCAGGGGCATGCAATCCAGTCACATCCTTTAATGACCAGTAGCATAACTCAGCAATTAATTAATAGCAGCCAGTTAATAACTGGGGAGCAGCAGGCTTTTATATATTGACCTTTGATCTTCTGTATAATATAAACTCTGTCATAATCACTTGTAAGTCATTCTTTCCTTGTCAGTCCCGGTTTTCTAATAATTTTTACTTTGTAGGAGACATGTAGAATTAAAATAAAAATGTTCTTTAAAGGATCTTTTTGTCCTCTGTCCAGCAGTCTGTTTACAGTTCATGGTAACTGAATACATCATGATTTTCCTGCTGAATTCTTTATATGTGTTTATGCCTTATTATTTTATGAGACAATTACACTTTCTTCAAATTTATAGTCAGGGTTTTTGGCTTGCATTTACTGTATTTTTGATGACAAGAATAGGGCAGTCTGTACAAACACTTCTGATGGAAGTCAATGAAGACAGCATAGCTTTCATGGTTCTATTATTTCTACATATACCACCATAGTAATTATTCTGCATTATATTTGGCTGGTACATAATTTGCCATGACAGTGGAATACACTCACCTAAAGAATTATTAGAAACACCTGTTCTATTTCTCATTAATGTGATTATCTAGTCAACCAATCACATGGCAGTTGCTTCAATGCATGTAGGGTTGTGGTCGTGGTCAAGACAATCTCCTGAACTCCAAACGGAATGTCAGAATGGCAAAGAAAGGTGATTTAAGCAATTTTGAGCGTGGCATGGTTGTTGGTGCCAGACGGGCCGGTCTGAGTATTTCACAATCTGCTCAGTTACTGGGATTTTCAAGCACAACCATTTCTACGGTTTACAAAGAATGGTGTGAAAAGGGAAAAACATCCAGTATGCGGCAGTCCTGTGGGCGAAAATGCCTTGTTGATGCTAGGTCAGAGGAGAATGGGCCGACTGATTCAAGCTGATAGAATAAATAACCACTTGTTACAACCGAGGTATGCAGCAAAGCATTTGTGAAGCCACAACACGCACAACCTTGAGGCGGATGGGCTACAACAGCAGACGACCCCACCGGGTACCACTCATCTCCACTACAAATAGGAAAAAGAGGCTACAATTTGCACAAGCTCACCAAAATTGGACTGTTGAAGACTGGAAAAATGTCGCCTGGTCTGATGAATCTCGATTTCTGTTGAGACATTCAAATGGTAGAGTCCGAAATATCCATCATGCCTTGTTACCACTGTGTAATGGTGTGGGGGATGTTTTCTGGGCACACTTTAGGCCTCTTAGTGCCAATTGGCCATAGTTTAAATGCCACGGGCTACCTGAGCATGGTTTCTGACCATGTCTATCCCTTCATCCTCTGATGGCTACTTCCAGCAGGATAATGCACCATGTCACAAAGCTCGAATCATTTCAAATTGGTTTCTTGAACATGACAATGAGTTCACTGTACTAAACTAGCCCCCACAGTCACCAGATCTCAACCCAATAGAGCATCTTTGGGATGTGGTGGAATGGGAGCTTCGTGCCCTGGATGTGCATCCCTCAAATCTCCATCAACTGCAAGATGCTATCTTATCAATATGGGCCAACATTTTTAAAGAATGCCATCAGCACCTTGTTGAATCAATGCCACGTAGAATTAAGGCAGTTCTGAAGGCAAAAGGGGGTCCAACACCGTATTAGTATGGTGTTCCTAATAATTCTTTAGGTGAGTGTATATGTTGATGCATATATGAGATTCAGCATTAAAATTGGTAGCATTGATTATTGAAACACAATCATTTGTATTTTGAAGAATAGAAGTGGAGATTCACCCCTGACTGAAAATGTGGCTGCACTGTTGTGACACTCTAGAAGACATACAATAGTTAATGCTTATTTCCAGAGGACGATTTGTTTGCCTGTGTTCAGAGCTTTGATCAGAGGTGGGTAGGTGAGATTTAGCAGGAGTTTGTATGGGGAGGGGACTTCTTCCTGTCAGACTCCCAGAATTAATTCCCCTTTTCCCCACCACAGGGAAGCTGGATTATTACATTAAGTATTAATCTGTTCAGATGATCTCACCATGCGATACTCTGAATCAGCACTATATCTGCAGCTAATGGAGAGCAAACCCTTTCACTGCCAGGTATGCAGAATTTAAAATGTGTAGCAGCATGAGAGAGAGAGCGAGATAGATAGATAGATAGATCTATTTAATGTCTACATAGTTTATATACTTTATATAATATATGTTTCAGAAGATTTTTATTTCTCCTTATCATTGTATAGAGTGCTAAGATAAAATTTACCGGAACTTAATAGGGTGTGGCTGGGCAAGAAACCCAAAAGTAAAAACTATTTACACGATTTCTATCCTGAACTATAACTAAGGCTTAATTCACATCACTGTTTATTGATCCGTGAGAACAGAAAAATAAAGAAAAAAAAAGAATCCAGTTTTTAAAGGATCTGTTATGCACATCTGACTGTTGTTTTAGCCATTTCCATCTGAGATCCATTAATTTAGACAGCAAAAAAATTCCTGCAGCCACATCATGTTTCTGCAGTGTTTGCCACACAGACATGTTAGATTCCACACTTCATCTTCACCTTCTCAACATAAACTCCCCATCCTGTTGCACCAACAGTGTCATCCTGCTGCTATCCCCAATACTGTGCCTGCTGTGCTCTCCAGTGCCCCCCAAATCCTATACTGCTAAAAAATAGTGCCCTCAGTGGTAATAATGCCCCTATAGGGCATCCAGCAACAATAATAGCCCAATAGAGCCCCCAGTAACAATATCCCCCAAAATGCCCCCAGTAATAATTTCCCCTCATTGTGCTCTCAGTAATAATCCCTGTGCAGTATCCCAGTACCTGGAAATAATGCCCCCAATAAGCCCCTAGTAATAGAAATGCCCCTACAGTGCCTCAAGCAGTAATACATCCCTATTGTACCCCCGATAAAAATGCCATTATAGTGCCCCCAATATTAATACTAACCCTAGTGTCCCTAGTAATAATGCCCCAGTACAAAAAATCCTCCTATAGTGCCTCAGTATTAAAATGCATCCAGTATTGCCCCATATTGTGCCCCATAAAATGCCTTGGTAATGCTGCAGTATTTAAATGTACCCGGTGCCTTCAGGAATGCCCCTTACACTGTCCCCAGTATAAAAAATTCTCTATGGTATTGCCAGTAATGTGTCCCACACAGTGCCCCCTTTGGTAGTAATATCCCCCATCCAGTGCCCCCTCTGTTAGTAATGTCCCCAAATGGCCATTGAAGGAGAAAAAAAAAAGTAATACTCACCTATGTCTCCTACCCTGGCATTCACAATGACGGCCCCAGTCCTCTCCCAGCCTATGGCCTGAGATGCTGGGATGCAGGCACCAGTCGCGCTGATGTCACTGTGCTGCATTACGGAGCAGGTGGGCTCACAATGTCATCACACCCACCTGCACTGGGATTTACTGCCTCATAGGCATTACAAATTCTATTATCCTTTAATGCCCTGTGTAAGGCCCCCTATAGTATTCCAAAATTGAGCACCACTTTGGCAGGATATCACCAAACTCCACACTCTTCAAGGTCTCGGAGAAAAGATGTCAACCAATAGTGAAGTACGTACCACAGTGTTGAATAAAAAGGATTTATTATACTCACAAAGAACGCAAGTTTTGGAGCAAGTTAAAACAAGTACACAGTGTACTTGTTTTAACTTGCTCCAAAACTTGCGTTCTTTGTGAGTATAATAAATCCTTTTTATTCAACACTGTGGTACGTACTTCACTATTGGTTGACATCTTTTCTCCGAGACCTTTAAGAGTGTGGAGTTTGGTGATATCCTGCCAAAGTGGTGCTCAATTTTGGGATCCTGCTTGTGCTTGTGCAAGATTTCACATAAGCGGCTAAGCACCCTGTCCGTCCGTGTGGTCTAGTGAACGACATCCAAGGTGTGCAGCTCCTGGTTGGATGACAGCGCTGAGCTTGCTTTCTACGCCTAATATCATCTGAGTCTTGTGAGTATAACCTGTTTTCAGGGGACACTCCTTTTGAGAAGTTACTACACCATAGTGCGGTTTCTATTTTATTTCAGATTTCCACACCGCAGCTGTGTTTGATGTATTTGGATGAACCTATTTGACTGAAGATTTTTGGACTTTAATTATTATTTTTGGACTTTAATTATTAAGCATACTCCTGCAGCGCAATCCTTTTCTCCTATTTCATTGTGTGGACTATTTCTACTCACTTGTGTCCTGGATTTTGCAGCGCTAGAGGGTAAAATATCTGAACAGGAATTGTACCTTATATTTCCCCCTATAGTATTGCCAGTAATGTCCCCCACAGTGCCTCTCAAGTGATAATACCCCCCACACAAGGCCCTCTCTGGTATTAGGCTAGGTCTACACGACGACATTTGTCGCGCGACAAATAGGGCGCAACAGTTGTCGCGCGACATTTTGTTGCACTAATGTCGCACGACAATTTTTATAATGGCAGTCTATGGTGTCACACTGCAACATGCGACATTTTGCGACTGCGACAGTCGCAGAAAAATCCATCTTGAATGGATTTTCTGCGACTGTCGCGTCGCAGTCGCAGCATGTCGCATGTTGCAGTGCGACACCATAGACTGCCATTATAAAAATTGTCGCGCGACATTGGTGCAACAAAATGTTGCGCGACAAATGTCGTCGTGTAGACCTAGCCTTAATGTTCCCCACAGAGTGCCCCTTCTAGTAGTAATGTCCCACACAGTGCTCTCCTCCCCTCCCAAATGACCAGTGCATTCTGGTGCAGGTGCATGTATCCAAATGACCAGTGCATTCTGGTGCAGGTGGGCACGATGATGTAATCATGCCTGCCTGCGCCAAAATGTAGTGCTTCATAGGCCTCAGGCCAACTAGAACTGAATCCTGAGGCCTAAGAGAATGAATGGCGGGGTCGGCTCCTGTGCCATACCATGTTATTCAACTTATTTTGTGATTGATACATTGTGTGGACAGTTTGGGTGGCCATGTGTAGTAGCCCCAGGTGGGGGTAGTACACCCTGTTCCTTCCTTCTTGGTAGCAGTGGGTTTGCTGGTGCAGAAGAAGAACTTCAAGTCTGCTGCTACTGTATGCATTTAAAGTTCTACATTGCACTTAGTAAAAAAATCCACTGCACAGATCCTCGGGGAACAATGGACTGAGGGAGTGCACTGTGACACAACACTTCATCAGGGCCACTACCACTCCTATTCTGTACAACATCTACTCGGGGGGGGGGAGGGTCACTGCTCATAGGTCCAACAGGGATGCCCATATTATGGTCCGCCATTGAATGTAAATCCATATGTCCATAATGTGGATGCATTCTCCTAGAAGGAATGGTTATTTCCATAGACTTATTGCCAACACAGAATTATAACTCCCCCTCCACTTCCTCACACACCACCAAGTCCTTGGTTAGTAGTAGAGTTGAGCGGACACCTGGATTTTTGGGTTCAAACAAACTTCACAAAAAAGTTCAAGTTCAGGAGCCGAACTTGACCCCAAACACAAAACCCATTGAAGTCAAGTGGGACCCAAACTTTTGAGCACTAAAATGGCTCTAAAAATGTCATGGAAAGGGCTGAAGGGCTGCAAAAGGCAGCAAAATGTGGTTAATAGCATGGCAAGTGCTCTGCAAACAAATGTGGACAGGGAAATAACTTCAAATAACATAAAATACGTAAAAATATAAAATAATAATCTTGATCTAGGCAGACGAGCTCCATATGGAATAGGAGGTTGAGGAAGCAGTGGATATGGCAGTGTAGGTGGAAGCAGCGGTTGAGGAGGTGGAGGTAGCCTACACTGGTTTTTGGTTTTAATTTCATATTTTATTTTTTATTAGAGTACACCCCAAAACATTGGTAAATATAACCTTTGATAACCCCCTCCAGCCGTGCTAAACAAACGTTCAGACAATACACTGGCTGCAGGGCAGGCCAGCACCTCCAAGGCATCAAGGGCAAGCTCAGGCCATGTGCCCAATTTGGAGACCCAGAAGTTGAAGGGGGCAGAGCCATCAGTCAATACATGTAGGCGTGTGCACACATACTGCCCCACCATGTTGCACGTCCACGTGATGTTCACAATACAATTGTATATCTTCTCTATCAACTTTCGATGTTCTTTTCTGCGCCAACCATGTTGATCACGGTTAGCAGCGAAACAGGGTTCCACGCCAGAGAGGGAGCGTGAGAAAGGGATACCACATCCAAGGGAGGTTAATTGTTTGAAATTAAATGTGATCGAGCGGAAAAGTGGGACAAATTATTGTAGCGCAAATGTGGGACAAGTTGTTAAGATTAAGCATTGAATGAAAGGAGGGGGCGCGCGACAATTAAAGAAGAATTTTTAAAATGTTATTCCCTGTCACCTATGCAGAGCAGGGGTTTAATCACAGCAAAAATGGTCATATGTCACCCAAGAATGTAATAGACAAATTAGTGAAATTTGTTTACCTGTCTACTAGGTAGAGCAGGGGTATTTCACACCCAAAAATTGGTGAATTTCACCCAAAAATGTAACAGACAAATTAGTGAAATTTGTTTACCTGTTGTGAGACAGTGAAAGGTCTCACACAGGGTAGAGGCAAGGAAGGGGTGGATAGTGCAGGCCACACCCCTATTCTACCACAGATGAGGCAAGCTGGATGTAATAAGGCTGGCATAAAGCACCTCCCAGGGTGTCGGCAAGGGGAGTGTGTTTCCTGTGGACAGAGGCCTGGAGGCTCTGTCTGTGTGGTCTCAGCTGGGCAAGGCTGGGAGATAGCCTGGAGTTGGGTGACAAAGCGACGTCTGAGAGGGTCGCAGGGCCATAGTCAGGCGGGCTATTGAGCCCCAATCCCCCACAAGAGACACTGGACTGGAGACAGTGGGCGTACTGTGCTCTGTACAGCCAGGAGGCTGTGGGACATTGGCTGAAAAAGCTGCATGTGATCATAGGGTGTGAACGGTGACTTAGGCGAGTCAGGAATTTTGTTTTTAGTTGGAGCCTGGACGGGCGAGTGTTTACCGTTTTTGTTTTTGCTGGTGTGGCACTATAAATGCACTGTTTGGACCTGAACCCTGGTGTCCTGAAGCTTAAAGGGGTTATCCGAGTTAATAAAAAAAATAAATAAAAATTAAACCCATCTGGATATACATATAATTTGGTTAAGCTAGATTTCATCAAGTTAAAACCCATATGTACACCTTTTCATGGTTCTGTCATTGTTTTGTTTACATGCTGAGGTACAATGCTGAGGGGGCGTATAACAACAATGCCTGAGCTCTGCCTCATGAATATTTGTGGGCGTGAACAATCTGACCTTCCCCTCACCCTGCTCTGCACATCCTAACTTTGCATAAACATGATCACATGATCATCTCCTAGCTCACACAGACAGATCATCCTGTCACATTGCAGAAACACAGGCTCTATGTATCTAAGCTCTATGGCAGCTCTGTGTATCTAAGGGCTCTTTCACACTTGCGTTGTCTGGATCCGGCGTGTACTCCACTTGCCGGAATTACACGTCTGATCCGGAAAAACGCAAGTGTACTGAAAGCATTTGAAAACGGATCCGTCTTCAAAATGCTTTCAGTGTTACTATGGCAGCCAGGACGCTATTAAAGTCCTGGTTGCCATAGTAGGAGCGGGGAGCGGTATACTTACAGTCTGCGCAGCTCCCGGGGCGCTCCAGAGTGACGTCAGAGCGCCCCATGCGCATGTATGACGTGCCATGCGATCACGTGATCCATGCGCTTGGGGCGCCCTGACGTCACTCTGGATTGCCCCGGGAGCCGCACGGACGGTAAGTATGCTGCTCCCCCGCTCCCCGCTACACTTTACCATAGCTGCCAGGACTTTAGCGTCCCGGCAGCCATAGTAACCATTCAGAAAAAGCTAAACGTCGGATCCGGCAATGCGCCGAAATGACGTTTAGCTTAAGGCCGGATCCGGATCAATGGGCCTTGCGGCAAGTCTTCAGGATTTTTGGCCAGAGCAAAGAGCGCAGCATGCTGCGGTATTTTCTCCGCCCAAAAAACGTTCCGGACCGAAGACATCCTGATGCATCCTGAACGGATTTCACTCCATTCAGAATGCATTAGGATAAAACTGATCAGGATTCTTCCGGCATAGAGCCCCCAAGACGGAACTCTATGCCGGAAGAAAAGAACGCAGGTGTGAAAGAGGCAGCTCTGTGTATCTAAGCTCTATGGCAGCTCTGTGTATCTAAGCTCTATAGCAGCTCTGTGTATCTAAGCTCTATGGCAGTTCTGTGTATCTAAGCTCTATGGCAGCTCTGTGTATCTAAGCTCTATGGCAGCTCTGTGTATCTAAGCTCTATGGCAGCTCTGTGTATCTAAGCTCTATGGCAGCTCTGTGTATCTAAGCTTTGAGGCAGTTCTGTGTATCTAAGCTCTGAGGCAGCTCTGTGTATCTAAGGCTACTTTCACACTTGCGTTCAGAACATATTGTAAAAAAAATTCTAAGTGTCAAAGTAGCTTCAGACTGATTTGTCCAGACTTTACATTGTAACTCTGGACAGATCCGTTTGCCTCCGCACTGCTGAGCAGAGCGGAGGCTGAACGCTGCCAAACTGATGCATTCTGAGCGGATCCGCATCCACTCAGAATGCATTAGGGCTGGACGGAAGCGTTCGGGGCCGCTTGTGAGAGCCTTTGAACGGAACTCACAAGCGGAGCCCCGAACGCTAATGTGAAAGTAGCCTAAGCTGTATGTATCTAATATAGCTTAGATAGATATAGGTGTCATATATGACACCTATATCTATCTAAGCTATATTACAGCCATATCTATGTTGACTATATACTATGTAGTCACTGTCCCCCCTCCCCCCCATACACAATGCCGTGTCCCCCACCCTTCCATACACACAATACAATGTCCCCCTCCCCCACCCCATACACACAATATACACAATGCAGTCACCCCCACCCAATACACACAATGCAGTGTCCCCCACCCCTCCATACACACGATACACACAATACACCCAATACACACAATGCAGTCACCCCCACCCCTCCATACACACAATGCAGTCACCCCCACCCCTCCATACACACAATGCAGTCACCCCCACCTTCCTCTCCCTGGGAAACCTAAGGCCTCTTTCACACGGGCGTCATGTTTTTTGCCCGGATAAGAGCCTGGTGCGTTGCGGGAAAATGCACAATTTTCCCGCGCGAGTGCAAAACATTGTCATGCGTTTTGCACTCGCGTGAGAAAAATCGCGCATGTTTGATACCCAAACCTGAACTTCTTCACAGAAGTTCGGGCTTTGGATTGATGTTCTGTAGATTGTATTATTTTCCCTTATAACATGGTTATAAGGGAAAATAATAGCATTCTGAATACAGAATACATAGTATAATAGTGCTGGAAGGGTTAAAAAAATCAAAAAAGTTAACTCACCTTATCCTCTTGTTCGCGTAGTTCGTTCCCGGTCTGTTCTTTGCTAGCTGTGGGCTTGGGCTGAATGACCTGTGGTGACGTCAGATCACATGCTCCAATCACATGGTCCATCACCATGGTGATGGAGCATGTGATCTGACGTCATCAAAGGTCCTTTAGCCCAAGCCCACAGCTAGCAAAGAACAGACCGGGAATGAACTATGCGAACAAGAGGATAAGGTGAGTTAACTTTTTTATTTTTTAACCCTTCCAGCACTATTATACTATGCATTCTGTAGTCAGAATGCTATTATTTTCCCTTATAACCACGTTATAAGGGAAAATAATACAGTGAATAGACTGTCACCTAGAACCCATGCGTGAAAATTGCACCGCATCCGCACTTGCTTGCGGATGCTTGCGATTTTCACGCAACCCCATTCACTTCTATGGGGCCTGCGTTGCGTGGATTATCGCACCGCAACGCACAAAGAGGAGCATGCTGCGATTTTCACGCAACGCATAAGTGATGCGTGAAAATCACCGCTCATGTGAACAGCCCCATAGAAATGAATGGGTCCGGATTCAGTGCGGGTGCAATGCGTTCACCTTACGCATCGCACCCGCGCGGAATACTTGCTCGTGTGAAAGGGACCTAAGAGCTCAGGCAGAAGCACATGTCTTTACTCTCAAGTGTAAACAGCAGGGAGGGTGGGTCTTCCATCTGATTGGCTGTCCTGACTTGCCTTCTCCCTTTTATTGGCTGAGCTGCTTGTCCTTCATTCCTGCTCCTGGATTACAGCAATACAGCGACTGGCAGCACCTGGGTAACCCTTTCCTAATCAGAGCTCTCCTGTACACTCTTTCAGTGCAACACAGGAGCTTCTGTTTTGCACAGTACTGTCAGCCCTGTGTATGGTTATGACAGCCCTGCTGCTCTATTGATATGCTAATGAGATCGCGGCAGCCGGAAAGAGGGGGCGGGCACCAAAGGCTCTGACGTTTTGTTTACAGAGCTGGGCCACTCCCTCAAGCAGGGAGAAGCTTGTAAACAAGATGTCAGTGCCAGAGAAGTGTTGATGACGTCGGGGGTCACATGACCCAAATCAGCAGTGTGGAAACAGCGCAAAATCAATAAAGTGAGTACATTAGAAATGTATCTTTAATGATGTATAAAGCAGCCCTAACACATATTTTTTTTTAAGTCGGATAACCCCTTTAACTATGAGAATGACCCCCAGAGAAGATCTAAACCCCCACACTGTCTACTAGGTAGAGCAGGGGTATAACGCACCCAAAAATTTGTTAATATAACCTGAAAATTTAACAGACAAATTAGTGAAATATTTTTACCTGTCTAATAGGTAGAAAAGGGGTATATCACACCCAAAAATTGGTGAATTTCACCTGAATATGTAACAGACAAATCTATGATTTTTTTTTTACCTCTCTACTAGGTATAGCGGTGGTATATCACACCAAAATATTGGTGAGTTTCACCCGAAAATGTAACAAATGTGACAAATTAGTGAAATGACATAAAATAAAATATGTACAAAATTTAAAAATAATTTAAATTTATGAGGTGGAGGTCCATATAGAGTTTGAGGAGGCGATGGAAGTAGCGGTGTAGGTGGAAGCGGCGGTGGTGGGGAGGAGGACGAGGTAGCCAACTGTTTTTTGATTTAAATTATTTTTATTTATTTTTTAATTTTTAATTAGGGTACACTCCAAAAGAGTGGGAAATATCCAAAATACAACGAGCAATTGTGCTGTAGTATAACAATGGCTGGGTATACATGTCTATTTTGCACAAGGTACAGACAAGTCCTGTGGGATCCATGCCTGTTTCATTTTAATGAACGTGAGCTTGTCCGCTTTGGCTGTGGAAAGGCAGCTGCGCTTGTCTGTGATAACGCCCCCTGCTGTGGTAAACACACGTTCAGACAATACACTGGCTGCAGGGCAGGCCAGCACCTCCAAGGTGTAATTCAGTACGTGTAGGCGTGTGCACACATACTGCTCCACCATGTTGCTGAAATGCTGCCTCCTGCTAAGACGTTCTATATCAGCTGGTGGTGCTGGTTGTTGTGGCGTGCTGACAAAGCTTTTCCACATTTCGGCCGTGCTAACCCTGCCTTCTTAGGTGCTGGTGGTGCCCCAGCTGCGTTGGCGACCTCTTCCTCCTCCTCTGCCTTCGACATGTGCTTCCACTGTGCCCCCGCTGTCAGGTGGGAATGCCACCGGCAGCGCGTCTACCAGTGTGTGCTTGTACTCGCACATCTTACGACCATGCTCCATTGACGGAATTAAGGATGGTACATTGTCCTTGTAACTGGATCCAGTAGCGAGACCACCCAGTAATCAGCACCATTTAGAATGTGGGCAACTCGGCGGTCGTTGCAGAGACACTGAAGCATCTAATCGCTCATATGTGCCAGGCTGCCCAGAGGCAACGAACAGCTGTCCTCTGTGGGAGGTGTATCGACTATGTCCTCTGTATCCCTCAGCCACGCAACAGTGATGGCCATGAGCTGGTTTGGGTGCCACCCTGTTGTGAACACTGTTCCTCCTCCTCCTCCATCTCCTCATCCTCCACCTCCTCATCCTCCAGAACTGTTCCCTGGCTGAACAATTGTGTATCTGGTGTTTGTTTGTGCAGAAACCCACCCTCAGAGCCACTTGTGAATGACTGGATGGAAACCCTATAAAATGATCCCTCTTCCTTTTTTCAAGAAGGCATAGAACTGGGATAGTAACGATGAGAACAGCGTTATCTGCACTGGCCATGTTGGTGGAGCACTCGAAACAGTACAACAAGGAACACAGGTCTCGCATGGAGGCCCAGTCATTGGTGGTGAAGTGGTGCTGTTCCACAGAGAGACTCACCCGTGCATGCTGCAGCTGAAAGTCCACTATCGCCTGCTGCTGCTAGAACAGTCTGGTCAGCATGTGCAAGGTGGAGTTCCATCTTGTGGGCACGTCGCATATGAAGCGGTGAGCTGGAAGTCCGAAGTTATATTGTAGCGCTGACAGGCAAGCAGCAGCAGGGAAGAACGTCAAAAGCGCGCACAGACGGCCCGCACTTTATGCAGCAGCTCTGACATATCGGGGTAATTTTTAAGGAACCTCTGCACCACCAAATTCAGCACATGTGCCAGGCAAGGGATGTGCGTTAAACCGGCTAGTCCCAGAGCTGCTACGAGATTTTGCCCATTATTGTACACCACCAGGCCGGGCTTGAGGCTCACTGGCACCAACCACTCATCGGTCTGTTGTTCAATGCCCGTCCACAGCTCCTGCGCGGTGTGGGGTTTGTCCCCCAAATAGATACGTTTTAAAACTGCCTGCTGTCATTTACGCCTGGCTGTGCTGAAGTTGGTGGTGAAGGTGTTACGCTGACCGGATGAGGAGTCGGTAGAGGATGAGGAAGTGGAGTAGGAGGAGGAAGCAACAGGAGGCAAACTGAAGCGCCCTGTAATTCTCTGTGGTGGAAGGACATGCACCAAACTGCTACCCGCCTCAGGCCCAGCCGCCACTGCATTTACGCAGTGTGCTGTTAGGGAGATATAATGTCCCTGACCGTACTTACTGGTCCACGTATCTGTACTTAGGTGGACCTTGCCACAGATGGCGTTGCGCAGTGCACACCTGATTTTGTCTCCCACTTGGTTGTGCAGGGTAGGGATGGCTCGCCTGGAAAAGTAGTGGCGGCTGGGCACGACATACTGTGGGAAAACCACAGCCATAAGGCTTTTAAATCTCTCCATCTCCACCAGATGGAATGACAGCATTTCAAATGACAGTAATTTTGATGGGTAGGGGGGTACTTCCTCTTCCGCTCCAGTGTTTGGGAGATGGAGAGCTGAACATTTCCATGGGACATTGTGGAGATGCTTGGTGACCCAGGTGGTGGTGTTGCTGGCAGATCCTCTGTTTTCGGGGTGACCGGTGGAACTGTCACTCCAGAGGTGATGAAGAGGCCAAGACTGCAGCAGAAGAGGAAACAGGAGGAGCCAGAGACCTTTCTTTGTTTTTGAGGTGTCTACTCCACTGCAGCTCGTGCCTTGCACTTAGATGCCTGGTCTTGCAGGTTGTACTCAGATTGAGAATGTTTATGCCTCGCTTCAGGCTCTGATTGCACAGCTTCCAAACCACTCGTGTCTTGATGAGTGGTTGTCTGAAGAACTGCCACGCCAGGGAACTCCTTGGAGCTGACTTTGGTGTGCTCAGTCCCTTGCTGCAGTGAGCAGTAGCAGGCGTACTGTCTAGGGGACGGCCGCTCCCCTTTTGCACTCTGCTCCCGCTTCTGCTGTGCTGGTGGTTCTGTGGGACTACCGCCTCTTCCTCCGAACTACACAGGTCACTCGCATGACCTTGATTCCATGTGGGGTTGAGGACCTCATCGTCCTCCACATCATCTTCCATCCAGTCTTCGCCCCTGCCCTCCTTGTTGGTCTGCACACTTTCGAAAGCCACAGCAGTTGGCACCTGTCTTTTGTC
This sequence comes from Bufo gargarizans, assembly GCF_014858855.1. NCBI lineage: Eukaryota > Metazoa > Chordata > Amphibia > Anura > Bufonidae > Bufo > Bufo gargarizans. The sequence continues at coordinate 211,509,043 of NC_058085.1, read as the reverse complement.
ATCATCCGAGACGTGCTGCGGTGGTCCTCCCATGTACTCGCCTTGAAACATAAGTGGTTGGGCATCGGTGCACTTAATCTCTTCGACTTCTGGGGCAGGGCTGGGTGGATGGCCCTGGGAAACCCTCATCAAAAAGCAGAAGAGACTGCTGCATGACTTGGGGCTCAGACTGCTTGGCTGATTTGCAAGGGGTTGTGGTGAAGGATTGATGGACATCGGCTGCTAACTCTGATCTTTCAGCAGGAGACTGGGTGGGAGACAATGTGAAGGAACTGAATCTACTATCGCCTGTACTTTTTCTGGCCTCACCCTTCGTAGAGCCGCATTAAGCCCAACTAAATAACGCTGAAGGTTCTGTCGCCTACTCACACCTGAGGAAGGTGTTTCACTTGTGCGTGTAGCTGGCACAGATTGACCATGACCTCTCCCTGCAACAGGAGCTCCACCAGCAGTACCACAACCGAGGCCACGTCCCTTATTTGACGCTCTCCTCATATTTCTCAAATTTAGGATCTTGCCCAAAATGGGTGTTTTTTTAATAACCAAATAGAACACCAGTATCTAACGCGTGTATCCCACACTGACAGATGCAGCAAAGGCTGCAAAATTATAATTTTTTCTCCAAAAGTGGTGTTTTTTTAAACCCAGAAAATTATTGAAGTATTTCAAGCTTGTCTTTCAGACTGACAAATGCTGGAAAGGCACCAGATGTAGGCTATTGCCAAAAATTGGTGGTTTTTTTTTAAACCAGATATTATTGCAGTATTTCTAGCTTGTATCTCACACTAGCAAATGCAGCACAGGCTGCAAATTTAGTTTTTTGCCCAAAATGGGTGTGTTTTTTTTTTTTTTTTTTTTTATAACAGAAAAGAACACCAGTATCTAATGTGTGTATCTCACACTGACAGATGAAGCATAGGCCCCTGATGTAGAGTGTTTCCAAAAATGGTTTTTTTTTTAAACCCAGATTATTATTGCAGTATTTCAAGCTTGGATGTGAATGTCACAACTGCACATATGCTGTGCTGGTGCACTGAACTTGCTTAAAATGGCCTCTGCCACCCACCTAACAGACGGATAAAAGTTATTTTTCTGTGTCACTGGGCTCAGGGCAGGGTACAAAATTTGTGCACTGCACCCACAAAATTTAATCTATGTAGATTGCTGAGTTAAAAAGCACTTCAGATTAAAGATTCTTTCCTATTCTCTTCCTCACAGCAGCAGCATCCTATCCCTACACTAAGCACAGCAGAATGACGTGCAGTGCTAGTTGTCTCCAGCTTACATAGAGGCTGAGTCACATGCTGCACTGGCCAATCACAGCCATGCCATTAGTAGGCATGACTGTGATGGCTTCTAAGGGCACAGGGGTAAAATGCTTGTTGATTGGCTGCTCTGCAGCCTTTCAAAAAGTGCCAATAAATCGCCAAAGACCGAACTCAAACCCAAACTTTTACTGAAAGGTTCGGGTCCGGGGTCCAAAATTCTCAAATTTCGGTCGGAACTCAAACTTTACAGTTCAGGTTCGTTCAACCCTAGTTAGTAGGCAAAATTCTGTGAACTTAGAAAAATTATTACTGTACCTGGGTCAGAAAAAGAAGCTTAGAGTTTACATAAAAAAATATGTTATGAGAATGGATCCAGAAAAGTATCCATTCTTAATCCTTTTGCTTTCTTCTGGATAAATTAATTCTTATCCTGAAGAAGACATTGATCTCATCATGTTCAATTGAGTCTTCTGGACTGGTACGAAAACATCATACTGTTGTAATTAGAGATGAATGAAGTTTTGAAAAATTTGATTAGGAAGTAGAGTTGAGCGAACACCTGGATGTTCGGGTTCGAGAAGTTCGGCCGAACATCCCGGAAATGTTCGGGTTCGGGATCCGAACCCGATCCGAACTTCGTCCCGAACCCGAACCCCATTGAAGTCAATGGGGACCCGAACTTTTCGGCAGTAAAAAGGCTGTAAAACAGCCCAGGAAAGAGCTAGAGGGCTGCAAAAGGCAGCAACATGTAGGTAAATCCCCTGCAAACAAATGTGGATAGGGAAATGAATTAAAATAAAAATTAAATAAATAAAAATTAACCAAAATCAATTGGAGAGAGGTACCATAGCAGAGAATCTGGCTTCACATCACCCACCACTGTAAGAGTCCATTTTCATAAATTTAGGCCCAGCACCCAGGCAGAGGAGAGAGGTCCCGTAACAGAGAATCTGGCTTCATGTCAGCAGAGAATTAGTCTGCATGTCATAGCAGAGAATGAGGCTTCACGTCAGCCACCACTGCAACAGTCCATTGGCATATATTTAGGCCCAGCACCCAGGCAGAGGAGGGAGGTCCCGTAACAGAGAATCTGTCTTCATGTCAGCAGAGAATCAGTCTGCATGTCATAGCAGAGAATGAGGCTTCACGTCAGCCACCACTGCAACAGTCCATTGGCATATATTTAGGCCCAGCACCCAGGCAGAGGAGAGAGGTCCCGTAACAGATAATCTGGCTTCATGTCAGCAGAGAATCAGTCTGCATGTCATAGCAGAGAATCAGGCTTCACGTCAGCCACCACTGCAACAGTCCATTGTCATAAATTTAGGCCCAGCACCCAGGCAGAGGAGGGAGGTCCCGTAACAGAGAATCTGGCTTCATGTCAGCAGAGAATCAGTCTGCATGTCATAGCAGAGAATGAGGCTTCACGTCAGCCACCACTGCAACAGTCCATTGGCATATATTTAGGCCCAGCACACACACAGGCAGAGGAGAGAGGTCCTGTAACAGAGAATCTGTCTTCATGTCAGCAGAGAATTAGTCTGCATGTCATAGCAGAGAATGAGGCTTCACGTCAGCCACCACTGCAACAGTCCATTGGCATATATTTAGGCCCAGCACACACACAGGCAGAGGAGAGAGGTCCCGTAACAGAGAATCTGTCTTCATGTCAGCAGAGAATTAGTCTGCATGTCATAGCAGAGAATGAGGCTTCACGTCAGCCACCACTGCAACAGTCCATTGGCATATATTTAGGCCCAGCACACACACAGGCAGAGGAGAGAGGTCCCGTAACAGAGAATCTGGCTTCATGTCAGCAGAGAATCAGTCTGCATGTCATAGCAGAGAATGAGGCTTCACGTCAGCCACCACTGCAACAGTCCATTGGCATATATTTAGGCCCAGCACCCAGGCAGAGGAGAGAGGTCCCGTAACAGACAATCTGGCTTCATGTCAGCAGAGAATCATTCTGCATGTCATAGCAGAGAATCAGGCTTCACGTCACCCAACATTGGAACAGTCCATTGGCATATATTTAGGCCCCGGCACCCAGACACAGGAGAGGTTCATTCAACTTTGGGTAGCCTCGCAATATAATGGTAAAATGAAAATAAAAATAGGATTGAATGAGGAAGTGCCCTGGAGTCCAATAATATATGGTTAAGGGGAGGTAGTTAATGTCTAATCTGGACAAGGGACGGACAGATCCTGTGGGATCCATGCCTGGTTCATTTTTATGAACGTCAGCTTGTCCACATTGGCTGTAGACAGGCGGCTGCGTTTGTCTGTAATGACGCCCCCTGCCGTGCTGAATACACGTTCAGACAAAACGCTGGCCGCCAGGCAGGCCAGCACCTCCAAGGCATAAAAGGCAAGCTCTGGCCACGTGGACAATTTAGAGACCCAGAAGTTGAATGGGGCCGAACCATCAGTCAGTACGTGGAGGGGTGTGCACACGTACTGTTCCACCATGTTAGTGAAATGTTGCCTCCTGCTAACACGTTGCGTATCAGGTGGTGGTGCAGTTAGCTGTGGCGTGTTGACAAAAGTTTTCCACATCTCTGCCATGCTAACCCTGCCCTCAAAGGAGCTGGCATTGACACAGCTGCCTTGGCGACCTCTTGATCCTCCTCTGCCTTGGCCTTGGGCTTCCACTTGTTCCCCTGTGACATTTGGGAATGCTCTCAGTAGCGCGTCTACCAACGTGCGCTTGTACTCGCGCATCTTCCTATCACGCTCCAGTGCAGGAAGTAAGGTGGGCACATTGTCTTTGTAGCGTGGATCCAGCAGGGTGGCAACCCAGTAGTCCGCACAGGTTAAAATGTGGGCAACTCTGCTGTCGTTGCGCAGGCACTGCAGCATGTAGTCGCTCATGTGTGCCAGGCTGCCCAGGGGTAAGGACAAGCTGTCCTCTGTGGGAGGCGTATCGTCATCGTCCTGCCTTTCCCCCCAGCCACGCACCAGTGATGGACCCGAGCTGCGTTGGGTGCCACCCCGCTGTGACCATGCTTCATCCTCATCCTCCTCCACCTCCTCCTCATCCTCGTCCTCCTCGTCCTCCAGTAGTGGGCCCTGGCTGGCCACATTTGTACCTGGCCTCTGCTGTTGCCAAAAACCTCCCTCTGAGTCACTTCGAAGAGACTGGCCTGAAAGTGCTAAAAATGACCCCTCTTCCTCCTCCTCCTCCTCCTCCTGGGCCACCTCCTCTTCCATCATCGCCCTAAGTGTTTTCTCAAGGAGACATAGAAGTGGTATTGTAACGCTGATAACGGCGTCATCGCCACTGGCCATGTTGGTGGAGTACTCGAAACAGCGCAACAGGGCACACAGGTCTCGCATGGAGGCCCAGTCATTGTTGGTGAAGTGGTGCTGTTCTGTAGTGCGACTGACCCGTGCGTGCTGCAGCTGAAACTCCACTATGGCCTGCTGCTGCTCGCACAGTCTGTCCAGCATGTGCAAGGTGGAGTTCCACCTGGTGGGCACGTCGCATATGAGGCGGTGAGCGGGAAGGCCGAAGTTACGCTGTAGCGCAGACAGGCGAGCAGCAGCAGTATGTGAACGCCGGAAGCGCGAACAAACGGCCCGCACTTTATGCAGCAGCTCTGACATGTCGGGGTAGTTGTGAATGAACTTCTGCACCACCAAATTCAGCACATGCGCCAAGCAAGGGATGTGCGTCAAATTGGCTAGTCCCAGAGTTGCAACGAGATTTCGCCCATTATCGCACACCACCAGGCCGGGCTTGAGGCTCACCGGCAGCAACCACTCGTCGGTCTGTTGTTCTATACCCCGCCACAACTCCTGTGCGGTGTGGGGCCTGTCCCCCAAACATATGAGTTTCAGAATGGCCTGCTGACGTTTACCCCGGGCTGTGCTGAAGTTGGTGGTGAAGGTGTGTGGCTGACTGGATGAGCAGGTGGAAGAAGAGGAGGAGGAAGCCGAGAAGGAGGAGGTGGCAACAGGAGGCAAAGAATGTTGCCCTACGATCCTTGGCGGCAGAAGGACGTGCGCCAAACAGCTCTCCGCCTGGGGCCCAGCTGCCACTACATTTACCCAGTGTGCAGTTAGGGAGATATAGCGTCCCTGGCCGTGCTTACTGGTCCACGTATCTGTGGTTAGGTGGACCTTGCCACAGATGGCGTTGCGCAGTGCACACTTGATTTTATCGGATACTTGGTTGTGCAAGGAAGGCACGGCTCTCTTGGAGAAGTAGTGGCGGCTGGGAACAACATACTGTGGGACAGCAAGCGACATGAGCTGTTTGAAGCTGTCTGTGTCCACCAGCCTAAATGACAGCATTTCATAGGCCAGTAGTTTAGAAATGCTGGCATTCAGGGCCAGGGATCGAGGGTGGCTAGGTGGGAATTTACACTTTCTCTCAAATGTTTGTGAGATGGAGAGCTGAACGCTGCCGTGTGACATGGTTGAGACGCTTGGTGACGGAGGTGGTGGTGGTGGTGTTGGTGGTACATCCCCTGTTTGCTGGGCGGCAGGTGCCAACGTTCCTCCAGAGGCGGAGGAAGAGGCCGAGGCGGCAGCAGCAGAAGAGGCCGAGGCGGCAGCAGCAGAAGAGGTAGCAGGGGGAGCCTGAGTGACTTCCTTGGTTTCAAGGTGTTTACTCCACTGCAGTTCATGCTTTGCATGCAGGTGCCTGGTCATGCAGGTTGTGCTCAGGTTCAGAACGTTAATGCCTCGCTTAAGGCTCTGATGGCACAGCGTGCAAACCACTCGGGTCTTGTCGTCAGCACATTGTTTGAAGAAGTGCCATGCCAGGGAACTCCTTGAAGCTGCCTTTGGGGTGCTCGGTCCCAGATGGCGGCGGGCAGTAGCAGGCGGAGTCTCTTGGCGGCGGGTGTTCTGCTTTTGCCCACTGCTCCCTCTTTTGCTACGCTGTTGGCTCGGTCTCACCACTGCCTCTTCCTCCGAACTGTGAAAGTCAGTGGCACGACCTTCATTCCATGTGGGGTCTAGGACCTCATCATCCCCTGCATCGTCTTCCACCCAGTCTTGATCCCTGACCTCCTGTTCAGTCTGCACACTGCAGAAAGACGCAGCAGTTGGCACCTGTGTTTCGTCATCATCAGAGACATGCTGAGGTGGTATTCCCATGTCCTCATCATCAGGAAACATAAGTGGTTGTGCGTCAGTGCATTCTATATCTTTCACCGCTGGGGAAGGGCTAGGTGGATGCCCTTGGGAAACCCTGCCAGCAGAGTCTTCAAACAGCATAAGAGACTGCCGCATAACTTGAGGCTGAGACAGTTTCCCTGGTATGCATGGGGGTGATGTGACAGACTGATGGGGTTGGTTTTCAGGCGCCATCTGTGAGCTTTCTGCAGAAGACTGGGTGGGAGATAATGTGAACGTGCTGGATCAACTGTCGGCCACCCAATTGACTAATGCCTGTACCTGCTCAGGCCTTACCATCCTTAGAACGGCATTGGGCCCCACCATATATCGCTGTAAATTCTGGCGGCTACTGGGACCTGAGGTAGTTGGTACACTAGGACGCGTGGATGTGGCAGAACGGCCACGTCCTCTCCCAGCACCAGAGGGTCCACTAACACCACCACGACCATGTCCACGTCCGCGTCCCTTACTAGATGTTTTTCTCATTGTTATGGTTCACCACAACAACAAAAATATTATTTGGCCCAATGTATTGTATTCAAATTCAGCGGGATATAAATTTGAGGCCTAGTATTTAGGCGCTGGGTGACCGGTATGGATTTACTAACAAAATTAGACTTGGAAATGCACAGTAGCGTGTGTGTGAAGTTATTCTGAATGACCCTATGTGCACCTTGAATATTATATACCCTTTTAGGGATAGATTTCAAATAGCTCTGATATAGCAGAAACCACTAAATTATGAAATTGCTAAATTGGGAATTGTATTTCAACCCAGAACAAAAAATGTGCTTTGACGGACACTAAATAACTTTCCCAGCCACAACAGGACAGCGGTAACGAGAGATTTAGCGGGATATAAATTTGAGGCCTAGTATTTAGGCGCTGGGTGACCGGTATGGATTTAGTGACAGAATTAGACTTGGAAATGCACAGTAGCGTGTGTGTGAAGTTATTCTGAATGACCCTATGTGCACCTTGAATATTATATACCCTTTTAGGGATAGATTTCAAATAGCTCTGATATAGCAGGAACCACTAAATTATGAAATTGCTAAATTGGGAATTGTACTTCAACCCAGAACAAAAAATGTGCTTTGACGGACACTAAATAACTTTCCCAGCCACAACAGGACAGCGGTAACGAGAGATTTAGCGGGATATAAATTTGAGGCCTAGTATTTAGGCGCTGGGTGACCGGTATGGATTTAGCGACAGAATTAGACTTGGAAATGCACAGTAGCGTGTGTGTGAAGTTATTCTGAATGACCCTATGTGCACCTTGAATATTATATACCCTTTTAGGGATAGATTTCAAATAGCTCTGATATAGCAGGAACCACTAAATTATGAAATTGCTAAATTGGGAATTGTACTTCAACCCAGAACAAAAAATGTGCTTTGACGGACACTAAATAACTTTCCCAGCCACAACAGGACAGCGGTAACGAGAGATTTAGCGGGATATAAATTTGAGGCCTAGTATTTAGGCGCTGGGTGACCGGTATGGATTTAGTGACAGAATTAGACTGGGATATGGCCAAAAAATAACCACACTATTGCTGGTTAAATGCACTTGGTGACGGGCGCAGCTTGCCCCTGATGTAGTATATGGCCAAAAAATGAACAGACTATTGCTGGTTAAATGCACTTGGTGTCACAGCTTGACGAACCACACTACTGAGGGTTAAATGCACTTGGTGACGGGCGCAGCTTGCCCCTGATGTAGTATATGGCCAAAAAATGAACAGACTATTGCTGGTTAAATGCACTTGGTGACGGGCGCAGCTTGCCCCTGATTTAGTATATGGCCAAAAAATGAACAGACTATTGCTGGTTAAATGCACTTGGTGTGATAGCTTGACCAACCACACTAAAGAGGGTTAAATGCACTTGGTGACGGGCGCAGCTTGCCCCTGATGTAGTATATGGCCAAAAAATGAACAGACTATTGCTGGTTAAATGCACTTGGTGACGGGCGCAGCTTGCCCCTGATTTAGTATATGGCCAAAAAATGAACAGACTATTGCAGGTTAAATGCACTTGGTGTGATAGCTTGACCAACCACACTACTGAGGGTTAAATGCACTTGGTGACGGGCGCAGCTTGCCCCTGATGTAGTATATGGCCAAAAAATGAACAGACTATTGCTGGTTAAATGCACTTGGTGACGGGCGCAGCTTGCCCCTGATTTAGTATATGGCCAAAAAATGAACAGACTATTGCTGGTTAAATGCACTTGGTGTGATAGCTTGACCAACCACACTACTGAGGGTTAAATGCACTTGGTGACGGGCGCAGCTTGCCCCTGATGTAGTATATGGCCAAAAAATGAACAGACTATTGCTGGTTAAATGCACTTGGTGTCACAGCTTGACGAACCACACTACTGAGGGTTAAATGCACTTGGTGACGGGCGCAGCTTGCCCCTAATGTAATATATGGCGAAAAATTAACAGACTATTGCTGGTTAAATGCACTTGGTGTGACAGCTTCACCCTGATGTAGGCTTTAGCCAAAAAACAACCACACCATTGAGGGTTAAATGCACTTGGTGACAGGCGCAGCTTGCCCCTGATTTAGTATATGGCCAAAAAATGAACAGACTATTGCTGGTTAAATGCACTTGGTGTGACAGCTTCACCCTGATGTAGGCTTTAGCCAAAAAACAACCACACCATTGAGGGTTAAATGCACTTGGTCGCAGCTTGGATGCACTTGGTCGCAGCACCGCACAAGACACAAAATGGCCGCCGATCACCCCAGAAAAAAGTGACTGACAAACGGTCTGGGCAGCCTAAAAACAGTGAGTGAGCATTTGAATTTCAGCAGCTCAATGATGCACAGCTGCAGATCGATCGATTAATCAAGTGAAGTCCTTTGGAGGAGTTAATCTGCCTAATCTCGCCCTACTGTCGCAGCCGCAACCTCTCCCTACGCTAATCAGAGCAGAGTGACGGGCGGCGCTATGTGACTCCAGCTTAAATAGAGGCTGGGTCACATGGTGCTCTGGCCAATCACAGCCATGCCAATAGTAGGCATGGCTGTGACGGCCTCTTGGGGCAAGTAGTATGACGCTTGTTGATTGGCTGCTTTGCAGCCTTTCAAAAAGCGCCAAGAAAGCGCCACAAAAAGCGCCAAGAAAGCGACGAACACCGAACCCGAACCCGGACTTTTACGAAAGTTCGATTTCGCTCATCCCTATTAGGAAGCTTTGCAAAAGTTTGACAGGAAATTTCATTAGCTACGAATTAATTCATCTCAAATTGCTAGGTTAAAACTCTATTCAGTCAATAGGGCCGCTAAATCAAACACACCCGTCTAACGGCCGTTAAAAACGGTAATATGCTAGTGCAGTATGACTTTTGAGTAAAAAAAATTAAATAAAATCACTCTTCCACTTGCTCACGCACATGCAGTCCGCACCTCTCTTGAATGGAAAAGACCTGCCAAAGGACCTGCGCTGAGCGTGATGACACCACTGCCCGCTTTCAGTGTGATCACGTGGTGACGATGATGTAGTAACAAGCCAGCAATCCAGGGGTTAGGGACAGTTTAGGGACATATTTAGTTAGAAAGATTGAAACAATAGGTAGTCAGGGGTTTAGGGTGATCACTCAGAGCTTCTGGTGGCAAGTGGAAAGTTCAAAATCCTACACCAACCTAATTTTTTCTGAACATGCCTTGTTTAATAAAAACTAATAAACACCAGTTTCTACAGTTCATAGGCTTTTTCCCAGCATCTCCAGCCAATGCTGTGCAATCATCCCTTTTATTTCTAAAAACAAATTAAAATTTTACTACTGCTTATAATTAGGCACTGAATAATTGTGCCCAGGGTTGGTGTCAGCATCCGGAATACTTGGGGAAAATGCCGGGCCCACTGCTCGTGGGGGGCCCACTGAACAGATCTCCTGGCACCCCGAACGGGTACCTCCATCGATAGATGCTCCTAGTGCTTTCCGAGGACTCCAAGCACTCCACTTGACACCGTACGCACTGCAGACCCCACGAACCGCCGAAGCTTGGTTGAGGTCTCACCGTCTCCTACCCACCCTGGACCTACGACAAGGCTCCAGGCTCCAGTGGGTGAACCTCTCCTAAAACCAGAGAGCAGGAACAGCCCTTACAAGAGCTAGTAGTTATGCCAGGGGAGTATAGCAAATCTTCAGCGTATAGCAATCCCCCAGTGTTGATCAGTTATCCAAACACCAGCCTCAACATGATGAAGGATAAAACAGGAACACTTTATTGAGGGCTACCCGCCCGTATTTATGCAGGTCCCCATCTGGTGGACACACCCCTAGGGGACCAGAAGGAAGACTGTGACACAGGACAGGACAGATATGCAGCAATTCAGGATACACAGACACAATACATCCCCACAATGCATCATGGTTTCCTCCTCTCTGCCCTGAAGACACCCGAGGAGCAATTCAATTATCTCTCAGGACAAAGGGAAATTGTCAATACACATGTGGAGACAACAGGACAGAAATCACCATTTAAACATACAATGTCACACCCTTACAGTAAACACAGACCTTTAACACATCCCCAGATAGCTCAAGTCTGAGTGCATATTATTAGGTGAATGGCACTCAGACTACACAAATACAATAAAATTGGCTATCTGGGTACCGTCATATAACATAAAATACAATTCCAAAGACAGATTTAAGCTGTGCGGCCGGTCTGTCTTCTCCTTTAAAGTTAGTATGGGCCATAATCCTGAGGCAAGAGGCTGGTAAACAGGCCCCTCCAAAACCCAGTGGCGAGGTTGGTTTCGCCACAAGTGGTAAGCCAAGGTGGGGCAGTACGCACCGGGTGCCGGCTCTCAGAGGAGTGCAGATGGAGATGCTTATTGCTGCAGCGCATGGGGAACCGGTGGTCCTTTCATTCTATAAAAGCAGCTCATCTCCCTGTGTTCCTTCTCTCCTCCAGGCCCGGCCCAGTGGTGACATCATGATGTCATGATGGGGAAGAGAAGGTGCGCAGGGAAACAAGCTGCGGAAAATGAATTGAAAGGACTGCAAGCTCCCCTGAGCTCCAGCAATGATCGGTATGGAGGGGGACACTGGGGGGGCATTATACTGTGTGTGGAGACCACACAGGGGGCACTGTTCTTTGTGGGGGGGGGCACTGGGGATCATTATACTGTACAGCTACTTCAACATGTCCATTCTAAACTGTCCTCTCACCTCTCCTCTCTCCTCTGTCCTCTCACCTCTCCTTCTTTGACCAGCTACAATCTGGCTTCCTACCCCACCACGCAACTGAAACTGGCCTTACCAAAGTCACCAACAACCTTCTAACAGCCAAAATAAAAAATTACAGTGTCCTTCTCCTTCTTGAGATGTCCTCTGCCTTTGACACAGTTGACCACTACCTTTTGTTACAAACTCTTTCATCTCTTGGCATCACTGACCTGGCCCTCTCTTGGATCACATCATACCTCACAGACCGGACATTTAGCATTTCCCACTCTCACACCACCTCCTCATCTCATTCCCTCTCTGTTGATGTACCACAAGGCTCTTTCCTAGGTCCCCTGCTCTTATTTATCTACACCCTCGGCCTGGGACAGCTTATACAGTCCCATGCCTTTTAGTATCACTTTTATGCTGACTGCACACAAATCTTCCTTTCTGGTCCAGACATCACCACTTTACTATCCAGAGTCCCGCAATGCCTATCTTCCATAGCCTCCTTCTTCTCCTCTCGCTTTCTTAAAAGCATTATCCGGTATCTACAACAGCCCCTCTATGTACCTGCCCCCTCTGTGGGAATATACTTGCCTCGCTCCCAGCGCCGATCCTGGTCCCCGCACAACCGCTGCTGCTTCTCCCTGTAAACAGATGAAAACATCTGGTGTCGGGGGGGGGGGGGGGAGCAGCCAATGGCAGGCAGGCATGGAGACGAGACTCCCTAGCACTGCGGGAGACGCTAGGGAGGCTCGTGCCCATCTCCGCTTTCCATTGGCTGCCCCCCCCCCAACACTGCATGTTTTCATCCGTGTACACGGAGAAGCAGCAGCGGTGGTGCTGGAACCAGGAGTGGCGCTGGGAGCGGGGTAAGTATATTCCCACTGAGGGGCCCGGCACATGCGGGGGCTGTTGTAGATACTGGATAACACCTTTAAACTTGACATAGATAAAACAGAATTTATCATATTTCCCTCATCTTGCTCAACCCCACCAACAGACTTATCTATCACGATCAATGGCTGCACACTCTTCCCTGTCAACCAAGTCCGCTGCCTTGGAGTGACCTTGCATTCTGCCCACTGCTTCAGACCGCACATCCAAGCACTTTCCACCACCTGCCGCCTCTAACTCAAAACAGATCTCCTACATCCGCACATTCCTCAGCCATGAGTCTGTGGCCTTCCACCTAGTACTCTCGCACCCCTCCAATGTATCCTCAACTCTGCTGCCTGACTAATCCACCTTTTCCCCATTACTCCTCTGCCAATCCTTTTTACTGGCTCCCGATTGCCCAGCAAATTCAGTTAAAAATTCTAACAAATATGTATAAAGCCATCCACAACCTGTCCCCTCCGTACATCTCAGAGCTACTTTATCAATACATCCCTAAACGTAATATCCGATTGTCACAAGACCTCCTTCTCGCCTCTATTTTTATCACCTCTTCCCATAACCGCCTCCAAGTCTTCTCCCGTGCATCCCCCCTACTCTGGAACTCTCTTCCCCAACATATCAGACTCTCACCTACAGTGGAATCCTTCAAAAGAAACCTGAAAACCAACTTCTTCAGACAAGCCTACAACCAGTGACCCTGCTGCTGCTATACCGTCATGACCAGCTTTACCCTCACCTACTGTGTCCTTCCTCCATACCTTGTAGATTATATGCCCTCACAGGCAGGGTCCTCTTTCCTTCTGTACAAGTCTGTAACTCAACTTGTTCATTGTGGCGGAACCCGCCTCGCCACTGGGCATTGGAGAGGCCTGGATGCCCGCCTCCTACCTGCTGACTATGGCCCCTGGTGATTTGGTACGTTTGAATGCAATATTTGGGCATGTGGTATTTTATATTGCTGCTACTGGCCCTTTAATGGCCATGTTATGACTTTTAGGAACAATGCCCCTTTAAGACTGTGTAGCAGATTGCATTCAGGCTGTCTTAAATACTATGCATGTTATTATGTGTTCGGTTGAATTGTATATGTGTATGCCAGGGTTCAAGTTAGTCCATTACGTTTGGTAATTGTATTTTGTGGATTGCGTCTGAGACAATGCTTATTGTGTTTTGTTAATTACATCTCAGACAATGCTCATTGTGTTTTGTTTATTGCGTTAGAGACAGAGGGAAGGGGATTTTGTGTACAATTGCTGGGAAGGTTTAAATACTGTAGATACATATGATTGGCTGTGGGTGGTACCTTGTTGGAAGATGTGTATAAATCAATGCTTGTGTTAAAATAAAGAGAGTTCCTGTTTTAAACCTCAAGGTGAAGTGTCGTCTCATTCTTGGGGGAGGATTTATTGCATGCTGTCCCAGTTTGACTGCTAGGAGTGAAAACCTATTCGTATGGTTCCTATTCAACTGCCTACAGCATTCATTGCTGGGAGAGGATTTATATGCTGGTTCGGTGATTGTGGTGTCTGCCAGAGTGCTTGGAAGCCTCAGGAAAACGCTAGGAGCATCCGTCAACGGAGGTACTCAGTCGGGGTGCCAGGTGATCCGTTACATTGGTGGCAAGCAGTGGGATGGCATCCTAGTGCGAGGAGAAGCAGCTCAGAGACACCGGTAACGTGTGGAGTTACAAATTGAGGGCAAACGCTAGCACTCGTGCAGCGCCCCTGGGAGCAGAGGTATCCAGCGACTTGGAGCAGACAAGTATGGAAGGCTCTGAAAATGACTGGCTGGCCGAGGTGAGGCAGCGAGTGGACCAGTATGGAGATAATGTGTCCATGGATATATGCCAGGCCATCTGGAACCAGGTCACAGCCAAGCGACACGCAAGGATGGAACGAGAATTACGACTGGCGAAAGAAAGAGAAATTGCCCAGCAGAAGGAGTGTTACAGCAGCCGAGCAGAGGCTGCATCCGAGGAGGTAAGCCGTTTCCCCTTGAGGTGGCCAGAGGAACCCGAAGTAGGGGTCCTCATAGACTGGTCCTGTGAGGAACCACAACAGGCAGGTGGAGACGGGACCGAGGTCTCTCCACCGGGATGCTGGGCAGCTGGCCCAGACCCTCAGCAGCAGCCGGAGTTGCCAGGTGTAGACGCAGGTGGTCCTTACTCGCAAATGTTGAGGGACCTCACAGACTGGTCCTGGGAAGACCCACAGATGGCAGGTGGAGATGGGACCGAGATCTCTCTACCGGCCCTACAGGGATACTGGGCAGCCGGCCCAGATCTCCAACTCCAGCAGCAGTACCAGGAGGAGGAGGTAAGCAACCCCTCCCCTCCACAGCCAACTCCAAACCAGGTACTGGGGTCAGTAAAAGGAGTCGTTAGCCCCCTCTGGCCCCCTCCCAGCAGAAGAGCTGGCATCTGGGCAGAGCGCCGCTGGCCTCTGCCCTACTTGTCCCCTTACTACCCAGCAGGACTGTACTCCAGTCCCTCCAGCAGAAGAGCTGGCATCAGGGCAGAGAGCCGCTAGCCTCTGCTCCACCGACCCCCTTGTTACAGGGCTGGCTTGTACCCCCCTCGCCCCAGCAGAATTGCTGGCATCAGTGCAGAACACCGCTGGCCGCTGTTCCCCAAGTAGCCCCAGCGGTTTGCCTAGCACACCAAGGGGAGACAGCAAGCCCCACAACAGTGCAGATGGGACCGTAGTCTCTGTACCTGCACCACTGGAGATATGGACAGTCTGTCCTGGTGCACAACAACAGGACAATGTATTGGAAGGAGAGGCAGTCTGTTTTCCCCTACAACAAGGGAGGGTGTCGCAGAGAGAGGAGCCTGTTACCCCTTCCCCCCAGAAACAGCTTTGTTCAACCAGGGGAGAGGGCACCCTGGTTACCTTCCCCCCAAGTCATGGATCTACAACTGGGCACAAGTGGCAGGGGGCCATAGGGACCACTACACCCTTGGAGAAAGGCCGGCTGACTATCAGAGCCCCAGACCGCCTGGAGGTCTGGAGTCTGGATAGTCTCAATGGGAAAGGGGAGAAATGTGGCGGAACCCGCCTCGCCACTGGGCATTGGAGAGGCCTGGATGCCCGCCTCCTACCTGCTGACTATGGCCCCTGGTGATTTGGTACGTTTGAATGCAATATTTGGGCATGTGGTATTTTATATTGCTGCTACTGGCCCTTTAATGGCCATGTTATGACTTTTAGGAACAATGCCCCTTTAAGACTGTGTAGCAGATTGCATTCAGGCTGTCTTAAATACTATGCATGTTATTATGTGTTCGGTTGAATTGTATATGTGTATGCCAGGGTTCAAGTTAGTCCATTACGTTTGGTAATTGTATTTTGTGGATTGCGTCTGAGACAATGCTTATTGTGTTTTGTTAATTACATCTCAGACAATGCTCATTGTGTTTTGTTTATTGCGTTAGAGACAGAGGGAAGGGGATTTTGTGTACAATTGCTGGGAAGGTTTAAATACTGTAGATACATATGATTGGCTGTGGGTGGTACCTTGTTGGAAGATGTGTATAAATCAATGCTTGTGTTAAAATAAAGAGAGTTCCTGTTTTAAACCTCAAGGTGAAGTGTCGTCTCATTCTTGGGGGAGGATTTATTGCATGCTGTCCCAGTTTGACTGCTAGGAGTGAAAACCTATTCGTATGGTTCCTATTCAACTGCCTACAGCATTCATTGCTGGGAGAGGATTTATATGCTGGTTCGGTGATTGTGGTGTCTGCCAGAGTGCTTGGAAGCCTCAGGAAAACGCTAGGAGCATCCGTCAACGGAGGTACTCAGTCGGGGTGCCAGGTGATCCGTTACATTGGTGGCAAGCAGTGGGATGGCATCCTAGTGCGAGGAGAAGCAGCTCAGAGACACCGGTAACGTGTGGAGTTACAAATTGAGGGCAAACGCTAGCACTCGTGCAGCGCCCCTGGGAGCAGAGGTATCCAGCGACTTGGAGCAGACAAGTATGGAAGGCTCTGAAATGACTGGCTGGCCGAGGTGAGGCAGCGAGTGGACCAGTATGGAGATAATGTGTCCATGGATATATGCCAGGCCATCTGGAACCAGGTCACAGCCAAGCGACACGCAAGGATGGAACGAGAATTCCGACTGGCGAAAGAAAGAGAAATTGCCCAGCAGAAGGAGTGTTACAGCAGCCGAGCAGAGGCTGCATCCGAGGAGGTAAGCCGTTTCCCCTTGAGGTGGCCAGAGGAACCCGAAGTAGGGGTCCTCATAGACTGGTCCTGTGAGGAACCACAACAGGCAGGTGGAGACGGGACCGAGGTCTCTCCACCGGGATGCTGGGCAGCTGGCCCAGACCCTCAGCAGCAGCCGGAGTTGCCAGGTGTAGACGCAGGTGGTCCTTACTCGCAAATGTTGAGGGACCTCACAGACTGGTCCTGGGAAGACCCACAGATGGCAGGTGGAGATGGGACCGAGATCTCTCTACCGGCCCTACAGGGATACTGGGCAGCCGGCCCAGATCTCCAACTCCAGCAGCAGTACCAGGAGGAGGAGGTAAGCAACCCCTCCCCTCCACAGCCAACTCCAAACCAGGTACTGGGGTCAGTAAAAGGAGTCGTTAGCCCCCTCTGGCCCCCTCCCAGCAGAAGAGCTGGCATCTGGGCAGAGCGCCGCTGGCCTCTGCCCTACTTGTCCCCTTACTACCCAGCAGGACTGTACTCCAGTCCCTCCAGCAGAAGAGCTGGCATCAGGGCAGAGAGCCGCTAGCCTCTGCTCCACCGACCCCCTTGTTACAGGGCTGGCTTGTACCCCCCTCGCCCCAGCAGAATTGCTGGCATCAGTGCAGAACACCGCTGGCCGCTGTTCCCCAAGTAGCCCCAGCGGTTTGCCTAGCACACCAAGGGGAGACAGCAAGCCCCACAACAGTGCAGATGGGACCGTAGTCTCTGTACCTGCACCACTGGAGATATGGACAGTCTGTCCTGGTGCACAACAACAGGACAATGTATTGGAAGGAGAGGCAGTCTGTTTTCCCCTACAACAAGGGAGGGTGTCGCAGAGAGAGGAGCCTGTTACCCCTTCCCCCCAGAAACAGCTTTGTTCAACCAGGGGAGAGGGCACCCTGGTTACCTTCCCCCCAAGTCATGGATCTACAACTGGGCACAAGTGGCAGGGGGCCATAGGGACCACTACACCCTTGGAGAAAGGCCGGCTGACTATCAGAGCCCCAGACCGCCTGGAGGTCTGGAGTCTGGATAGTCTCAATGGGAAAGGGGAGAAATGTGGCGGAACCCGCCTCGCCACTGGGCATTGGAGAGGCCTGGATGCCCGCCTCCTACCTGCTGACTATGGCCCCTGGTGATTTGGTACGTTTGAATGCAATATTTGGGCATGTGGTATTTTATATTGCTGCTACTGGCCCTTTAATGGCCATGTTATGACTTTTAGGAACAATGCCCCTTTAAGACTGTGTAGCAGATTGCATTCAGGCTGTCTTAAATACTATGCATGTTATTATGTGTTCGGTTGAATTGTATATGTGTATGCCAGGGTTCAAGTTAGTCCATTACGTTTGGTAATTGTATTTTGTGGATTGCGTCTGAGACAATGCTTATTGTGTTTTGTTAATTACATCTCAGACAATGCTCATTGTGTTTTGTTTATTGCGTTAGAGACAGAGGGAAGGGGATTTTGTGTACAATTGCTGGGAAGGTTTAAATACTGTAGATACATATGATTGGCTGTGGGTGGTACCTTGTTGGAAGATGTGTATAAATCAATGCTTGTGTTAAAATAAAGAGAGTTCCTGTTTTAAACCTCAAGGTGAAGTGTCGTCTCATTCTTGGGGGAGGATTTATTGCATGCTGTCCCAGTTTGACTGCTAGGAGTGAAAACCTATTCGTATGGTTCCTATTCAACTGCCTACAGCATTCATTGCTGGGAGAGGATTTATATGCTGGTTCGGTGATTGTGGTGTCTGCCAGAGTGCTTGGAAGCCTCAGGAAAACGCTAGGAGCATCCGTCAACGGAGGTACTCAGTCGGGGTGCCAGGTGATCCGTTACATTCATGCTTAGAGGAATCTTCTGTATTATGTATGTATAGCCCTTATGATATGTACAGCGCCATGGAATGAATGGCGTTTTAATAATAATAATAATAATAATAATAATGATGATACTGTATGGGGGCACTAGGGGTCATTATACTGTGTGGGTATATGGGGTATCACAGGGGTGATATGTAAATGTAAAAATATATATATTTTAAAATTTTTGGGGAAAGAGGGGTGCCAGAGAAAGGATCCATCCCGTGTACCAAATACTCTAGGCACGCCACAGCCACTGCATCTCCTCACTCCAACATTCAAAAAAGTGAATAGCTACACTGCAGCTGCTCACCTCGTCCCCACACAACAGAAACTGTCTGGCAGCTGCAGGGTGAACTACCGTCCGGGGCACTTTATACTATCCAATTCATATACGGTCTATAGGACCAATAATCCCTTTAGGGGTCCCTAACTAATATAGACATGAAAAACTTATCTTTATTTAATTAAATCTATTAAAGACATGCAAACACCAAAGAACACTGTTTAAAATTATCAGGGTCTGGTGAGTATAGATAGGTAGTTCGTATTGACACTGGTTGGCCTTTGTAGCCCTCTATTCAACCACTGGTGCCTATTGGTAGCACTGCTTATAGTGCATAGCAGTCCATCCTTATAGGATCTACTCATATATTGGCTCTGTGGGGTGGTTTCACCGTTCGCTCTGATCAACCTTTATATTTAGGTTGCAGAGTATAACTTTAATTGTTATTTGGACGTAAACTAGCATTGCATAAACAATTTGCTAGTATGAGCACAGACACTAGTAAACTAATCCAGAGAGAACAGGAGGCCCTGCAGACTCTAGAAAGTCTGCACTTGGAAAGCGAGGGCTTCAGCTCAGAGATTGTACCCCCTTTGACAGACCTGAAACCAAAATCTAAATGTACTCCCCCCTTTTCACAATTCAGACAAATAGAGGCCTTTGTACAGTTGGTGTCTCAAGACATCAACAAGTTAAAAACAAATAAGGATACCATCCCTGGAAACCTTACAGAGGAGGAAATTATTGCTCTGGAGGAATAGGGAATGAATAAGGACATAATTCTGAAACCAAGTGACAAGGGGGGCAATATAGTGATCCAAGATAGGGAGGACTACGAAGGAATGGTAAACAGGCTGCTAAAGGATGGAGAAATTTATCAGACTCTACAAGGAAATCCAACTAAGAAATATCTGGAGGACCTTAAAGGAATTTTGAGGTCAGCAAGAGATCAGTGTCTGATATCTAAAGATGATTTTTTGTACAATAAAAGCCCCACTATCCCTACCTTTTATGCACTGCCAAAAGTGCATAAAAGGAAGAATCCAATACCTGGACGTCCGATAATTTCGGGGAAGGACTCCCTTAGTTAAGCAGCCAGTAAGTATGTAGATGAGATATTGAGACCATTTGTGACATCACCACATTCACATATAAAAGATACCAACGAAGTACTGACTAAAATGAAGGACATATCACTATCACCATCTACATATATGGCCAGCCTGGACGTGGAGGCCTTATACAGTAACATTGATCATGAACTGGGCATAAAAGCAACCAAACACTTTCTGGATATGAAAAGCACTAGTTTTCACGAGCACAATAATTTTGTAATTTGTTTGTTAAGATTTATTCTCACCCACAATTATTTCCTATGTAACGGTACCTTCTATCAACAGAAGAAGGGTACCGCGATGGGGACCCCGTGTGCACCGACCTTTGCAAATTTATTTTTGGGATGGTGGGAGAACACTATATTTTTTCCCGACATTTTTGCACAATTCACCAATCACATATCATTTTGGGGGAGGTTTATTGATGATATTTTGTTATTTTGAGACATTGGGAAACAGGAATTCATTAATTTTGTTGACATGTTAAATCACAATGAGATAGGGATGCACTTCACCAATGAAATTCATCAAAGCTAGATTTGCTTTCTGGATCTAATGATCCAGAAAGGGATAGATGGACAGATTCTAACAGAAATCCATCGTAAGCCGACCTCGACAAACAGTCTGCTCTACTGGACGAGTTGGCACCCAACAGCTCTGAAAAAGGGGATACCTGTGGGGCAGTACTTGAGAGCGAGGAGAAACTGCACCACAGAGGAAACCTTTAAAAAGGAAGCAGATGAGCTCTTTAAAAGATTTAGAGCCAGAGGTTATCCACGGAAATGTCTTAAAAAAGCATTTAACCGTGCTAAAAGTGCCAACAGGGAAGATCTAATATCCAAAAAATGCGGTAAAGATCAGACAAGGGGGGGGGGGGGGGAAATGATAAGATGCATAGGAACTTACGACTGTAATAATCAACAGGTAATGAAAATCCTAAAAAAACACTGGAAGGTGCTTACCAGTGACAATGAGTTGTGTAATGTCCTGTCTCCATATCCAAGCGTTACGTAGAGGAGGGGAGAAAACCAGAAGGATAAACTTGTCCACAGCTTCCTTCCTAAAAGAGAGGTAACAAATAGAAACTGGTTAAGATCTAGCACAGTAGGGTAATTTCCATGTGGTAATTGCACGTTCTGTAAATACCTACCCAGAGTAAAAAAAAAAAAAAAACAATAGATGGTCGCGAGTACACAATAAGAGATTATTTTAATTGTCAGAGTAGCGGCATTATCTATGTTGCCTCATGTAATGCCCAAAATTAGATGTGGGCGAAACCACACAAGAGTTAAGACGGAGGATATCTGGGCACATCAGTGCCATCAACACTGGTAAAGACACGTCACTCTACAGGCATATAACCTATGTACATGGCGGCAATCTTGAGGTTTTAAAATTCTGGGGATTGACAAGAATGACCCTAGGACTGAGAAGTGGGAATCTAGACCAGAAAACTCCTGCAGGAGGAAGCAAAGTGGATACACAAATTACAGACCTTGAGCCCAAAAGGCCTAAATGAAGGCTTCTCATTTAGGGCCTTCATCTAACATAGGTAAATAACAAACAGTATTAGATTTCTTTGAATACAAACAGAATAAGAGATAATTACTAGACCCAAATTGATAGGCGATACCACATACCATCAAATCCAACTATCAAGTGACCAACGGATATAGACATATGCCAGTCTGATCCTTCCTAATGATCCCCCCCCCCCCCCATAAACAGTGATGTACCCATTCATAGGAAAATACGAAGAACGAACTATAAGGCCTTTACAGATAGTATTAACATAGTGACATATTCAGTCATAGGACAATGAAACTATGGTATCAAGGTAGCTATAAATAAGATGGCCTCGCTGGATAACACATAAATAGTGATAGACCTACTCACAGGACAATTGAACCACAGGATCAAAATAGTAATAACATGGCCTATAGGGATAGCGCATGAACAGTGATGTTTGGTGTGCTACCCATAGGACAATAAAATTATATGGTCCAAGAAACCAATAATATAATGGCCTATATGGAAAGTATAGAATGGGCTGTCAATATGGCCAGCGTAAAAGAAATTGGGTTACCCTGAGAGTGTGTTCCAATATTAATCTGTGGACAGAACAGGGTGGAAATATGGCCAGTATAACCTAGAAATAGGACCAAAAGTCAAACTATTGGTTTATCCCTAGAGTCAGTTATAACATCAATCTGTGAACATCTTAGGTATTTTGGGAACCTTTATGAATGGGTTAAATAATTGCTGGTGGGGAAGGAATGGGAGGGTGGAAATGTCATCCAAAAGGGACGGAGTCTTTAAATATCGTACCTTTCACTGAGATGCAGGAACGTAGAGGGAATGCGTAATAAGGTGCGCCGCACAGAGTGCGGAGTATGGAGCGCACGATCAGTACGTCAGGGCCCGCGCTGGGATATGGTTGGATGATGCTGATGACCCGAGATGAAAGGCAGAGTAGGCGATGCTCATTGCGTGCGTCAGATGATGCATTCCATCCTGATAGGTAAATGTAGGCACTCATGGAAATGGACAACATGTGATTGGCAGGAGTGGAAGGATGTGTGGAACTTCGCCACACATAAGAGGAGGTTAATGTGGCCGTGTGCTCATCTATACCCCACTTCCCCTGACAAAGCCACGCAAGTGGCGAAACATGTCGGGAGGGGAGTACTAGTGTAGTGCGCATTTTAGACAGGGTTGGTGAGTGATCAGGGCAGCGCTGCAAATGACATAGGCAGTACAAGTAGATACGGAGCGAGGTGGTAGTTACCCGTTCACAGGTGGCAACACAAGTATCAAAGGGATACGAACTGTAGTTAGCAATAGGATTTAGCAGCAGATGAAGTGTGACCTATCGATCAGTGGGGTGTCCAATAGAAACAAGAGTAGACAGCTGCACTGTCACCAGTAAGGATACAGGAGGTGTATTGGAACTGCTCCCCCAGATCGCAACAACTGTAGCGCATAGGTAGTGTGCTGCAGTTGCAACACACAAGTGCTACAATCAACAGTAGCCCTAAATGAATGGGCCAAATAACAATTAAAGCTATACTCTGCAACCTAAATATAAAGGTTGATCAGAGTGAACGGTGAAACCACCCCACAGAGCCAATATATGAGTAGATCCTATAAGGATGGACTGCATGCACTATAAGCAGTGCTACCAATAGGCACCAGTGGTTGAATAGAGGGCTACAAAGGCCAACCAGTGTCAATACGAACTACCTATCTATACTCACCAGACTCTGATAATTTTAAACCGTGTTCTTTGGTGTTTGTATGTCTTTAATAGATTTAATTAAATAAAGATAAGTTTTTAACATATCTATATTAGTTAGGGACCCCTAAAGGGATTATTGGCAGTGTCGGACTGGGGTACCTAGGGCCCACCTGTAAAATTTATTTTGGGGGCCCACCGTATGGATACATTCAAATATAATAAATAATCTAACAAGTTTTTTATATAAACATAGGCTGGTTGAGATGCTGTACATTGAATATATGTATGTAGTGCAGTAAGTCTAATGTGTCATGTGCCAGGGGGTGGGAGACTATGGGCCCACCTTGCTCAGGGGCCCACCGGGGAATTCCCTTGTACCCCTGTGGGCCAGTCCAAGCCTGATTATTGGTCCTATAGCATTTTATATCCCGAGGGTCTTTAAAAGGGACTTGGAATAAAGTTTATACTATCAGCACAGTCTGCACAGAGAGAAGCACATTCAGTCTGTATGCTAAGACTGTACTGGCTGTACACAGTGCATCAATTGCGATGCTGGCACCTGTCGCAGCTTCATTACACATGACACCTCAGATCTCAGCCAATAGTAGCTGACAGCTCTGTGATCTGTAGTGAAGCCAAAAGGCTAGGTACCAGCACGCAGTGTAAGCAGCCAGTCAGAGGAGGCTGGCTGCACATTAGCCTCATAAGCCTAAACTGGGGTAGTGGGTCTTTGGGTCACAGTGCCTCCAGCTCAGCAACCCTCTTCCAGTCTGCAGAATATACAGTAGCAAGTAAGATATTGTGGTTTTAGGAAAAGGAGGGGAAGGAGGGGGCCCTTCATGGGGTAATACTTTATTAACTAAGTATCAGGACATGTAGGGCATACATGGGGGATGTCCCTGCACTTACTATTATTTCTGGGCGCCGCTCAATTGCGCCGCTGTGGCCCACGTTACATTCTCCTGTGCTGTATGCTAAGTAACAGCATCAGAACACCAGGGAGGAGACATCAGCTTTTCTCTGTATAGGAAATAATAGTAAGTGCAGGGACATCCCCCATGTATGCCCTACATGTCCTGCTACTTAGTTAATAAAGTATGGACCCATGAATGCGGCAGTGGCACTTGTGTTCTCCCACTTGCCCAGGGTCCAATCAATATTAAAGACAGCCCTGACTGTAGCATGCTCTGTCTATTGTAGTTGGCAACATCTGTAGGGACAGGACTAACTCTTTCAATGTATTTTAATGGCTTTTGTCACAAGTTGGCACAAGATAGCACTGTGACATGTTACCAGAGTTATCAGATTACATTTTGTCTCGACTACATCTGTACATTCAGTTTCATTGCTGCGTATGTCATGCAAAATGCCACAAGGTGACCCACTTAGACTTTATCGCCCAATGGCCCACATGAACCTGGAACCGGCCCTCTATAGCATGATCTGTCTATTGTATTTTGCAATATCTACAATCAGAGGCGTACAAAGAAATCACTGGGCACCATAGCAAGAATCTGAATTGGGCCCCCATGCCCTACTTATAACACATCCCAATACTAGTGATGAGCAAATGCAGACCTCCCTGTTGGGGTTCGTACTGAACATAACGGTGTCCTGGTACCCGAACCCGGATTTTGGCAAAGTTTGTGTTTGTTTAAATAATGCATGTTGAAAGGCTGCAGACGATCAATAAGCATTTAAGTTGTGGGCACTTGGAAGACATTACAGTCATGCCTAGTTTTGGCATGGCTATGATTGCACGGCGCACCATGTGACCCTGCATGCATAAATGCTAGATCACATGGTGCACCGCCATTCTGCTCTGACTAGTGTAGGGACAGGACACTGCTACATGAAGGGACAGTGTTAGGTTGTTATTGATTTTAATAACTTTGTGGGTGACCTTTATTTTTCTGCGGTGCTATAGAACACCTTTGCACCAGTGGCACAGAAATACACTACTTAATTGTGCTTTTCAGTCTGTGGGTGACCTAAAGTCATTATTGGGGTTCAAAACTCTGGGGGTTCAAAACTCTGGGGTTACAAGACAGTTGATCAGTCTGATAATTGTGTCGGTGACACAAAGCTAATTTTTGGGGTGCATAACCCTTTCCTTGCTGTTGTGACACAGAAATAGTTAAAGGCTATGTACACCTTTGGGAGCAATTAAAAAAAAAAAAATATTGCATTATACTTAATTTGACCCCCAAAAATATATTTTTTTTAATTGGTCTTCATTAGCAATATGGAATCCTTTGTTGTGTACAGAGTGTAACAGTGGCTGCTGTACGCCACTGTTGCCCCACTTATTGCCGCGGTCCCGGGCGACTTGTTCATCAGTGACCTGTGGTCGGTGCTTTTGAGGATTCCGTTCCACAGCTTCCACTCAGCCCTGGACACATCATGAGGTCTGCTGATTTCATGTTATACTGCTCTAAGGGCGGAGCGCATCACTCCCTGGGCTGTGTAGGTTAGGTCAGGTGACCTCGCTTACCAACCCTGGCTCTCCTGTAGGTATTTAAGTGGCTCAGCCATCTTCCCAGATGCCTCAGTGTCAAGGTCCTTGAGTTTGCTGGTTCCTGATACGCTTCTGTTCTCCTGATTTATACTTTGTTCCTGGACTCTGCTTATCGTTTGATCCCTGCCTGCTTGCCTTGTCTCTCTTGTTGCCGACCCAGATAGCCTGAACTGTACCCGTGCTGACTGCCCTGACCTTTTGCCTGTCTGACTACGTCTTTGCCTCATCATTCGGTACTGCATTGTTGCTCCTGGTAACGACCCCGGCTGCCTGACTACGCGTGTACTTCTGGTACCTACCCAGGTATCTCCTTGTCCGCCTGGACCAGCTGCCACTGACTCAGGGATTGCTCTTGAGTAGCCCCTGACAACTACCCTAACGTCTCAAGTCTATCCTCACCATCTGAGGCTCTAGTGAAAACTAGGTAGTCGCTTAGACACACCCCTCCAGAGTATAACCAGTCAGTGGCACAGTGGGTTCACACCCGCTGGATCTGTGACACAGAGCTGACATGCTCTACTAGCAACTTGTGGATTTTTTGTATTTTCCGTCATCGGAGGAGCAGAAGGACTTCTTAGGGTGGGTTCACATCAGTGTTATGGATTCCGTTATGGCTTTCTGTTATAACATGGTTATAAATATATAAATAACGGAATCCATACGACGAAAGTCAAAACATAAGCCTTTAAGAGGCTTACGTTTTGCTTTCCGTCATAATAGAAGTCTATGGGAATCATAACAGATCCGTCTGGTTCCTGTTATGCAAGATGGGAAACAAAGTCCTATCGACAGGACTGTTCTTTTCCTTTCTGCATAACGGAAACCAGACGGATTCGTTATGATTTCCATATACTTTTAAAGGCTTCCACTTTGCATTCTGTCATAATACAAGTCTATGAGCAGCATAACAGATCTATCCTGGTTTCCTGGGGTGTGCGACAACGGGCAAATCTCATAGCAGCTCTGGGCCTAGCTGGTTTGACACACATCCCTTGTCTGGCGCATTTGCTGAACTTGGTGGTGCAGAGGTTACTGAAAAATTACCCCAGAGCTTCAGCAGAAAATGAAGGCCGTCTGTGCACGCTTTCTGTGTTCTCACCCTGCTGCTCGCCTGTCTGTGCTGCAGGGTAACTTCGACCTTCCCAGCTGCCGCCTCATATGCGACGTACCCACAAGGTGGAACCCCATCTTGCACATGCTGGAGAGACTGTGTGAGCAGCAGCAGGCAATAGTGGAAGTTCTAGCTGCAGCACGCATGGGTGAGTCGCTTTGCAGAACAGCACCACTTCCGCATCAGTGAGTGGGCCTCCATGTGGCATGCGAGTGCTGTGCTGCTCTGTTTCGAGTACTACACCAACATGGTCAGCGCCAATTATGCCATCCTCAGTGTTACTATCCCACTTCTATATGTCCTTAAAAAAAACGCTTCAGGCGATGATGGATAAGGATGTGGCACAGGAGAGAAGAAGAAGAGGGATCATTCCAACGGATATCAGGCCAGTCGTTCAGAGGTGGCTCGGAGGGTGGGTTCCTGCACCAACAGCGGCCAGGTATACAACTCTCCAGCCAGGGCGCAGTTTTGGAGGATGATGATGATTATTAGGATCTGCATTCACAGCAGGGTGGCACCTAAATTAGCTTGCTGGCATCACTGGAGCGTGGCTCGGGGGATACAGAGGCCACAGACAATACACCTTCCACCGGGGAAAGCTTGTCATTGCCTCTGGGTAGCCTGGCACACATGAGCGACTACATGTTGCAAAGCCTGCGCAACAACCGGCGAGTTGCCCTCATTCTTACCAGTTCTGATTAGGGGGTGACCACCCTGCTGCATCCCCGCTACAAGGAGAGTGTGCTGTCCTTACTTCCGTTACTGGAGCATGATCAGAATATGCTCGAGAACAAGTGCATGCTTGTAGACACGCTACTGATGGCGTTCCCACCTGACAGCGGGGTATCAGTGGAAGCAAAAGGTGAAGGCAGAGGAAGAGGGGGAAGCTTTGGTGGGGCCCCAATGTAGCTGGGGCTCCACCAGCACCTCAGAAGGGAGGGTTAGCATGGCTGACGTGTGGAAAAGCTTTGTCAGCATGCCACAACATCTGATACGGACCGTCTTGACAGGACACAGCAATTCAGAAACATGGTGGAAGAGTACAATACGCCTGCACATACTGATTTCTGGGTCTGCCCCATTAAATTTATGGGTCTCCAAATTGGGCACATGGTCTGAGCTTTCCTTTTACGCCTCGGAGGTGCTGGCCTGCCCTACGGCAAGTGCATTGTCCAAATGTGTGTTTAGCAAGGCAGGGGGGTTGATCACAGACAAGCGCATCCACCTGTCTTCAGCCAATGTGGACATGCCGACGTTCATTAGAACAAAACAGGCATGAATCCCATAGGACTTGTCTGTCCCTTGGCCAGAGTAGTGAAGTATACCCACGGCACCCAGCCATTGTTATAATCCAGCGCATTTTGTGCATTCTCTTTTACATTTCCCAATGTTTTGGGGCCTACAGTAACCAAAAAAAAAGTGTGTGTGTGTATATATATATATATATATATATATATACCAGCTGCATCCAGCCATTGTTATACTGTAGCGCAATTCTCTTTTACATTTCCCAATGTTTTGGGGCCTACAGTAGCCAAAAAGAAAAAAAGAGAAGACCCCTTTTGCATTCCTCTGACTGTATTAGGAGAGGAAATTCATATGT
The DNA here is from genome assembly GCF_014858855.1 of Bufo gargarizans. Lineage (NCBI taxonomy): Eukaryota > Metazoa > Chordata > Amphibia > Anura > Bufonidae > Bufo > Bufo gargarizans. The sequence continues at coordinate 211,480,615 of NC_058085.1, read as the reverse complement.
GCAGTGTGTCTTTGACACTAAGCCAATTTTTTTTATATGAACAACGCCCCTTTCACATCCGTCTAATTGTAGTAGGAGAGGAAATTCATCTGTGCAGTGTGTCTTTGACACTAAGCCAATCACTCACTACTCGTAAAGGATGAAGAGGGAGAGTAGAAAAGGCATGTGTGATACAGGTCTTTCTCCAAAAATTAGCATATTGTGATAAAGTTCATTATTTTCTGTAATGTACTGATAAACATTAGACTTTCATATATTTTAGATTCATTACACACCAACTGAAGTAGTTCAAGCCTTTTATTGTTTTAATATTGATGATTTTGGCATACAGCTCATGAAAACCCAAAATTCCTATCTAAAAAAATTAGCATATCATGAAAAGGTTCTCTAAACCAGTGTTTCCCAACCAGTGTGCCTCCAGCTGTTGCAAAACTACAACTCCCAGCATGCCCGGAAAGCATTTGGCTGTGTGGGCATGCTGGCAATTGTAGTTTCTTAACAGCTGGAGGCACACTGGTTGGGAAACACTGCTCTAAACGAGCTATTAACCTAATCATCTGAATCAACTAATTAACTCTAAACACCTGCAAAAGATTCCTGAGGCTTTTAAAAACTCCCAGCCTGGTTCATTACTCAAAACCGCAATCATGGGTAAGACTGCCGACCTGACTGCTGTCCAGAAGGCCATCATTGACACCCTCAAGCAAGAGGGTAAGACACAGAAAGAAATTTCTGAACGAACAGGCTGTTCCCAGAGTGCTGTATCAAGGCACCTCAGTGGGAAGTCTGTGGGAAGGAAAAAGTGTGGCAGAAAACGCTGCACAACGAGAAGAGGTGACCGGACCCTGAGGAAGATTGTGGAGAAGGACCGATTCCAGACCTTGGGCGACCTGCGGAAGCAGTGGACTGAGTCTGGAGTAGAAACATCCAGAGCCACCGTGTACAGGCGTGTGCAGGAAATGGGCTACAGGTGCCGCATTCCTCAGGTCAAGCCACTTTTGAACCAGAAACAGCGGCAGAAGCGCCTGACCTGGGCTACAGAGAAGCAGCACTGGACTGTTGCATGTCATTCGGAAATCAAGGTGCCAGAGTCTGGAGGAAGACTGGGGAGAGGAAAATGCCAAAATGCCTGAAATCCAGTGTCAAGTACCCACAGTCAGTGATGGTCTGGGGTGCCATGTCAGCTGCTGGTGTTGGTCCACTGTGTTTTATCAAGGGCAGGGTCAATGCAGCTAACTATCAGGAGATTTTGGAGCACTTCATGCTTCCATCTGCTGAAAAGCTTTATGGAGATGAAGATTTCATTTTTCAGCACGACCTGGCACCTGCTCACAGTGCCAAAACCACTGGTAAATGGTTTACTGACCATGGTATTACTGTGCTCAATTGGCCTGCCAACTCTCCTGACCTGAACCCCATAAAGAATCTGTGGGATATTGGGAAGAGAAAGTTGAGAGACGCAAGACCCAACACTCTGGATGAGCTTAAGGCCGCTATCGAAGCATCCTGGGCCTCCATAACACCTCAGCAGTGCCACAGGCTGATTGCCTCCATGCCACGCCGCATTGAAGCAGTCATTTCTGCAAAAGGATTCCCGACCAAGTATTGAGTGTATAACTGAACATAATTATTTGAAGGTTGACTTTTTTTTGTATTAAAAACACTTTTCTTTTATTGGTCGGATGAAATATGCTAATTTTTTTAGATAGGAAATTTGGGTTTTCATGAGCTGTATGCCAAAATCATCAATATTAAAACAATAAAAGGCTTGAACTACTTCAGTTGGTGTGTAATGAATCTAAAATATATGAAAGTCTAATGTTTATCAGTACATTACAGAAAATAATGAACTTTATCACAATATGCTAATTTTTTTAGAAGGACCTGTATGTACATAACATCAAATGGGGGACAAAAAGAGAGACAGAATCTTTTGGATCTTTTTACAGCCCTCTAGCCCTTTCTATGCCTTTTTTACAGCCATTATTCAGCCCCAAACTTTAGGAACCCCTAAGACCCGCACATCCACCGGTCCACTCATCACTATCCAATACCCATTCTGGACCTTTCCCTTTCCCTTTGCTCCATGAACTGTGCTTGCTGATGCGTGTTATACTGTGTACCATCAGGGTCGGACTGGGATTACAAACAGCACTGGCGCACAAAAGAGGTATAACAGATGCAGTGTGTACAGGTATATAGTATATACAGCAATGTATTGATCTGAGGTACGAGGTATAAATTATAGTCCACTGCTGTATATACTATATATCTGTACCCACTGCATCTATTATACCTCTGTGACGGACTGAACCGTTACTGGGGCTGCTGGAGAAGCCTGAGGGCCAGCCTCCTTCCTACGAATTATGGACCCAGAACTATGGAGACCCCCTCAGACCTTTTGGGGTTACAAGAAACTATGGAACCGGATTTATGTGTGGAATTTATATGCCACATATTTCCTATTGTCCATTAAAGGTGCATGGTGTGGATTCAGCAACACAAAAAGGGTTAACTCTGCACTGAGACTCCCACTCATTGTAACAGGGATGGGATTAACATAGCCGATTGTAATAGCAGCCGACTCCTCGATGAGTAGATCACCCTATGATACACTCAGGAGATAATCCCATCACATGTGTCCCCTCGCCCCCTATTCATTCATTATGGAGGGGGTGAAGATGTCTGTTTGTATGTTGTTCATTGTTAAATGCCATTGTGTTTGTTAATTGCGTCACAGACAATGCCATTGTGTTTGTTGAATAGGGTTAGTTTTTGTGTTTAAACTGTAAAGCTGTAAAGGATTGGCTGCTATGTCATGTGCTCAGTTCCCAACCAGGTCCACAGGGATGGTACCCTTGTTGGAAAATGTGTATATAAGTCAATGCTGGTGTGTTCAATAAAGAGTTCCTGTTTTACATTCAACATAGAGCGTCATCTCATGTGTATGGGGATTGCTATACGCTGTATACTCCCCTGGCTATAACTCCTAGCTCTTGTAAGAGCTGTTCCTTGTCCCTGTGGTGGTTACGGTGTAGAGCGGAGTGCTTGGAGTCCTTCGGGAAGCACTAGGAGCATCCATCAACGGAGGTACACAGTTGGGGTGCAAGGAGATCCGTTACATTAGTGTATGTATATGTGTGTGTGTATGTGTGTGTGTATATATATATATATATATATATATATATCTATATTGAGAGAGAGAATTGTACTGATATGAGACATAAAAGGTATAATTACACATCTGGTCACTGTGTGTGAGGTATATGAGGTAGTCGTCATTGTTTCTGTCTGCAGTATTATAAATGAGTGAGCAATGTGTAAAAACAGGGCAAGGGTGGGGGGAAGCAAATGAAGAGAAAAGTGGAGGACCTCCTCTTACCACTCCATTCCAGTCTCAATGGATCAAAGCAGAGCACTTCTAATCCTTGCTGTTAGGGGTTGAAGGACCTGTAATGATGTCATTACAGGCCCTGGCAGATGCACCTTTCAAACCTGGGAACTACACCATTCTTGGTACAGTTCCTTTGCTAGTTTGTGTAGGATCTGTGATGCTGAGGATGAGGTAATCACAGGTCCTGGCAGATGCACTTTTCTAACCTGGGAACTACACTATTCTTTGTGCAGTTCCCTTGCTGGATGTAAAGGACCTGTGAGGACATCATCAAGTGTCCTTTAGCTTTAATAGGAATTGAAAGTATTTAGTAGTGTTGATCACGAATATTTGAATTTCACATTTTTATCTCAAATATAGCTACTTCAAAAATTCACTAATATTTTGAATATAGTGATATATATTCGTAATTTCAAATATTCAATTTTTTTTTTAAAATCAGTACACATGATCCCTCCCTGCTTCTAGCTTGTGGGCCAATGAGAAGGCTGCAGTATATTTGACTTTAGGAGTAGTGTTTGCGAATTTTCGTAATGCAAGTTTTTGTAATGCAAAATTTATTGCAAATTTTTCAACTTACAAGTATTTGACAAAGAAGATTATAGCACTATATTAGCTAAATTGCCCTATATTTGTTTTTTTCCCAAATATTTGCTATATTGCTATAACAGTTTTTTTTTATATTCGTAATATTCTAAAACAAGAATATATAGCAATATAGTGAATATAAAAAAAAAACAAATATAGAGCAGTTTAGCTAATATAGTGCTATAATCTTCTTTGTCTAATAGTTGTAATTTTTTTCTCATCTGAAGTTCAGATTGGAAAAAAATTGCAACTATAAAAAAAAAAGATTATAGCACTATATTAGCTAAATTGCTCTATATTCGGGTTCATTTTGAATATTCGCTATATTGCTATATATTCTTGTTTTAGAATATTATGAATATTCGAAAAAACAAAGTAAAAAAAATGAATATAGAGCAATTTAGCTGATATAGTGCTATAATCTTCTTTGTCTAATAGTTGTAAGGTGAAAAATTTGCAATAAAAATTTGCATTGCTAAATTTGCATTATGAAAATTAGCATATTACACGATCATTACCTTGCCGATTTTTCGAGTAAAAAAATCGTTGAATATAACGAATATTCGAATTTGCGAATATTCTACAAAATATTTGCGAAATATCGCAAAATCGAATATGACCCCTGCCTCTCATCACTAGTATTTAGGGAGAGGGGCCTATCCTCCACTGCACTCTCCCACGGGCCCATAGCAGCTGAGTGGTCTTCCTGTATGGAAGGTACGCCACTGTCTATAATATATGCAGTTTGATTGCTGCGTGTGTCGTGGAAAATGCCATAAGGGGGCCCACTGAGATTTTATTGCCCAAGGGCCAATATGAACCTGGAGCCGACCCTGAGTGTGCCTCTTTTCATTACAGAAAAACAGCGGCTATTTTGCTACCATGTATAATTAAGCAGTTCATTGCATTTTACCTGTGTGTTTGTAGCAGGATACGTTTACTTTCTCCTCTGAAAGAATAGTTTTAATTTATCTAAAATTTATAATTGGACATTTCAGTGCATTAATATAGCAGTTTCATTAAATGTATTGTATTGCATCAATATAAAGTGCAATTAGTGATGTAGCCATCAGGGAAGTAGAGGGAAGTGGCTGCTTCAGGGCCCAGGCTCAGAAGAGGCCCGGAAGCAGTCAGGGCCGCAATCAGATCAGTACAGCTACTACTGCTGTATGGGGCTTAAAGCTAGATAGTATAGGGTGACCCACAATAAAGTTGCCTGCCTTCAGCGATAGTATGACAAAGTGAATGAGCAAGTGGATTGTTTTTTTTGTTAATAACGCACAAGTCACAAAATATTGTGGGGGCACATTGCATTGTATTATTTTTTTCAGGGGCCGGACGCAGAGCATTGCATTATTTATTTTAGGGGACTCAGTGCACTGTATTATTTATTTATTTCAGGAACACAGAACATTGTGCCTTGCAGTATTTATTTCAGGGGCACAGTGCATTGTATTTATTCAGGGGATGCAGTGCATTGGAGTATTTATTTCAGGGGCACAGTGCATTTTATTATTTATTTCAGGGGCGCAGTGCATAGCATTATTTATTTCAGGGCCTCAGTGGATTATATTATATATTTCAGAGTCACAGTGCATTGTATTATTTATTTCAGGGATGCAGTGCATTGTATTATTTATTTCAGGGGCGCAGTGCATAGCATTATTTATTTCAGGGCCTCAGTGGATTATATTATATATTTCAGGGTCACAGTGCATTGTATTATTTATTTCAGGGATGCAGTGCATTGTATTATTTATTTCAGGGGCACAGTGCATAGCATTATTTATTTCAAGGCATCAGTGGATTATATGATATATTTCAGGGTTACAGTGCATAGCATTATTTATTTAAGGGGGCCAGTGCATTATGTCATTTATTTCAGGGTCACAGTGCATTGTATTATTTATTTCAGGGATGCAGTGCATTGTATTATTTATTTCAGGTTTTATTATTTATTTCAGGGGCGCATTGGGTTGTATTATTTATTTCAGGAGTGCAGTGCATTCTATTATTTATTTCAAGTACACAGTGCATTGTATTATTTATTTCAGGGGCACAGTACATTATATTATATATTTCAGGGTTACAGTGCATAGTTACAGTGCATAACACTATTTATTTCAGGGGCACAGTGCATTGTATTATTTATTTCAGGGATGCAGTGCATTATATTATTTATTTCAGGCTGTATTATTTATTTCAGGAGCACAGTGCATAGAATTATTTATTTCAGGGTGGCAGTGGATTATATTATATATTTCAGGGTTACAGTGCATAGCATTATTTTTTTCAGGGAAAACGTGCATTATGTTATTTATTTCAGGGTTGCAGTGCATTGTATTATTTATGTCAGGGTCACAGTGCATTGTATTATTTCTTTCAGGGGGTGCGGTGCATTGCATTATTAATTTCTGAGGTGCAGTGCACTGTATTATTTATTTCAGGGGCACTGTGCATTGTATTTATTTCAGGGACGCAGTACATTTTATTATTTCAGGGGCACAATGCATTTTATAATTGTATTCACGGGACACAATACATTGTATTATTTATTTCGGGGGCGTAGTGCATTTCCTATTTTTGGCCATTTTCAGTTCACGTCCAGACAGACCCCATTGGCATCAATAGGACTGTTTTTGACAGCCTTTAGACAGGAGTGCACTTGTCTAATGGCCATTTAAAACGGGTACATTAGTAGAAAATGGCTTGAGCCGCATTGTTCACGCTGGAAGCACAGGTCCTTCAGCATCAAGAGAGGAGTGACTGCCTCTGCCTGTCCAGGTGGATAAGGTGAGTCATTTATTGTTGCTGGGGGCCACTATGCTGGACATTATTACTGCTGGGTGCCACTATGCTGGACAATATTACTGCTGGTGGCTGACTAGCTGCAGGAGTGGAGGTTGCCCGGGAGGAGGGCTAAAAGATTTTATTGTCAGGGACCCCACAACAATATTATTAATACATTATATACAGTGACATGACACACAGTATATACATGTATGAAACTGATGGTGTGGCGGCCAGGATTTGTATGAGAGAGCAATCTTGACTGGCCACATGAGTAGAGTTTGCACGAGAGTGGGGGGTTGCGAAGAAGAGGGGGGGGGGAGGCGGCTGTACAAAAATTTGCTGTGGGACCCATAGCTATGCCATTGCGTGCATTTTTAGTTAACACATTGCATTGGGTCAATATACCATGCAGTTTTCTTTAACTCATTACACTGCATCAATATACCAGTTTCAATTAACGTATTGTATGTCAATATACAATGCAGTTTAAGTTAAAGGGGATTTACCATGAAAATGTGGGTACTGTTGTCAGACCGCTGGGTGGCGGCTGTTGCTACCTCCTCTTCCTCAACCGATGTCAAGAATGGCTGCACATCGGTAAGGTCTGGGAATGGATGGGAAAATAATTCCTCTGACTTGAGTGAAGGGGCTATGGTGGTGGTGGTGGTGTCTTTGGGGGTGCACACAGTAGAGAGTGAGGAGAGTGCAGATACAGAGGATGAGGAAGGTGCAGAAGCGGAAGGCTGAATAAACCATTCAACCAACTCTGGTGCATCCTTTAAAGTAATTGCACATGCCTTCTCCAATTTCCCACTTAGGCTCCAGCTTGGTGCACCGGCCCGACCCCTACCACCCCTTCCTCTGCCTGTCATTTTCTAAATTACCCTGTGCCTAAGTCACTAGAGAAGAGCAGTATTTGTGGAAGCAGGTATATTGCAGGCCTCAATTAATATTTGGTGGAAACAGGTATATCAAACCCATTAATCAGTATTTTGTGAAAGCAGGCATATCGCAGGCCTCAATCAATATTTTTGGAAGCAGGTATATCAAACCCCTTAATCAGTATTTTGTGGAAGCAGGTATCTCGCAGGCCTCAATCAGTATTTTGTGGAAGCAGGCATATCGCAGGCCTCAATCAAAATTTGGTGGAAACAGGTATATCAAACCCTTAATTAGTATTTTGTGGAAGCAGGACATTGCCATATGTTTGCATGTTTGGCGAATCGCGAACACGCAAAGTTTGCTGCAAAACGACCGCAAGGCCATCTCTAGCGAGGACTATGACTATGACAATTGTGTGGTGGATATGACCTGGGAGCTAGATTGGTTTGATAAGAAGGAGGTGACATTAGAAGAGATAGTTGTTGCCATTGCGGCAATAAAGATCACTGCCAAAACCTCCAAAATACAGGGCCAGATCTGCTTCTGATGAGGTCAGCTCAGGAACTGGTGATGCAACTGATTCTTTGGGCAGAGGCTTAAAACATGCCCGATTTAGGCTAGTCCTGTGTGAATACCTGCTGTCTGGTATATTTTATATACAGTGCCCAAAGACAAAAACATTACCGTGTGCTAGATCATCAGGATTAAAATAAGCTGTGGGCATTCAACCACAAACATAGGCACCACAGCTGTATGACAGCACAGGAAGCTGCATTACCAAATCCAGTGGCAAAATAGAACTGGCCGGCAGAAATCAAAACTTAGTCAGAATGGTGTACTTAGTGGCTGCTAGGCTACATCCACATGCAGTACAGTGTCCTTATCATCATCAGTTACTGCTTCTCCCACTCAAAGCACTCCTCCTTCTTCAACTCTGCTCTGTCGTATACATCGATAACATAATGTGTGGCCAGGAAACGACTCTACACACCCAGAAGTTCAATGGTGTGGAAGCTAATTTGCTGGCCATCCAATCACTGCTATACCACGTACTGGATTCCGTGAACTGTGAATTGATGACAGTCTCTCAGCCTTGATGAAAGATACTTAGCTGCTATTATTTCAAAGAAAAAAGCCATATCTGCCTCGTACTGTCACATTGCGGAGACTGGGGGCCACTCTTTGCAATTGTTGCTGTGCAGCTGTTATGGGCAGGGAGAGTACATGTCTTTCACGGCCTACTGAGTCAATATTTTGCACGGCAGGAGTGATGCATCACTACAGAAATAACGCCAGGTCCTATTGATACCTCTGAATTTGTGTTGGTCTGGTTCCAACACCACATGCTTATTAGCCTCTCCATGTCCTCTTCAATGGATACTCTCCAGTTCCCAATAGAAATGGAGCAAAACATTACTTTCACTCCCCTTCCTTCTTTCGTATGTGCAAAGTGAAGCGTTGTCATGCTGTGTTAAAGGTGTGAGCCTGGATGAGAGTAGCCACACAGTGGATCAGTTGCTAAAGTGCATGAAGCAACAAACATCCTACTGGCTGCCTCCCCTCCAACTCCACCTGGGCAATTTGGGAAAATAACACATGCTTTTTGAAAAAGTACTGTGGCTAGCAGAAGGTGCTACCACCACAGTTGCTACTCCCTGTTGCAAATCACCCTACTGCCACTTCCATTACTTCTACTGGCACTACCATTACCCCTACATAGCTTCCTCTACTACTACCCTACTGCTTAACTTGAAGACAATATTGAATTTACGCGTATCGGAATCACTGAGTTAACTCTAAGGTAGATAGCGTTGAAGAAAAAAAACTAAAAAATGTTATTTGAAGACTTGGGTATAAAAGGGTATCTGCCTACTATCTAGTATTATTTAAAAAAAAAAGAGGATAAGAAATCAGTGTACACCCTAAACAGTGTATAGCTTGGTTACCACCTCTGACTGCTTTAGGTGTGTTGAGTTCAATCGAACCAGTTACAACTCCACTTAGCCCATTCAAAGCCGCAGCAATGTGGCATCACATTCAACCAGCACACACTGTATACAGGGTAAAGCTAACAGACACATCCAGGGTCATACATACAGTCTTGCACCTATCAGTGACCTCTCTATTGTATTATTCCTAGGTACACTAATAATCGGTGCAATGCTGATCTCCCTGCCTGTCACGCTAAATTAAACCTCCTACATATCAGAACTCATTGCGGTTTATAAAAAAATAAAAAAAATAAAAACTTGTCCGGCGTGGAGAAAGAGATAAGGATAGATTATATCATTCAAATATAATGTTGCTGTGCGCCTCTGATGGCGTGCACACAGCTGAACAGAGCCTCCAGCACTATGACGACCCTGTATACAGTGTATTCTAGTTGAATGTGATGCCACAGTTCTGCGGCTCTGAATGGGCTGAGTGGAGTTGTAACTGGTTTGATTGAACTCAACACACCTAAAGCAGTCAGAGGTGGTAACCAATCTGTACATTGTTAAGGGTGTTCACTGATTTCTTATCCTCTTAAAAAAAAAGCACTAGTTAATGGGCAGATAGCTTTTTCTACCTAAGTCTTCAAATAAAGTTTTGGGTTTTTTTCTTCAACGCTATCTACCTTAGAGTTAACCTACTACCCTACTGCCCCTAAACATCCACTGACTTGTCTGTTTTATGCTATCCTGCTACTGCTGCTGCTACTATTGCTGCCACATGCCACTAACAGCCATGCACAACTATATATTTTCCACATCCACACTGTACTAGTGCTGCTCCCAATAAAAAGGAGAAATGTTCCAGGCTTGTACAGACCAAGCCATTGTTTCTCCTGACACACTAATACTTCTGTGTGCAGGGGCAGCCATCTACCCCAATATGGCATAATTTCTGGACGTTGTTGAGAACAAGACATCATAAAACCATCTACATCTAATAAGAGACACTTTTTGGAATGTTTTTATTTTATTTTAAGAAGCATAACAAAAGCGATAGCAGTGTGTTTTTTAAACAGGCTTTTTTTCAACACCATCAATTATGCATTTACCCTATATATGTCAATATCACTCTGACATTATTTGCTATTGTGATTGTGTTAAAGAGCTCGGGGGGGGGGGGGGGGGGGGATTAGAGCAAAGATGATTTGAAAGAAAAAAAAAGGGGGAAGACAATAGACTGCTATGAGACCTCAGAATTTCATATTCCAATTTCCAGGCTAATTAAGCACTTTTCATTCAGGTAAAACTCAGTTTGATCCAAATGATACTTTTGGAACAATTCCCAAAACAAGAAATTCGCTCTTTTATCACAGAAACTCTTCTCTGCTGCTTTTCTAGCTAAAACAGCTAAATCATGGGTTATCTTATGATTAATGTAAACACAGAACATGACAATCTCTAACAAAGCTACAACCAGCCCTGTGCCTTACATGGATCCAGACATCTCTCCATTCATTGCTCGAAACTGGCAGCTCAATGGGTGTGTCCTTTCTCAGGAGGTATGTCCTTTCTACTGTAGTTTGTGGTAGTTGAAGGATTGAACTAAACATGTGCATCCACCTCAGGAGATGGACAGATAAATAATAAAAATGGAAAATAGCAGGTGGGGCAAAACAGATACATTTTAGGGCAAAATGATAAGTGCGTTGGGGAAAACTATACAATTAAAAGGCAGCTCTAGTACCCTGTTACGCCACCTCTAGCCTGAAAACAAAATGAGATGCGGTTGGGCATGAAGGCACATTTGACCACAGATGTTGCAGCTGAGCCTATAAATCCTGCACATTCATAGGTTGCTGTCTGAAGCTGGCGTCCCAGCTGGTCCCACAAATGCTCGATTTGTGATGAATCTGGTGACTAGTCAGGCCAAAGAAGTATTGCAATGTGGGGGAGACATTATCTTGCTGAAAAATGCCAGTTGCAAGCCTTGCCATGCAAATCTACACATGTGACCACATATTGCTGAATCCCTTGTATCACTACTAGAGGCGACCGCCATATGCGAAAGCTCCTCAGATCATCACACAAGTAGCAGTAAGGGCAACGGGTTGCTCCGCAAGAAGGTAGGATTTAAGTGCTCACCATGAGGCCTCCATACTTTTACCTAACCATCATTGGATACCAAACAGAACCTGGATTTGTCACAATGTGTACAATATTACTGCAAATGAAGACAACTGTGGCTGGCTGTCAAAGGTACGACACATAATTGGCGCCGTGACACAAACTTTCATTCTGCTAAGTTCTGGAAATGTAATGAAGGGGCCACCTGTGTCTGGATTGTGGATGAGGAAACATTTGGAACCATTAATGACTGTTGGCAGATCAAAAATCCTCTCTATCAGTGGTTTGTATGGGTTGTCTATGCAATCAAGTAACCATTGCTCCCAACACCTCCTAGCTATGTCAGAAGGGATTACATGGTGGACAATCAAAACCACCATCCTGCTTCTCTCAGTCCATTGATGTGTCCCCTCTCAAGGTCTGTCATCTGGGTACAATATCTTTGAGTGCATCGCAGAGCCATGTCTACCAGTCAACGATCTCTCTCTAAGAGGTACACTACCCAAATGTAGCTCCTGTATAGAGATGTCACGAACATAAAAATTTCCATTTGCGAACGGCGAACGCAAATTTCTGCAAATGTTCTCGAACTGGGCGAACCGCCATTGACTTCAATAGGCAGGCGAATTTTAAAACCCCCAGGGACTCTTTCTAGCCACAGTAGTGATGGAAAAGTTGATTCAAGGGGACTAACACCTGGACTGTGGCATGCCGGAGGGGGATCCATGGCAAAACTCCCATTGAAAATTTCATAGTTGACGCAGAGTTGGATTTTAATCCATAAAGGGCATAAATCACCTAACAATCCTAAAATATTTTGAACAACGTGGTTTAAAACATTAAGTGTGTGTATACGATCAGGTATGATGTATCGATCAGGTAGTGTAAGGGTTATGCCCGCTTCACAGACATTGACAGACCAAACTCCCCTTTTAATGTATCGCAAACAGTCCATTTGTCCAACTGCAAACTCCCCGTTTGCACAAGGTTGGATACCAAGCTAGCCATGTCCCGTTGATGTCATTGAAGGTTTCTTCCTCCACCCAGCCATGTACAACACCAAGGGTCCCCGAAACGTAAATTGAATTGATTTTTCAAATGGGGAGATGGTTAAAAAAACGCTGGCTCCCTCCCCTTTGTTTGAATCCACGGTCACTGTGTCTGCGCCGTGCAATTTACTGTCACACCCGATATGAGTGGTATTTTCTGTAGTTCGCTTCCATCAGTTTAATCCCTGTTAAGTCCCATATCAGGGATTGCCTTTTGTGAAAAAAAATTTAGGCCGGGTACCTTCGACTCTGATACACCAAAATGAACTAATTTTAGGAACCGGGAGATGGAAAAAGCAGCTTGGTCGGTCCTCTTACTCCCTAGTTGGGGCACTGCGCTGTGACACCCTATATGAGTGGTGTCTTAACTAGTACTATTTCTATCAGTTTAATCCCTGTTACGTCTCCTATCCGGGGACGTGTGTCGAATTGATTAACAATTGTCGAATTAACGAACCATTATGACATTCTGCAATAATTTAGTTCTGAGCTTTGTACTTGCATTGTCTGCATTATTTCTAATAAACTATTAAGAGACTTTATTATGATTTTTTTATGTTATGTATTAAAAACCCATACAACAAAAAAAAATAAGAAAATTAATCTTTTTTCTATGAAAAATTATCCAGCCGATCGCTTTTGGTCTGATCATAATGAAGCAACGGCCTTATCATCTGGGGTGTGGCAACATTGCCAACACACTCATAGAGGTGATGATCGCTTCATTGTGATACGCAAGCCCCTTCACCACAACAAGGTAACGATTACAAAGGGGAATTGACACTTGTATGTGCCTTTTTTTATTTTGTTTTGTTTTTGCAGCCACAGTGCAGTACCAGAGGCCAGAAAAATTAGGCATGTACACATGCCTGAAAAATAATGTTATTGTAGCAGCGGCCCAAAAAATTGATGTTTTCAAGGCAGAAAGGTGACTAAAACATTGCGGCTTGAACCCTAGTTGGTGGCAAAGAATTCACGAAAGTCATCCGGTATGCAGACATTAAATACAGCAGCGTGAGGATAATTTTGAGGCCAAGGCATGTCATCAGGCCTTTTGTTAGTAAAACGTATCCCCCATTGTCAGTCCCTTCGGGATCCATGCCTCATTCATCTTAATGAAGGTGAGGTAATCAACACTTTTTTGACCGAGGCGACTTCTTTTATCAGTGACAATGCCTCCTGCTGCACTGAAGGTCCTTTCTGACAGGACACTTGAAGCGGGGCAGGCCAGAAGTTCTATCGCAAACTGGGATAGCTCAGGCCACAGGTCAAGCCTGCACACCCAGTAGTCAAGGGGTTCATCGCTCCTCAGAGTGTCGATATCTGCAGTTAAGGCAAGGTAGTCTGCTACCTGTCGGTCGAGTCGTTCTCTGAGGGTGGACCCCGAAGGGCTGTGGCGATGTGTAGGACTGAAAAAGCTCTGCATGTCCTCCATCAACAGCACATCTGTAAAGCGTCCTGTCCTTGCCGCCGTGGTTGTGGTAGGAGGAGGATTACTTTCACCTCTTCCCCAGTTAGATTCACTTTGTGCTGTGACATCCCCCTTATAAGCTGTGTAAAGCATATTTTTTAGTATGGTTTTGAACTGCTGCATCCTTTCTGACTGTCAGTAATTTGGTAACATTTGCGCGACTTTCTGCTTATACCGGGGGTCTAGTAGCGTGGCCACCCAGTACAGGTCGTTCTCCTTCATCCTTTTTATACGAGGGTCCCTCAACAGACATGACAGCATGAAAGACCCCATTTGCACAAGGCTGGATGCCGAGCTACTCATTTCCCGTTCCTCGTCCTCACTGATGTCATTGATGGTCTGTTTCCCCCCCCAGCCACGTACAACACCACGGGTCCCAGATAGGTGACAACAACGAGCACCCTGGGATGCCTGCTGTGGTTGGTCTTCATCCTCCTTAAAACCACATTCCTCCTCTGACTCCTCTTCCTCATACTCCTCTTGCAGCGTTGCCGCAGGTCCGGCAAGCGATGATGACAAGGCTGTTTTTAGTGGTGATGGTGACCACAACTCTTCCTCTTCACGCTCATCTCCAGCCTGATCCAGCACTCTTCACAGGGCACGCTCCAGGAAGAAAACAAATGGGATGAGGTCGCTGATGGTGCCTTCGGTGCGACTGACTAGGTTTGTCACCTCCTCAAAAGGATGCATGAGCCTACAGGCATTGTGCATGCGCGTCCAGTAACGTGGCAAAAAATTTCCCAGCTCCGCAGAGGCTGTCCTAGCACCCCGGTCGAACAAATACTCGTTGATGGATTTTTCTTGTTGGAGCAGGCGGTCGAACATTAGGAGTGTTGAGTTCCAACGTGTTGGGCTGTCGCAAATCAAGCGCCTCACTGGCATGTTGTTTCGGCGCTGAATGTCTGAAAAGTTCGCCATGGCCGTGTAGGGCCTGAAATGGCCACACACCTTCCACAGCCACACGCCGCAGCAGAAGAGGACTCAGCCGAGGAGGTTATCGAAGAGGATGGAGTAGGAGAGTAGAGGAGGTGGCAGTAGGCCTGCTTGCAAGTCATGGAGGTGTCGCCAACTCCGCTGCAGAGCCACGCATTCCATGCTTGACAGCTGTCAGCAGATTGACCCAATGCGCAGTGTAGGTGATATACCTGCCCTGACCGTGCTTTGCAGACCAGGTATCAGTGGTCAGATGGACCCTTGCCCCAACACTGTATGCCAGAGATGCCATTCCTTCCTAAGTAGAGGTTTGGGATTGCCTTAAAAAAAAGAATTTGTCCGGGTACCTTCCACTGTGGTGTCCCAATAGCGACAAATTGTTTGAAAGCCTCAGACTCCACCAGCTGGTATGGCAAAAGCTGGTGGGCTAAGAGTTCCGTCAAGCCAGCTGTCAGACGCCGGGCAACGGGGTGACTCTGTAACATTGGCTTCTTACGCTCAAACATTTCCTTAACAGACACCTGACTGTGGGAAGATAAGATGGAACTGCTGAAGGTGAGAGGCGGAGTGGCGGGTGGTTGAGAGGGGACAAGGAGGACAGCAGTGGTTGACGTGGCTGAAGATGCTGGACCAGGAGGAGGATGGTGGCTTTGAGTTTGTGTGCTGCTTGTACTATGTTGATCCCATTGGCGTTTGTGATATGAGATCATGTGCCTTCGCAAAGCAGTTGTACCGAGGTGGTTGTTGGACTTCTCACGACTCATTTTCTTTTGGCACAGGTTGCAAATGGCATTGCTGTTATCAGAGGCAGACACACAAAAAAATGCCACACTGCTGAGCTTTGCAATGACTGCATTCTGGTGGTGGCAACAGCATGCCTTGATTGGCGTGTTGTCTGGCTGACCCCGGGTGCTGATACATGCTGTCTGACTGTGCCACTAGCTCCTTGCGACGAACCTCTCCTGCTTCCAACTCGTCTCCTCCTTCTCTCTGTCTCCCCATCTGTTTTTCCCCCGCTTCTTCTTCTCTTCGAGCAGGCGCGCACGTGGCATCCACGGACACATCGTCATCATCAACCACTTCACTTGTATCTGACACCTCCGCAAAGGAAGCAGCAGCGGGTACAACATCATCATCATCATCACAGTGTACGTCCATGTGTGTAATGCTGCCTAACTGAGACATATCCCTGTTATCTACATCCTCTGGCAATAATGGTTGCACATCACTAATTTCATCCAACTGATGTTTAAATAACTCCTCTGAGGGATCAAGTGAAGCGACTGTTGTGGCTGTGGTGGTAGTGGTGGTGGTGGGGGCGGCGGGCGGGAGAGTGGTAACTTGAGAGTAGGTGACCAAAGCTGAACTGGAGGAGGATTGTGCGTCAAGGTTCTTAGCGGAAGCTGTTGAAGATTGGGTGTCCTGTGTAAGCCAGTCAACTATTTTCTATGATTATTTTAGTTTCAAGGTACATGGCCTCTGAACACTGGGCATTATTCCAGGGCCAGTTGAAATCACAGCACCACGACCATGATGGCCCCTGCGGGGTGGCCTGCCTCTGCCTGTCATTTTTTTTTTTAGATAAGTAGTACTGTGCAAGCAAGGTACTGTGCCACCCTATATAAGTGGTGGGCAGTGGGCACAGTACAGTCTGTGTGGGCCTGACACACACTGGCTTGCAACTGGGATTATATAACAGAAAAATAATAAATTGATTTTTTTTTATCTACAAGGTATTTGTGAGTGACACCCTGTAACGGTATGAGTGGTGGCCTAGCCAGTTGCCACAGTACAGTCTGTGGGCCAGACACACACTGGCTTGCAACTCCGATTATATCACAGAAAAATAATAAATAGATTTTTGTTTTATCTGCAAGGTATTTGTGAGTGACACCCTGTAACGGTTATGAGTGGTGGCCTAGCCAGTTGCCACAGTACAGTCTGTGGGCCAGACACGCACTGGCTTGCAATTGGGATTATATCACAGAAAAATAATAAATAGATTTTTTTTTTCTGCAAGGTGTTTGTGAGTGACACCCTGTAACGGTATGAGTGGTGGCCTAGCCAGTGGCCACAGTACAGTCTGTGGGCCAGATACACACTGGCTTGCAATTGGGATTATATAACAGAAAAATAATAAATAGATTTTTTTTATCTGCAAGGTATTTGTGAGTGACACCCTGTAACGGTATGAGTGGTGGCCTAGCCAGTTGCCACAGTACAGTCTGTGTGCCAGACACACACTGGCTTGCAACTGGGATTATATCACAGAAATATAATAAATAGATATTTTTTTTTATCTGCAAGGTATTGTGACACCCTGTATGAATGGTATGCACACAGTACTGTCTCTGGGCCACACAGTCACTCACTGGCTTGCATCTGCTCTTATATCACAGATAAATAATATAAATTGACTTTTTTTTATCTGCAAGGTATTGTCTGTGACACCCTGTATGAATGGTGTGCACACAGTACTGCCTGTGACTGAGCCTGCAGCCTCTCACACACGGGCAGCCAGGCAACTGCAATATATATATATATATATATATATATATATAAAGCAGACTGATGTAACAGCCCTAAAAAGGGCTTTTTGGGGTACTGTCAGGACGCTGTCCTTACAGCAGATGAGTCTGTGGACACAGAACATTGCCCTAGCTAACGCTTTCCCTATTAGATCTGCAGCAGCTACACTCTCCCTCCTCTCACTAAAAAAGAAGCTTCCGAATGAATCTAAAATGGATGCTGTCCAGGAGGTGGGAGGGTCTGGGAGGGAGGGTCTGCTGCTGATTTGCTGGAATGTGTTTGCTGACTGTGAGGTGCAGGGTCAAAGTTTGCTTAATGATGATGTATAGGGGGCGGACCGAACATTGCATATGTTCGCCCGCCGTGGCAAACGCGAACAAGCTATGTTCGCCGGGAACTGTTCACCGGCGAATAGTTCGGGACATCACTACTCCTGTAGAACATTTTTGTAGGGTAGTGGAGAAAACACTTTTATTCTCTCTTGTGGCAAGTCCTAGTGTCCAATCAGATCATATATCTGCCTGAGGCATAACTGTATGCCAATTTTTGCAGCAATCTAACATTTCTATCTGGGTGCATTATTCATATTTATTTATATTTTTATATGTATACATTAAAATTCTACACATTTTTATAATTCAAAATTAACTGTTATTTGCTGAAATCATAATATCACTTTGAGAAATGCATTAAAACATCTTTTTATATGGGCTATATATTTTTTGATTCTTGTCGCTTAAGATGGGTGAAGGTTTTTGACCATTTTGTTACATTTTGTCTTCCAGGTGGTCCTCTGTGTTCCTGTTGTGTGTCCGACCCTCTGGCTCTTTCTTTTCTCCCCCCTTATAGCTGCCAGAGCCACCGTACAGCAAGCGTGGCAGCTCTACGAATGAAGGCAAGGGAGCACTCTGAGGCAGTCTTGCAATCTGCACAGTTACTTCCTCCAACTGGAAGCAGTTCTGGTGTTCCAATAATAACTCCACAAGAAGATGTGCAGAGAGAAAGAACATCTCAGGTTCAAGAGCAGAAAGAAATGGACAAAAGCATATGATTTTACAGCAAAAATTGCCATTTTAATCAAAATCAGTTGCAAATGGACTTGGGCCTAAGATATTCCTAAAGATAATTGTTGACCCAACAGTGGTACTATTGTACATCTCTATGGTGTTCTACAAAGGAAATATGAGTTCAGGCTCTGCAAATGTTTTACTATACTGGAACACACACACACACACACACACACATATATATATATATATATATATATATATATATATATATATGGGCTTTTGTTATACATGTGGTGATTGGAGGTATTTAGTTGTATTTTACTTAAATATCTAATAACTATTGAATTTAGTTACCTTGGAATTTGAGTCTGCTGTAATGCTCAACATGGACTACAGCACAGTACTTCAGTTGTGCTAGAAATATTGTGTTATTGTAATTAGCTGTGTTTCATGTCTCTGTCATTTTTTTTATTTTAGAAGCGCATAACAGGTTGAATTTCTTTCTATTATATTAGGATTAGTTGCTCTTTTCTGCCACACAGATGTGCTCATCTTTTAATCCTTAACTTGCCAAAGACATGCAAGAAACTATTCCTTCACAGCTGAATTGCCAAACTTATCTGATGTTAAGATCTTCACAACTAGAAAAGTGCTGTTGTGTTTGTACGTACATGAATTCATGAATGGTATACATAAATTCAGGTGTGAATGGGTTTCATCGTAGCTATTCTTTCCATTAAAATAGTATTAATTAATCAAGTTTTCCAAACTCTGCCACCAGGAGGAGCTGTGCACATGGTAAAAGGCATGATAGGTTTTAGCAGAGGTTTGAGTTTAATTCAAATGTATTAAATGTCAACATTTCCTAATTAACAGATTTTCTTTAGGGCTCATGCACACAGAACCTGTATGACAGCAGAGTCCTCATGGAATCAGGGACTACTGTATCGTTCCTCACAGGGGCTGATTAAGTGCATGATAGGCCCGGGGCTGTCTAACTAACTTGCCCCCCCCCCCTTCCATTTTATTTTTAGTATTTTTTTTGTATGAAGAGGCTGCGGTGCTTCATGAGCGCCGCAGTCTCTTCTTAGGCCATATGACATCTTCAGACAAAAAAATACCCCAAATTGGGTCCTAAACTGAAAAATATGGTTGCCAAATTTAAAATACATATAATTATAATAAAAAAAAGACATGGAGGAGAATGCAGCACCACATACCTCTTACATCCAGTGACATCTCTTGTCATGTAGACCATCGCTTTCCTCTTCTCCTCCGTTTGACTCAGACCACCATGGCAAATTCTTTCAGCCGCATCTCGTATCTACAGTTTGTAACACAGACTTGTTAGATTTCTCAATTTTTCCATCAACCTCCTCATCCTGGTGTCCCCACAGTGTCATCCTGCTGCCACCCCCAATACTGTGCCCGTTTTGCTCCCCAATGTTCAAGGTACTATAATGCTGAAAAAATTGTGACCCTAATAGACATAATTGGAGTCATTTATCAAACTGGTGTAAAGTAGAACTAGATTTCCAAAAGAGGAATCTGATTGGTTGCTATGGGCAACTAAGCCAGTTCTACTTTACACCAGTTTGATAAATTACCCCAAATGTTCCTATAGTGTCCACAGCAGCTATAATGTCCCATAGAGTGTCCCCAGTAATAATACCACCCTCTATTGTGCTCCAGGCAATAATCCCTGTATAGTGTCCCCAAAAATCATAGAATTGCCCCTACAGTGCCTCCCCAATAGTAACACCCCCATATAGTAATTTCCACCACACTGCCCCCACATAGCAATCCCCCCATAGTAATTTGCCCCCACACAGTAATCTCCCCCACACTGCCCCATATAGCAGTTTGCCCCCACACAGCAACTTCCCCTACATAGTAATTTCCCCCACACTGCTCCTACATAGTAATTTCCCCGACACTGCTCCTACATAGTAATTTCCCCCACACTGCCCCCACATAGTAATTTCCCCAAACTGTCCCCACATAGAAATTACCCCACACTGCCCCCACACAGCAATTTCCCCCACACTGCCCCCACACAATAGTTTCCCCCACACTGCCCCCACATAGTAATTTCCCCCACACTGTCCCCACACAGCAATTTCCCCCACACAATAGTTTCCCCCACACTGCCCCCACACAATAGTTTCCCCCACACTGCCCTCACACAATAGTTTCCCCCACACTGCCCCACATAGTAAATTGCCCCCACACTGCCCCCACATTGTAATTTGCCCCCACACAGTAATTTTACCCCAAACTGCACCCATATAGTAGTTTGTCCCCACACAGTAATTTCCCCTACATAGTAATTTGCCCCACACTGTCCCCACATAGAAATTACCCCACACTGCCCCCACATAGCAATTTCCCCCACACAATAGTTTCCCCCACACTGCCCCCACATAGTAATTTCCCCCCACACTGTCCCCACATAGCAATTTCCCCCACACTGCCCCCACACAATAGCCTTCCCCACACTGCCCCCACACAATAGTTTCCCCCACACTGCCCCCACACAATAGTTTCCCCCACACTGCCCCCACACAATAGTTTCCCCCACACTGCCCCCACACAATAGTTTCCCCCACACTGCCCCCACACAATAGTTTCCCCCACACTGCCCCCACACAATAGTTTCCCCCACACTGCCCCCACACAATAGTTTCCCCCACACTGCCCCACATAGTAATTTGCCCCCACACAGTAATTTCCCCAAACTGCCCCCATATAGTAGTTTGTCCCCACACAGTAATTTCCCCTACATAGTAATTTGCCCCACACTGTCCCCACATAGAAATTACCCCACACTGCCCCCACATAGCAATTTCCCCCACACAATAGTTTCCCCCACACTGCCCCCACATAGTAATTTTCCCCCACACTGCCCCCACATTGTAATTTCCACCACACTGCCCCCACACTGTCCCCACATAGCAATTTCCCCCACACTGCCCCCACACAATAGATTCCCCCACACTGCCCCCACACAATAGATTCCCCCACACTGCCCCCACACAATAGTTTCCCCCACACTGCCCCCACACAATAGTTTCCCCCACATTGCCCCCACACAATAGTTTCCCCCACACTGCCCCCACACAGCAATTTCCACCAGACTGCCCCAACATAGTAATTCCCCCATAGTAATTTGCCCCCAAACTGCCCCCATATAGTAGTTTGCCCCCACACAATAGTTTCCCCCACACTGCCCCCACATAGTAATTTGCCCCACACTGCCCCCACATAGTAATTTCGACCACACTGCCCCCACATAGTAATTCCCCCATAGTAATTTTCCCCCACACAGTAATTTCCCCCAAACTTCCCCTATATAGTAGTTTGCCCCCACACAGTAATTTCCCCATCATAGTAATTTGCCCCACACTGTCCCCACGTAGAAATTACCCCATACTGCCCCCACATAGCAATTTCCCCCACACTGCCCCCACACAATAGTTCCCCCCACACTGCCCCCACATAGTAATTTGCCATCACATAGTAATGTGCCCCCACACTTCCCCCACATTATCCCCACATAGCAATTTCCCCTACACTGCCCCCACATAGCAATTTCCCCCACACTGCCCCCACATAGCAATTTCCCCCACACTGCCCCCACACAATAGTTTCCCCCACACTTCCCCCACACTTCCCCCACATAGTAATTTGCCCCACACTGCCCCACATAGCAATTTCCACCACACTGCCCCCACATAGTAATTTGCCCCCACAATGCCCCCACATAGTAATTTGCCCCCACAATGCCCCCACATAGTAATTTCCACCACACTGCCCCCACACTGTCCCCAAATTGCCCCCACATAGCAATTACCCCACACTTCCCCCACACAATAGTTTCCTCCACATAGTAATTTGTCCCCACATAGCAATTTCCCCACATAGCAATTGCCCCCACACAATAGTTTCCCCCACACTGCCCCCACATAGTAATTTCCACCACACTGCCCCCACATAGAAATTACCCCACACTGCCCCCACATAGCAATTTCCCCCACACTGCCCCCACACAATAGTTTCCCCCACACTGCCCCCACATATTAATTTGCCCCCACATTGCCCCCACATAGTAATTTCCACCACACTGCCCCCACACTGTCCCAACATTGCCCCCACATAGCAATTACCCCACACTACCCCCGCACAAATAGTTTCCCCCACATAGTAATTTGTCCCCACATAGCAATTTCCCCACACTGTCCCTACATAGCAATTGCCCCCACACAATAGTTCCCCCCACACTGCCCCCACATAGTAATTTCCACCACACTGCCCCCACATAGAAATTACCCCACACTGCCCCCACATAGTAATTTGCCCCCCCACAATAGTTTCCACCACACTGCCCCATATAGTAATTTGCCTCCACATAGTAGTCCCTCCCATAATAATTTGGCCCCACACAACCCCATATAGTAATTTGCCCCACATATTAGTCCCTCCCATAATAATTTGCCCCAACACTGCCCAATATAGTAATTTTCCCCCACATAGTAGTCCATCCCATAATAATTTTCCCCCACATAGTAATTTTCCCCCACATAGTAGTCCCTCCCATAATAATTTCCCCCACACTACCCCATATAGTAATTTGCCCCCACATAGTAGTCCCTCCCATAATAATTTAGCCCCACACAGCCCCCACATTCCCCCTCCCATGTACTTGAGGTCTCTTCCCTAATATGTCCTCCTCTGTGTGTCGTACCCCACATGTCCCCCAAAGAAAAAAATAAAAAATAAATGAAAAGCTAAATACTCACCGTCCAGGGCCAGGCACTTGCCCGCAGACGAAGGCGGGGTGACCTCATCACGCACGCCTGCGACAAGATTTCACTACCGCATAGGCCTCAGGCTTACTAGGCTTGAAGCCTATAGCAGTGATAGGCGACGGAACAGGGAGCTGTGCCCTGCCGCAGTAGTGGGCATTCGGGTCGACGTTAGGCCGTCCCTATTGTAATCCGCCACTGGTTCCTCAATATAAAACTCTATTACTGAGGTATTCTCCCCCAGAAGCATTTACAATTATACAATAATTATTCTGTTGAATTCCCTTGAATTTTATATGCGTCTAAAGCTTTGCAGTTTGCATGTCACCATATGAAATAATAGCCATATTTAAGTACTTCATACAGCTTGGAGCTTGTACTAAGCTCCAATAAAGTCTTGTGCATTTTAGGTGTTATATTTATATCCTGTAGCATTTTTATTCATTTTCACTTTATTCCTCCATAGAACTCCTCTGATTTGGATTAAAGTTGCTTCTCTTCAAATTCTGTTATAGTTAAAAAGGAAATACATACATTTAGTTATTGTACACATGTAAAGAGGAATACAAATACTATTGGCAACAGGTAATACCAGAAGGACAAAATCTAACCAAAGAGTTTTGTTTCTATTTCTTACCGTTCAAAGCTTTCTGTGTGATTCCTTATAGGTATCAATAATGGTAATACTGGATGTTCAACTATTTGACTTGTTTAGACTATTTACAGTATATTATCAGAAATATCAGAAGCAGTTAGTAAACACTATCAAATCTTTACAATATTTCTTTCCTTTTCCTATGTTTTAGATGTATTATTTACACAAAATGATAAATATATATGTAGATTAAACTACACATTTGCTTTCAGAATTGTAAAATGCATTTTGAGCAATTGGCTTGAATATTGTTATAACTGGTGTAACTGCAGGAAACTGGCAATTTTCATAATAGGCCTCTGGAAGAATAAATTTTTTGGTCAATGACCCTGAACCTAATACAGTCTTCATTTAGAGCAGCTTCAGTTCTGAGAATATACCTCTCTGACTATGATGAAGGATATGGCTAATGGAGGGCTGGTGGGGCAGGTGCTTTTGAAGGAAAGTGCCAGGGGCTGCATCAACAGGCCTTGGCCATGATATTTAATATGGGACTGGGCAGCAAACTGAATCTTGCTCTGGGTGAAGGAAAGTCTGGCTGCTGTTCTGCTGAAGGGCATTGCTTCTAGCCCTTCATGTGAAGTGATGAGCAGCAGGGGCAATATTCGAATTTGAATATTGCAAATTCACCATATATTCGAGAATTCTCGAATTCATGATCTCCCGGTATTATTTTCTTGATTGCGAAAATTCGCATAAAATTTGCATACAAATTTTTCGCATAAAAATTCGCATGAACTGGTATTTCCACAAAAATCGAATATTCGCAATTACGAATATATTTTGCGAAATTCGAAATATTTGCGAATTCTCAAAGTGCCGATATTCGCGATTAAAATTCGAAATTCGAATATTCGTGATCAACACTATTCATGTGGTCCAGAGGTAAATCACACAATTTTATTAATGGCAGTTACAAAGTAAGTGGTGAGGAACTTAAAGGAGTTGTCCGCATGATAGGTCAATATCAAATCGGCAGGGGGCAGACTCCTGGCACCTCCTCTCGTACAAGAGCTACCGTTTCCTTATTGTTTAACTGCTCGCCATTGCAACTGCAGCAGATAGTAGGTGTCAATTCAATGGCACCCCGCTGATCTGATATTGATGACCTATCCTGAAGATAAGTCATCAATATAAAAAAAGTGGACAACCCCTTTAATTTCAAGAACAGTAGACGTGAATTCCTGTCACTACTACACACAGCAATTAATATAAAATCATATTAAAGAATTGTTTTATTATGATACACTTATGAAAGTTAAGGTGTCTCTAAAGCGGAGCTTAATTTTAGTGTACATTTTAGTTTCATGACACTTAATTTGCATACATAAAATATGAAATTTCACCTGAGAATAATATTTGAAGTCAGTTTATCTTGAATCTGTGTTGGAGTACATTGCACCAAATGTATGAAAGGGCATATCTTTAAACCTAACACTTTTGTCTAGAAATGCTACTCCAGATTTGCTACGCTCCTCACTACAAGAATTTTATTTTTATTTTTTATTGGCAGCAAAAAATGAGTGAAACTAATTAACATAACTCACCACACCCAGTTTCCAAAACTGTAGTGAGCGCAATAAAATTGTAAAGGTCACAAAAGTAAGCCCAAAAAGTCACAGAAGCCGTCTATTGTATGACTTTTTGAAGCTTCCTTCCCAACAATCTGCTGCTGTGTCGTCCTGTGTAAAGGGACCCTTAATCTGCATATGCTTACTCACTGAACAACTTTGAAGTTTCTCCTGTTCAACACTGTGAGCATTGATACTAACTTTCATTTAATCCCTACTACACAATGGCAGTGTTGAAGCAATGATTCAAGTAAGGGTGGGTTCACACTAGCGTTAGGGATTCCGTTATGGCTTTCCATTATAAGATGGTTATAACGGAAAATAACGGAATACCCAGACAGAATGCAAAACGGAAGCCTTTAAAAGGCATTCTATTAGCTTTCCGTCTTAATAGAAGTCTATGGGAAAGCATAACGGATCCGTCTGGGTCCCGTTATGCAAGATGGAAAACAAAGTCCTGTCGACAGGGCTTTGTTTTCCGTCTTGCATAACGGCACCCAGACAGATCCGATTGATTCCCATAGACTTCTATTAGGACGGAAAGATAACAGAATGCCTTTTAAAGGCTTCTTTTTTGCATTCCGTCATAATACAAGTCTATAGGCAGAAGAACGGATCCGTCCTTCCATCTTATGGATTCCTTTATTTTCCATTATAACCATGTTATAACAGAATCCCTAACGCTAGTGTGAACCCACCCTAACCGTTATCAAGGACCAATAGGGGTGAAAATTAAAAGAGAAACTCCTACCTTTAATTTTATAAAACGAACTCCTGCGGTCACCTTACTTCACTTTTATTGCACCATAAAAAAAACAACAATTTTTGTGGTTTCTCACACTATTATGGCCCATTACTACAAAGCACTAACATCACTACTGACCACACAAATTCCACATAGTTTTATGGATATTAGTGTTGTCTAGCACAGAATTTGGGTGTCAGCATTCAATGGTAATGCATCTTTATAGATACAAAAAATCAAACAAGCATTTGTTGGCAGATTATTAAAAAAAAATTGATCTAAGGTATGTTCATTAATGTGAGGGGGTCAGTTTTCTAACATTTTCTAAAAATATTAGGGGAATGTGTCATGTATTTAATCTTAGTTAAAATAATTAATTTAATTTACTTCTATACACTGAACAAAAATATAAATGCAACACTTTCGGTTTTACTCCCATTTTGCATGAGCTGAACTCAAAGATCTGAAACATTTTCTACATACACAAAAGACCCATTACTCTCAAATATTGTTCACAAATCTGTCAAAATCTGTTAGTGAGCACTTCTCCGAGATAATCCATCCCACTTCACAGGTGTGGCATATCAAGGTGCTGATTAGACAGCATGAATATTGCACAAGTGTGCCTTACTGCCTACAATAAAAAGCCACTCTGAAATGTGCACAGTTTTGCCTTACTGGGGCGGGGTCAGAAAACCAGTCAGTATCTGGTGTGGCCACCATTTGCCTGACACAGTGAAAGACATCTCCGTAGCACAGAGTTGATCAGGTTGTTGATTGTGGCCTGTGGAATGTTGGTCCACTCCTCTTCAATAGCTGTGCAAAGTTGCAGAATATTGGCAGGAATTGAAACACGCTGTCGTATACGCCGATCCAGAGCATCCCAAACATGCTCAATGGGTGACATGTCCGGTGAGTATGCTGGCAATGCAAGAACTGGGATGTTTTCAGCTTCCAGGAATTGTGTACAGATCCTTGCAATATGGGGCCGCACATTATCATGTTGTAACATGAGGCGATGGTCATGGATGAATGGCACAACAATGGGCCTCAGGATCTCATCACGGTTTCTCTGTGCATTCAAATGCCATCAATAAAATGCACCTGTGTTTCGTTGTCCATAACATACACCTGCCTATACCGTAACCCCACCGCCACCATGGGCCACTCGATCCACAACATTGACGTCAGCAAACCGCTCACCCACACGATGCCACACTCACTGTCTGCCATCTGCCCTGAACAGTGAAAACTGGGACTCATCCGTGAACAGAACGCCTCTCCAACATGCCATTGAATGTGAGCATTTTCCCACTCAAGTTGGTTACGACGACGAACTGCAGTCTGGTCCAGACCCCGCTGAGGATGACAAGCTTGCAGGTGTGAGTTGGTTTCTGACAAACCAATTGTTGCTGCAGCTGTCCGGGGGGTTGGTCTCAGACGATCATGGAGGTGAACATGCTGGATGTGGAGGTCCTGGGCTGGTGTGGTTACACGTGGTCTGCGGTTGTGAGGCCGGTTGGATGTACTGCCAAATTCTCTAAAATGCCTTTGGAGATGGCTTATGGTAGAGAAATCAACATTCATTGCACGGGCAACAGCTCTGGTAGACATTCCTGCAGTCAGATTGCAGTGTTTTGGTGTCAGCCTGATGATGCGGAGCCAATGTAAGTCAATGGGGACGGATCAGTTTTCACTGACACAATATGGTGCAATTGAAAACGGATCCGCCCCCATTGACTTTGTACAATGTACGTCAGAACGGATTTACTACAATGTAAGTCAGGACGGATCCGTTTTGACTTAGACTTTAAAAAAAAAGTAATGCAAACGGATCCGTTCTGAACGGATACAAGCGTTTGCATTATGGGTGCAGATCCATCTGTGCAGATACAAGACGGATCCGCACCTAACGCAGGTGTGAAAGTAGCCTTATTTACAGGAGCCCAGAACTGTACACATTACATCATGTGTGGTCTGACTAGTGATTTGTAATGTGGTAGGACTATGTTCTCATCACAGGCATCTATGTCCCTTTTGATGCAACCCATTATCTTATTGGCCTTGGCAGCAGCTGCCTGACACTGGTTTCTACAGCTTAGTTTGCTATTTGCTAAAATTCCTAAGTCCTTTTCCATGTCAGTGTTACCCAATGTTTTACCATTTAGTATGTACGGGTGACTTGTATTTTTCCTTCCATGTGCATAACCTTACATT
Source organism: Bufo gargarizans (assembly GCF_014858855.1). Lineage (NCBI taxonomy): Eukaryota > Metazoa > Chordata > Amphibia > Anura > Bufonidae > Bufo > Bufo gargarizans. The sequence goes on along the minus strand of NC_058085.1, from coordinate 211,451,915 downwards.
TGTCAGTGTTAGGCTACTTTCACACTCGCATTTGGTGCAGATCCAGATGGATCCGTTCAGATAATACAACCACCTGCATCCGTTCAAAACAGATCCATTTGTATTATCTTTAACATAGCCAAGACAGATCCATCTTGAACACCATTAAAAGTCAATGGAGGATGGATCCATTTTCTATTGTGCCAGATTGTGTCATAGAAAACAGATCTGTCCCCATTGATTTACATTGTGTGTCAGAACGGTACCGTTTGGCTCAGTTTTTTTCAGACGGACACCAAGATGCAGAAAGCAGCGTTTTGGTGTCCGCCTCCAAAGCGGAATGGAGACAGAGGCAAACTGATGCATTTTTAGCTGATCCTTTTCCATTCAGAAGGCGTTAGGGCAAAACTGATCCATTTTGGACCGCTTGTGAGAGCCCTGAGCGGATCTAACAAACGGAAAGCCAAAACGCCAGCGCGAAAGTAGCCAGGCATACAATGTATTCAGATCCCTCTGTAGCAGTATATTGTGCTCTTCCGTGTTAATTACTTTACACAGTTTAGTGCCATCTGCAAAAAATGATCTTTTACAGTGCAAGCCTTCTACAAGATTTGTCCTAGTTAGTTAGGCCAATGGCTCTCTTTTTTTGAAGTCTGGTATTTGTGTTCCTCCCTGAAGAAACACTCATTTGAATGACAGTTGGAAGGTTATTATTTTATGGTCACTATTTCCCAGGTGATCCCTAAACTACACATCTGTTGTTCTGTCAGGTCTATTGGTAAATACTAAGTCCAGTATGGCCATCCCTCTAGTTGGGTCCGGAACCAGTTGGAAGGTATTTGTCTTTGGTTATTGCAAAGAATTCCCCCATAATAACGACCTCATTATGATTTGCCTCCTCATCTATCTCCTTTAGTAGTACATTTTCTGTGGGCTCTGGTGTATTAGGTGGCTTATAATAAACTCCTATTAGTATTTCATTATAGTTTTTGCCTCCATATATTTCTACCCACAGTGACTCAAAATGTTTATGTCCCTCACCTATATATGTAAAGTCCTGTGCTTTAGACAAGACTTTACATAAAGGCAAACCTCTCCCCCCTCTCCGGTTTTGACGATCCTTTCTAAACAGAATGTAACCCTGTAAGTTCACTATCCAGTCATGTCTCAGTTGTTCCCACTATGTCATAGTCCTCCTCACAGATCACTAATTCCAGTTCCCCAGTTTCATTAGTCAGGCTTCTTGCATTAGTGTACATACAATTGAGAGGTTTATGTATATTTTTTACCCTACACCTTTTCTTATGAACTGTTTCTAGCCCATCCTTTCATTACTCCCCCAGTTCCCCTCCTAATTTAACACTCCTCCAACGGTCTAGCCATCTTCTACCCAAAACAGTTGCCCCTTCCCAATTGAGGTGCAGTCCTTCCGTATGATAGAGCCTGTAGCTGACAGAGAAGTCAGCCCAATTCTCCAGGAAACCCTCCTTCCCACACTAGCCTCTTGAGCCACTTATTAACCTCCCTAATCTCCTGCTGCCTTTGTGTGTGGCATGTGGTACAGGTAGTATTTCAGAAAACACTACCTTTGAGGTCCTTGCTTTAAGCTTGTGACCTAAATCCCTAACTTTGTAATTGGTTCCAATATGGACCATGACAGTTGGATCTTCTTCAGCCCCTTACAGTAATTTGTCAACCCAATCCGCGATATGTCGAACTCAAGCACCAGAAAGACAACACTCCGGTCTTTGTGACAGATCGCCCTATCTGTACCTCTACTAATAGAGTCGCCAACTATAAGTACCTGTCTGGCATGCCCTGCTATCCTGGTCCCCTGCTTACTAGAGCCAATATTCCCCTGACTGGCAGAGGCAGTGTCTGGCTGCAGCAGTGCTCTCCCTGATCTAACCCTCCCCTAAACCTTGCAAACTTGTGGTGTGCTAAATCAGAGTTAGCCTCCCTAGCTCTCTTCCCTCTATGCTGCTTTCTAAATGTTAATCAGCTACCTACCTCACTTTCCTGAACCTCCATGCTACCCCCTTCCCCACATCTGCCCCATAGAGTGCCAACAGCAAACTCTTTTCTAAATTGCTAACACTTGGCGTATTGGAGTAGGACTCGCAGCTTGAGAATGCGAAGGCAGCAGTACCGTCACCTGACGAAGTTGCTGGTGTGGCTGGGCAGGAACATCATTTACCCAGTGGGCCGTAAATGACATATATTGTCCTTGACCATAGCTAAAGCTCCAAACGTCAGCACTGCCGTGAATTTTAGCAGACACTGATTGGCCCACCTTCTGTTCAACATACGTGTGGTACAGCCTTTTTGGAGAAGTAATGATGACTTGAGACTCTCCACTTTGGCTCGGCACAAGCTATCAGTTCTCTGATAGGTGCAGAGTCCACCATATGGCTCCCACATGCGATCGGCTACATCATCATCCACTACTATCTGCGCATCACTGGTGTCACCATCACCAGTCTCAGGGACACGTGTCTGACCACTTGCAACACCAGCTCCCACATGACTCTCATCGTCGCTACTTGCCCGCCTACTGGAGAAAGCACCGGATCTCTCCTCCACATCTTGGCTGGGAAGTAGCTGCTGACTGTCCTCTAGAAACTCGTCCTCGCTGAAAAGCCGACAAAACAAGGATGAATGGATGTACTTATATAGAAAAAATTATGAAACACCCCAAAACTTGTAGTATCAGGCCGCAATTTCACACCAATTCCCCAATTAGGAATTAACAGATATATTTATGTCTAATAGAACTTGAGCACCCTAAAATGTGTAGTATTAAGCCACAAAATTCCCCCCCCCCCAATTATACAATTATATGTGGCAAGAAAGATATAGGCGCGCATAGGGCAATATTTTCTTAATGAGTTGGTTTAAAAAAGGTAATGGTTATGCTCACTTTTTCGTGTTGTGCAAGCATAGGCACAACACTAGTGTAGGCGTATGTTTAGATAGTGGTCGGTGCTGTCAGTATCGTTCACTTCTCGCTTGTGGAGTTGCCAGTCCTCCTGGAGGAGTGATGAGATACAAAAGAGCAGTGTGGAGTATTTGTGGTCCACTGTTTTCGATACCTCCTGGTGCAATAACATGACCTCAAGTAATTGTAGACAATTCATTTTATTTACAAATGCGTGACAATGCGTTTCGGAGTAGACAAACACTCCTTTTTCCACTATATGCACATGGATTTACAGCCTCAGACTTGAAAAAGGAGTGTTTGTCAACTCCGAAACGTGTTGTCACGTCTTTGTAAATAAATATAAAATAATGTAAGTACTCTAAACTCTATAGTACTAAGCTGCAACTTCACACCAAATAGAGAATCAAGGATTAACGGATTTAAATATACACTGCCTGTCCCACACTCTAATATTTCGTTGGACCGCCTTTTAGGGTTGTTGTGGGTATCGAAATTTTGATACCCAATCGATACTTTTGTCCCGGTATCGATACGATACCGGGATTTCCGTTTTTTCGATACTGGGCTGCGCTTCTGCGCAGTCTAGTATCTCTGAACATGAGCGCGCTGCTATCGGCGCGCTCATGTTCTCTCAGCAGCACGGGGAGATGGAAGCTGTTCTCCCTCCCCCTGTGGTGCTGCCGCTGCCACTAATGAGAAGAGAGGGGCGGAGGAGGGGCGGGCGCACTGTGCCACCAATGAGAAGAGAGGGGCGGAGGAGGGACGGGCGCACTGAGCCACCAATTATAGGACTATTCCCATTTCCCACACAGAGCGGCGCCCAGCAATGTCTCAGCACTCACCATTAGTCCTGGGCGCCGCTCCGTTCGCCCGCAGTGCCCCATTACTGTCTCCTCTCCTGCTCCACATGCTGCTGATTACTATCGGAGTGATGGGAGGAGACATTAGCTTCACTAGTGGGCGTTCCTTCTCCCTGCACTGCGATTGGACAGCGCTACAGCCAGGAAGAAGGAACGCCCACTAGTGAAGCTGATGTCTCCTCCCATCGCTCCGATAGTAATCAGCAGCATGTGGAGCAGGAGAGGAGACAGTAATGGGGCACTGCGGGCGAACGGAGCGGCGCCCAGGACTAATGGTGAGTGCTGAGACATCGCTGGGCGCCGCTCTGTGTGGCCTGATAGTGAAAGTCATTCTTTAACACAATACAGGAGGCGGGTGCAGGCAGCAGAATCGCATTGCCGGCACCCTGCCGCTGACAGGGAGCTGCGATCAGAGGCAGTTAACCCCTCAGGTGCGGCACCTGAGGGGTTAACTGCCGCTGATCTGCCAGTACCCGCCTCCTGTATAAAGGGGTAATTTATCATTGGTGGTGTAGTGTGCCCCCCCCTTCAACCCCCCATCCCATTAAAATCATTGGTGGCAGTGGCCACAGGGACCTCTCCCCTCCCCCTCATTGGTGGTGCAGTGGCAGCTTCTGATCGGAGCCCCAGCTGTGTAAGCCTGGGGCTCCGATCGGTTACCATGGCAGCCAGGATGCTACAGAAGCCCTGGTTGCCATGGTAACATCCCTGATGCTGTGTGCACAAGGCACAGAGCAGCAGGGACAGTGTGAAGTCCTATTCACCCTGATAGAGCACTATCAGGCTGAATAGGACAAGGGATAAAAGATCCCAGGTTCTAGCCAATAAGGCTACTTTCACACTTGCCTTCAGAGCGGATCTGTCTGAGACTGATCCGCTCATATAATGCAGACGGTGGATCCGTTCAGAACGGATCCGTCTGCATTATATTGTAAAAAGAAATTCTAAGTGTGAAAGTAGCCTGAACGGATCTGTCCAGACTTTTACATTGAAAGTCAATGGGAGACGGATCCGTTTGAAGATTGAGCCATATTGTGTCATCTTCAAACGGATCCGTCCCCATTGACTTCCATTGTAAGTCTGGACGGATTCACTTGCCTCGGCACGGCCAGGCGGAACCCTCAAACACTGCAAGCAGCGTTCAGGTGTCCGCCTGCTGAGCGGAGGCTGAACGCTGCCAGACTGATGCATTCTGAGCGGATCCGCTCCACTCAGAATGCATTAGTGCTGGACGGATGCGTTCGGAACCGCTTGTGAGCCCCTTCAAACGGAGCTCACAAGCGGACACCCGAACGTTAGTGTGAAAGGGGGGAAATAGTTATTAAATAAAAAATAAAAAAGTAAAAAAAAAACCCCACCAAAATATGAAGTATAAATTACCCCCTTTTCCCAATTTCACATATAAAATATATAAATAATAAACATATTACATATCGCCACGTCAGAAAAGTCCAAACTATTAAAATATTTTAAAAAATCTAGGTGGTGAACGCCGGAACAGAAAAATAAAATAAAAACTGCGCGATTCGCCATTTTTAAAAATGAGGAATGCACGTGGCTTTTTGGTTTATTTTTTTTTTCACGTGGTATCGAATGGTATCGAGTATCGCAATACTTTTTCATGGTATCGAAACCGAATCAAAAATTTGGTATCGCAACAACTCTACCGCCTTTAGCTTTAATTACGGCACGCATTTGTTGTGGCATTGTATCGATAAGCTTATGCAATGTCACAAACTTTATTTCCATCCAGTGTTGCATTCATTTTTCACCCAGATCTTGCATTGATGATGGTAGAGTCTGACTGCTGTGCAAAGCCTTCTTCAGCATATAGCAAAGATTCTCAATGGGGTTAAGGTCTGGACTCTTTCGCCACTCTTTCACAATTTGAGCCTGATGAATCCTGGCATTGTCATCTTGGAATATGCCTGTGTCATCAGGGAAGAATAAAATTCATTGATGGAATAACCTGGTCATTCAGTATGTTCAGGTAGTCAGCTGACCTCATTCTTGGAGCACATACTGTTGCTGAACCTAGACCGGACCAACTGCAGCAACCCCAGATCATAGCACTGCCCCCAGAGGCTTGTACAGTAGGCACTGGGCATGATGGGTGCATCACTTTATCTGCCTCTCTTCTTACCCTGATGCGCCCATCACTCTGGAACAGGGACAATCTGGACTCATCAGAACACATGACCTTCTTCGATTGCTCCAGAGTCCAATCTTTATGCTCCTTAGCAAATTGAAGCCTCACTAATTAGTGGTTTTCTTACGGCTACAAAGCTGTTCAGTCCCAATCCCTTGAGTTACCTTCGCATTGTGCGTGTGGAAATGCTCTTTCGCTATTAAACTTTCGCTATTAAATATAGCCCTGAGTTCTACTGTTGTTTTTCTTTGATTTGATTTGACCAAACCTTTAAGTGATTGCCGATCACAATCATTCAGGATTTTTTTCCCGCCACATTTCTTCCTCGAATACGATGGGTCCTCACTATCCTTCTAGTTTTTAATAATGAGTTGGACAGTTCTTAACCATATTTTAGTTGTTTCTGCAATCTCCTTAGATGTTTTCTCTGCTTGATGCATACCAATGATTCCACCCTTATCAAACAGACTTACATCTTTTCCACGCCCACAAGACATGGTTGTTTAAAAATTGAGAAGCAACTCATTGCACCAGTTGGAGGTAAATAGCGCATTGCCAGCTGATAGATAATCGCCCATGCAGTAATTATCCAATAGGAGCCTCATAACTATTTGCTTATATACATCCAGTGTATATAAAAGAACGTGAGTACCCTAAAATCTGTAGTATCAAGCCACAATTTCACACCAATTAGAGAATTAAGGACTAACGAATTGTATTATATATAAAAGAATGCAAAGACCCTAGAATCTGTAGTATCAAACCACAATTTCACCTCAATTAGACAATCAAGAATTAACAGATTGAATTGTATTTAAAAGAATGCAAAGACTAGAGGCGCTGCCTTCTCACTGTTTACCACAGGCCCAGTGAAGCCACGACTAGTATCACTGGCCTGGACACGGTTAAGCCCCGCCCAGGCCAGTTGATACAAGTCATGACGTCACTCGGCCAGCGGTAAACAGTGAGAAGGCAGCGGTGCTGCTGGTGCGGCGCTGCCTTTTTAAACAAATGATTGGCGGGGGTCCCGGGTGTCTGACCCCCGCTGATCAGATGCTGATGATCTATCCAGAGGATAAATCATTAGTTTAAACAAAGTGCAGAATCTCTTGAAGAACATGGCAAGTGCTCTGCAAACAAATGCGGATAGGGAAATTACTTTAAATAACATAAAATACATAAAAAAAATAAAAAAATAATCTTGATATAGGAGGACGAGGCAGTGGATGTGGTGGTGTAGGTGGAAGCGATGGTGGAGTAGGAGGAGGTAGCCTATACTGCTTTTTTATTTTAAATTTATTTATATTTTTTTAAATTAGGGTACACCCCAAAACATTGGGAAATATAACCTGTGATAACCCCCTCCAGTCGTGCTAAACACACGTTCAGACAATATACTGGCTGCAGGCCAGGCCAGCACCTCCAAGGCGTAAAGGGCAAGCTCAGGCCATGTGCCCAATTTGGAGACTCAGAAGTTGCAGGGGGCAATTTTTGATGTTCTTTTCTGAGTCTACCATATTGATCATGGTTATCAGAGAATCAGGGTTCCAAGCCGGAGAGGGAGCATGAGAAAGAGAGATCACATCCAAGGGAGGTTATTTTTTTTCAAAATTAAAAATGATTGAGCGGAAAAGTGGGACAAATTATTGAAGCGCAAATGTGGGACAATTTGGTAAAGTTTAAGCATTGAATGAAAGGAGAGGGCGTGCATGAATTAAAGAATAATTTTTGAAATTGTATTCCCTGTCACCTATGCAGAGCAGGGGTTTATATAAGGCAAAATTGGTAAGATGTCACCTGACAATGTAACAGATGATTTTTTTTAAATTGATGTCCCTATCACCTATGCAGAGCAGGGGTTTAATCACGGCAAAAATTGTCAAATATCACACAAGAATGTAACGGACAAATTAGTGAAATATTTTTACCTGTCTACTAGGTACAGCAGTGGTATATCACAGCCAAAAATTGGCGAATTTCACCAGAAAATGTAACAGACAAATTAATGATTTTTTTTTTTTACTCGTCTGCTAGGTATAGCAATCGTATATCACACCCAAAAATTGGTGAATTTAACCTGAATATGTAACCGACAAATTAATTAAACTTTTTTACATGTCAACTAGGTATAGCAGTGTTATATCAAAGCCAAAAATGTGTGAATTTAACCTGAAAATGTTCTGGATAAATTAGTGAAATGTTTTTACCTATCTACTAGGTACAGCCGGGGTATATCACACCTAAAAATTGGTGGGATCTATTGGCGGGATATATAAAACACAGATAATGCAGCAGCACAGTCAGAGTAGATGGACTGGGTGCAAATCCCCACAGAGGTAGGCTCTTCCTCCACGATATACAAAGTAAATAACGAGGCAGCACTTCCAGCTTTTGGTGTACGGGTGAAGACCCCAAACTTTAATCCAAGCGACGTTTCGGCCTGCTCAATGAGGCCTTTATCAAGCTTGATAAAGGCCTCATTGAGCAGGCCGAAACGTTGCTTGGATTAAAGTTTGGGGTCTTCACCCGTACACCAAAAGCTGGAAGTGCTGCCTCGTTATTTACTTTGTATATATATATATATATATATATATTATATATATATGAAGAAAAATGGCGGCACTGGCTCAAAAAATGAAAATGCGGGTGCACGTCCCAAAGGGAATGGACTAGTTTCCCTATTGAATATAGCAAGAAAAAAGAGCGGCACTCCAAGAAGTAAAGTGGTGAATCCTTTATTCACACCAGTGGTGCAACGTTTCGGCTCTGGTCGCGAGCCTTCCTCAAGCAAAGACACAACTCAAATAACTGTGATTATATAGGGAATACAAATCATGTGATAACGACCCAGTGGGTGTGTTTGACAAATCATAACAATATATGACAATAGTGTACATTGAATCAACATAATACCTATAGTGCAAAAAAACATATGCTGATCATCATTAATAAAGAAGTCCCAGATACAAAACATATGTATAAATCAAGTGCATAAACCCGATCATATAGTGTATCAACGATCATTGTACAGAAGTATAAGAAGGGGGAGGAGCAACGAAGTGTTATCGCGAAACATACTTGTCAGGCAAGGAGGCTCATTCGGTGCCGTGAACTCGGCATACCGGAAACGCTGCGCGTCATCACACTGGCGCTGCGCGTCATCACAATAGGCCGACTCACCTCCGTCACAGCAAACGTCATCCCAATGGGACACAATGTATTGTCCTGGGCGCATGCTCAGTAAAGAAACGAGCTACAAGCGCCATCTTTATGACTGGAGAGCTGCCCTTTCACACCCACTATGCAATCGCACCCAACCAAAGACAGAAAACGAGCATAGGGGGTTAGAGAAGGGCGCAAGGAATCCCATTGACAGGGTACCAATATGCCCCCCCTGGCAGAGAATCCACCGCAGCCACGGAAACCGTGGTAACTGCAGGAATAGCGCCAGGGATTCTAACATCCCATACTGCCCGTGAGGGATCTCCTCCAATGGTACGCAGATGCTGCAAAGTGTACATAGTTCAGCTCCCAGTATCAAAGGATGAAATATGTGACAAAAGAGGATTATATGGAGTATCGATAAATATCAACACATGGTGCCTGTCACGCCTAGCTGCAGCAGAACTAAATCAAACATAAAATGTGGAATATGATAGAATAGACTCCTTCCGTGGTATGTTGCGTGCACTCCAGTCGTATGATCCACACCCCAAAGTGCAAAATGTGAGTGATCTGAAAAAAAGAGAAAAAAGGTTAAAATAGGAATAAAATGAGTTGTATAACTCTCTGAGTGTGTACACAATTTGGCAAAACAGTATCCAGCAAAGCACCGGTGGCAAACAACCCTCACAGAACATCCCCAAAGTTGTAATCAACGTTTAGGCCCTTCGGCTTCAGGCTGTCCAACTTGTGGATCCAGCTAAGCTCTCTGCGTTTAAGTATCCTGGATCTGTCCCCACCACGCCGTGGCTGGGGTATATGATCCAGGATCCAGCATCTCAAATCGCCTTCTTTATGTGTGGCCTCAGTGAAATGTTTAGATAATGGTAAATCCATACCTTTTTATGCGTATGCTGAGACGGTGATTATTGAGGCGAGTCTTCAATTCAGTTGTTGTCTCGCCCACATAAAGCAAATTACATGGGCAAGATAACACATAGATGACATAATTGGAGTCACAAGTCAAATGAAATAGAATGCTGTAAGACACCCCGGTATTGGGATGTACAAAATATCTTCCCTTACGGATGTATCTGCAGTTGACGCAGTTTAAACAGGGAAAACAGCCTAAGCCAGACTGGGTCAATTTAGTTTGTTTAAAAGATCCCCCGGGGCCTATGTCAGCCTTAACCAACTGATCACGTAGGTTCCGGGATCAGCGATACGATGACAATGGTGGACGTGAGAACTCGGGGATATCCTTGAAGCATGTACCCAATAGACCCCAATGTTTGTTCAATATCTTGTTTACTGACGGACTGAGTTCAGTGTATACTGAAACGAACGGAATCCTGGCCTTGTTCTGGACAGTGCTCCGTTTCGTCAGTAACTCCGTCCTATCAAGCGTGCTCTATTCATATGTTCGTTCAGCAGTCGTTTGGGATAACCCCTATCCCGAAACTTAACTGCCATGGAGTTTAGAGTCGCATCAAGTTTACTCTCCTCTGACACAACACGCTTAACGCGGAGAAATTGAGAGAACGGCAACGACCGGATCATTCTCGGAGGGTGTGAGCTGTTGTAACACAAAAACGTGTTGGTATCAGTAGGTTTTGTGTACAACTCAGTATGTAATTCACCCTCATTGAATGTAACTCATGTATCCAAGAACTGGATCTCAGTTCGAGAATAAACAAGGGTGAACTGTAGGTCAGGATCATGGCTATTCAAAAAACCATGGAACTCGGCCAAGTCAGTCTCAGTGCCAGTCCATATGAGGAAGATGTCGTCAATGTATCGCCACCACCTCAGCACATGGCTGAAGTGGTGGGACAGATAGACGACATCCTCCTCATAGCACCGCATGAAAATATTTGCATACGTGGGGGCCACGTGAGACCCCATGGCCACCCCACATTCTTGCAAGTAAAATACGTCCCTGAAGAGAAAGTAGTTGTACTGTAACACAATCTTCAGCAAATCAATGATAAATTCAGAGGCATGAGGAGTAAAGGCTGATGTCCCCAGCATTTTCTCCACAGCCCTGAGACCCTTGTCATGAGCAATTGGCGTATATAGCGAAGTAACATCAAATGATGCGAGTAGCACCGAAGACACCTGGGTTAAATCAACACTGTCCATTGTAGTTTGGTCAAAAAATCAGACGTGTCCTGTATATAGGATGATCCCCCTATGGAAAATTCCCGCAGTACTTTGTCTAGGAAAACAGCTATGCCGCTGAAGATGGAATCAGAGCCCGAGACAATGGGTCGACCCGGGGGATTGATGAGGGTCTTGTGAATCTTGGGCAGCACATAAATCACCGGAGTGACAGGATGTGCTACCTCAAGAAAATCACTAAGACCCCCATCGATGATGCCTGCGGCCATAGCCTCCCTAAGACATCGGCGGATGATATCCGCTATCATGAATTTGGGATCAGAATCCAAAATCCTATATACCTGAGGGTCATTTAGTTGTCGCATAATTTCTTGTACGTATTTGGTGGTGTCAATTACCACGACCGCACCCCCCTTATCAGCCGGTTTAAGAGTGATGGTGGGGTCGGATCTAAGGGACTCCAGGGCTTCAATCTCAGTGGTAGTCAAATTGGGATATCTGAAAACCCGGTTTCCCTGAGAGGAAGACCTGAGCTCAGAAATTCCCTGTTTGACAGCACTGATATATGCATCAACTGATGGCTCATTGATAACTGGTACAAAGTTGCTTTTTGAAAATAGGTTGAGGGAACCCAGGGTGAAATCACTCATCTGGGGTCTCGCAGCCACATTCCTCTTATGGAACCAAATCTTCAACTTAATACGTCGAAAGAAGGAAAACAGATTGGATTCTAATTCAAACCAGTCAACTGGTGCACTGGGGCAGAATGAAAACCCCTTGGACAGGACACTCACTTGAGTAGCAGTCAGTTCCTTAGAGGATAAATTGACCACAGTCACTTCTTCTTTCCTGAGGTTGGCCTGACTGCCATTGACCTGGTCTTGCTGCTGCGTGCTCCGCCTGGCCCTCCTGTGTCCACGACCACCTCTCCTGATACGCCGTCGCGTCTCTCCGATATCTGTGGACCCTTCTCTAAAAAAGACTGCTCCACATTAGAAGAGGCTTGAGTTGTCTTTCTCCATCTCTTGTTGTCTCGCTGTTGCATGTTGAGTTGTCTATCAGTCTGCCAGTTGTAGATATTCCCTTTCCTGTAGTCGTCTGCATCCCTACACCATTTCACCCTTTTGTTTTCTTCTGACTCAGTTTGAAAATTTCTCATGTGGGTGGACGTGTCCTCCATGTACTTAGTGAGATCTTCAGGAGATAGGAAAGATTGCAAACCGGCCTCAATGTCGCTTTTTTCACACTGTAGAGTGGACAGTTCATGTTGCAAATATTCAATGTTGAGCATCTCATCTTGTGCCCTTCTCTAACCCCCTATGCTCGTTTTCTGTCTTTGGTTGGGTGCGATTGCATAGTGGTTGTGAAAGGGCAGCTCTCCAGTCATAAAGATGGCGCTTGTAGCTCGTTTCTTTACTGAGCATGCGCCCAGGACAATACATTGTGTCCCATTGGGATGACGTTTGCTGTGACGGAGGTGAGTCGGCCTATTGTGATGACGCGCAGCGCCAGTGTGATGACGCGCAGCATTTCCGTTATGCCGAGTACCTGCTATTGGTGCGCTGCCACGCCTGCGCAGACGGACATCTGGAACGCCGAGTTTACGGCACCGAATGAGCCTCCTTGCCTGACAAGTATGTTTCGCGATAACACTTCGTTGCTCCTCCCCCTTCTTATATTTCTGTACAATGATCGTTGATACACTATATGATCGGGTTTATGCACTTGATTTATACATATGTTTTGTATCTGGGACTTCTTTATTAATGATGATCAGCATATGTTTTTTTGCACTATAGGTATTATGTTGATTCAATGTACACTATCGTCATATATTGTTATGATTTGTCAAACACACCCACTGGGTCGTTATCACATGATTTGTATTCCCTATATAATCACAGTTATTTGAGTTGTGTCTTTGCTTGAGGAAGGCTCGCGACCAGAGCCGAAACATTGCACCACTGGTGTGAATAAAGGATTCACCACTTTACTTCTTGGAGTGCCGCTCTTTTTTCTTGCTATATTATATATATATATATATATATATATATATATATATATATATATATTTATTAGAGTACAGTCCAAAAGAGTGTGAAATATCCAAAATACAAAAATGAGCAATTGTGCTGTAGTATAACAATTGCTGGTTAAGGCCAGTATACAGTACATGTCTATTCTGCACAAGGTACGGACAAGTCCTGTTGGATCCATGCCTGGTTCATTTTAATGAGAACGTGAGCTTGTCCACATTGTCTGCTGTGCTAAACACACGTTCAGACAATACACTGGCTGCAGGGCAGGCCAGCACCTCAAAGGCGTAAAGGGCAAGCTCAGGCCATGTGCCCAATTTGGAGACCCAGTAGTTGAAGGGGGCAGACTTGTCATTCAGTACGTGTAGGTGTGTGCACACATACTGCTCCACCAAGTTGCTGAAATGCTGCCTCCTGCTAAGACGTTCCATATCCATGGTGGGATACTCAAAACAGTGCAACAAGGAACACAGGTCTCGCATGGAGGCCCAGTCATTGGTGGTAAAGTGGTGCTGTTCCACAGAGAGACTCACCCGTGCGTGCTGCAGCTGAAACTCCACTATCGCATGCTGCTGCTCGCACAGTCTGGCCAGCATGTGCAAGGTAGAGTTCCACCTTGTGGGCACATCGCATATGAGGCGGTGAACGGGAAGGCCGAAGTTACGCTGCAGCGCTGACATGCGAGCAGCAGGAGGGGGGGAACACCGAAATCGTGCACAGACGGCCTGCACTTTATGCAGCAGCTCTGACATATCGGGGTAATTTTAAGGAACCTCTGCACCACTAAATTCAGCACATGCTCCAGGCAAAGGATGTGTGTCAAACCGGCTAGTCCCAGAGCTGCTACGAGATTTTGTCCATTATCGCACACCACCATGCCGGGCTGGAGGGTCACTGGCACCAACCACTCATCGGTCTGTAGTTCAAGGCCCGTCCACAGCTCCTGTGCAGTGTGGGGTTTGTCTCACAAACAGATAAGTTTTAAAACTGCCTGCTGTCGTTTACCCCTGGCTGTGCTGAAGTTGGTGGTGAAGGTGTTACGCTGACCGGATGAGGAGCCGGTAGAGGTTGAGGAAGTGGAGTAGGAGGAGGAAGCAACAGGAGGCAAACTGAAGCGCACTGCAATCCTTGGTGGTGGAAGGACATGTGCCAAACTGCTATCCGCCTCAGGCCCAGCCGCCACTGCATTTACCCAGTGTGCTGTTATGGAGATATAACGTCCCTGACCGTGCTTACTGGTCCACGTATTAGTAGTTAGGTGGACCTTGCCACAGATGGCATTGCGTAGTGTCCACCTGAAATTGTCCCCCACTTGGTTGTGTAGGGAAGGGATGGCACGCCTGGGAAAATTGTGGTGGTAATTTTGAAATGCTGGCATTCAGGCCAGTGATCACGGGTGGGTAGGGGGGTACTTTCTCTTCCGCTCCAGTGTTTGGTAGATGGAGAGCTGAATGCCTCCGTGGGACATTGTGGAGATGCTTGGTGACCCAGGTGGTGGTGTTGCTGGCAGATCCTCTGTTTGTGGGGTGGCAGGTGGCACTGTCATTCCAGAAGTGGATGAAGAGGCCGCGACTGCATCAGAAGAGGAAACAGGAGGGGCCAGAGACCTTTCTTGGTTTTTGAGGTGTTTACTCCACTGCAACTCGTGCTTTGAGGAGGAGCTGGTAGAGGATGAGGAAGCAGAGTAGGAGGAGGAAGCAACAGGAGGCAACTGAAGCGCCCTGCAATCCTCGGTAGTGGAAGGACATGCGCCAAACTGCTATCCGCCTCAGGCCCAGCCGCCACTGCATTTACCCAGTGTGCTGTTATGGAGATTTAACGGCCCTGACCGTGCTTACTGGTCCACGTATTAGTAGTTAGGTGGACCTTGCCACAGATGGCATTGCGTAGTGTCCACCTGAAATTGTCCCCCACTTGGTTGTGCAGGGAAGGGATGGCACGCCTGGGAAAATTGTGGCGGTAATTTTGAAATGCTGGCATTCAGGGCCAGTGATCACGGGTGGGTAGGGGGGTACTTTCTCTTCCGCTCCAGTGTTTGGTAGATGGAGAGCTGAATGCTTCCGTGGGACATTGTGGAGATGCTTGGTGACCCAGGTGGTGGTGTTGCTGGCAGATCCTCTGTTTGTGGGGTGGCAGGTGGCGTTGTCACTCCAGAGGTGGATGAAGAGGCCGAGACTGCAGCAGAAGAGGAAGTAGGAGGAGCCAGAGACCTTTCTTGGTTTTTGAGGTGTCTACTCCACTGCAGCTCGTGCTTTGCACTTAGATGCCTGGTCATGCAGGTTGTGCTCAGGTTGAGAACATTTATGCCTCGCTTCAGGCTCTGATTGCACAGCGTGCAAACCACTTGTGTCTTGTTGTCAGCACATTGTCTGAAGAACTGCGATGCCAGGGAACTCCTTGGAGCTGGCTTTGGTGTGCTCGGTCCCTTGCTGCGGTGTGCAGTAGCAGCGTACTATCTAAGGGACAGCCGCTCCACTTTTGCACCCTGCTCCCTCTTCTGCTGTGTTGGTGGCTCTGTGTGCCCACCGCCTCTTCCTCCGAACTACACAGGTCACTCTCATGACCTTGATTCAATGTGGGGTCAAGGACCTCATTGTCCTCTACATCATCTTCCACCCAGTCTTCACCCCTGCCCTCCTTATCAGTCTGCACACTTTCGAAAGCCACAACAGTTGGCACCTGTGTCTCGTGATCATCTGAGACGTGCTGCGGTGGTCCTCCCATGTACTCACCCTGAAACATAAGTGGTAGGGCGTTGGTGCACTGAATCTTTTCCACTCCTGGGGCAGGGCTAGGTGGATGGCCCTGGGAAACCCTGCTAGCAGAGTCATCAAAAAGCAGAAGAGAATGCTGCATGACTTGGGGCTCAGACTGCATGGCAAATTTGCAAAGGGGTGAGGTGAAAGACTGATGGACATCGGCTGCAGGTGGTAACTCTGATCTTTCAGCAGGAGACTGGGTGAGAAACAATGTAAAGGAACTGGAGGCTAGAGATGGTCTTGAGTTTCACCCGGTGGTCGTTTCACCATATTCTTTTACATTGTGAAGAACTTTGACCCATGACACATCCATCGGGTGGTACAGGACATCCAATTGAGATGTTTCAGCACACGAACATACCCCTTACCTTATAAATAAACCTGATCTGGATGCCATTTTACATCCACTGTTTTGCCGGTGTAAGGAACGGTTGCTGTGTGGAGCACGGACAGGCTGTTACGGACACCAAATGCTAGCTAATAGGGCCACAAAAGTCATTTTAAGGACTGGTATAGGTGTACTATCGATAGGTGTGATACACAGAGGGGTGCAATATACGTATAATATACTTTTATAATGAGTAGATTTATATAGTGATCACCTGGGAGTCAGGAGCCTAGGGGCTAGGGGCTTACTAGGGCCATTTTTTTTTATAGGGCAATGTTCCGGATGGGGTCGCTCTTATCAGGGCGGGTGATCTGTGGTTAGGCTATCAGGGCCAGAATAGCAATATTAGGGACAGTTCTTTGCCCACCCTGTGCTTCAATACCACATCATCATCTAGCCCAGGGATAGATTGTTTTTGCTTTCCCTCCGGTATTAATGGATGTGCACTGGAACCCCCCAGATTGTAGTAAGACATATGGTTCTGATTAGATTTTGTGCCGCCTGAAGGGACATATGTAACTCCATTTTGTCTGCTTTAACAATGTGTATGTGCTGACATTTTAACTTTTTTGTTATTAATCAAAATTTAACAAAATTTTTGCAAAAAAATGAAATTTTTCACTTTCAGCTGTAAAATTTTTCCAAAAAAATTACATCTATATATACATTTTTCTCTAAATTTATTGTTCTACATGTCTTTGATAAAAAAAAAGTGTTTGGGTAAAAAAACTAATGGTTTGGATAAAAGTTATAGCGTTTACAAACTATGGTACAAAAATGTGAATTTCCGCTTTTTGAAGCAGCTCTGACTTTCTGAGCACCTGCCATGTTTTCTGAGGTTCTAAAATGTCTAGACAGTAGAAAAACCCCACAAATAATGCCATTTCGGAAGGTAGATACCCTAAGGTATTCGCTGATGGGCATAGTGAGTTCATAGAACTTTTTATTTTTTGTCACAAGTTAGCGGAAAATGATGAATTTTTTATTTTTATTTTTTTCCTTACAAAGTCTCATATTCCACTAACTTGTGACAAAAAATAAAAACTTCCATGAACTCACTATGCCCATTATGAAATACCTTGGGGTGTCTTCTTTCCAAAATGGGGTCACTTGTGGGTAGTTATACTGCCCTGGCATTTTAGGGGCCCAAATGCGTGCAAAGTAGTTTGAAATCAAAATCTGTAAAAAAATGGCCAGTGAAATCCGAAAGGTGCTCTTTGGAATGTGGGCCCCTTTGCCCACCTAGGCTGCAAAAAAGTGTCACACATGTGGTATCGCCGTACTCAGGAGAAGTTAGGGAATGTGTTTTGGGGTGTCATTTTACATATACCCATGCTGGGTTAGATAAATATCTTGGTCAAATGCCAACTTTGTATAAAAAAATTGGAAAAGTTGTCTTTTGCTGAGATATTTCTCTCACCCAGCATGGGTATATGTAAAATGACACCCCAAAACATATTCACCAACTTCTCCTGAGTACGGCGATACCACATGAGTGACACTTTTTTGCAGCCTAGGTGGGCAAAGGGGCCCACATTCCAAAGAGCACCTTTCGGATTTCACCGGCCATTTTTTACAGATTTTGATTTCAAATTTCTTTGCACGCATTTGGGCCCCCAAAATGCCAGGGCAGTGTAACTACCCCACAAGTGACCCCATTTTGGAAAGAAGACACTCCAAGGTATTTTGTGATGGGCATAGTGAGTTCATCGAAGTTTTTATTTTTTGTCACAAGTTAGTGGAATATGAGACTTTGTAAAAAAAAATCATCATTTTCCGCTAACTTGTGACAAAAAATAAAAAATTCTAGTATGGATGCGTGGATCCGTAAAACACATACGGACGTCTGAATGGACCCTTACAGGGGGGTGATCAATGACAAGGGGGTGATCAATGACAGGGGGATGATCAATGACAGGGGGGTGATCAGGGAATGTATATGTGGTGATCACCCCCCTTTCAGGCTCCATTCAGACGTCCGCATGTGTTTTGCGGATCCATGGATCAGATCCGCAAAACACATACGGACGTCTGAATGGAGCCTTACAGGGGGGTGATCAATGACAGGGGGGTGATCAGGGAGTGTATATGGGGTGATCACCCCCCTGTCATTGATCACCCCCCTGTAAGGCTCCATTCAGATGTCCGTATGTGTTTTGCGGATCCGATCCATGGATGCGTGGATCCGTAAAACACATACGGGTGTCTGAATGGAGCCTTACAGGGGTGTGATCAATGACAGGGGGTGATCAGGGAGTGTATATGGGGTGATCGCCGCCCTGTCTTTGATCACCCCCCTGTAAGGCTCCATTCAGACGTCCGTATGTGTTTTGCGGATCCGATCCATGGATGCGTGGATCCGTAAAACACATACGGACATCTGAATGGAGCCTTACAGGGGGGGTGATCAATGACAGGGGGGTGATCAGAGAGTCTATATGGGGTGATCAGGGGTTCATAAGGGGTTAATAAGTGACAGGGGGGTGTAGTGTAGTGTAGTGGTGTTTGGTGCTACTTTACAGAGCTACCTGTGTCCTCTGGTGGTTGATCCAAGTAAAAGGGACCACCAGAGGACCAGTTAGCAGGTATATTAGACGCTGTTATCAAAACAGAGTCTAATATACCTGTTAGGGATTAAAAAAATTGCATCTACAGCCTGCCAGCGAACGATCGCCGCTGGCAGGCTGTAGATCCAGTCTCTTACCTTCCGATCCTGTGAACGCGCGCGCCTGTGGGCGCGCGTTCACAGGAAATTTCGCCTCTCGCGAGATGACGCATGGATACGTCCAGGAGGAATCGAATCGACCGGCAGTCCTGGGGTGGTTAAATGGCTGACCTAAGGGGCAATAAAATCAGAGTGAATTTGAACAAGACACGTGTTTGGTGTTAAATCTGATTCATTCTCCTGGTGCTAGAAAATAATTCTTCATTCAAGCTTACCACCGAAAGTCTGGTGTCAGGGACACCATAGGGAAACAGTCCAAATTGCCTTACAGCTTTGGGGGTTCGTGTCCGGGATCGAGAGGGTCATCCTCGGGTCCGGTGAGAAGAGACATCAATTTTGTCCTCCGTCTGATCCGAGGGCACTGGCCACGCCTCAACCCAAGTAAGTTGAAGCATCTACTTAAGATTTCGGTAGGTCGCCGTTTCAGGGACATGGCCCAATGATCAGGGAGCCTAAGGTGATTATAAAGGGACTGCGGGAGTCCACATAACCACAGATAGATAAAGTGCACTAAAAAAAATACTGTTCAGGGAACAAAAGTTTACAAGCTTAGATTAACTCTTATATATATATATATATATATATATATATATATATATATATATACATAGTATAAGTATCTTAGAAGTGATAAGATTATTTGTTTGTGTGAGATACTGACCGGGTGGTAAATGTACGGTCACATCCCACTGTTATTGTTAAATTGATGTATTCTGGGTAGACTACTGTTAATGTGTAAAATTGTTTGTGTTGTGGAGGACCGCAAGACACCCCATTTTTTCGGCTAGGAGTGATCTGCTGACCCGGAAAACATGAACGCAAGTGGCGGTCCAAAACAACAATAGTCGATAGGGCTCCAAAGAGTATAGAGAGACATTAAGATAAGAATCAGCTGATCAGTTGACAGGATTTTTGTCGGAGCCTTTATGGTTCAGTACAGCCAGTCCTGACAGCGATTGGCTCACTTATTCTTTGAACTATAAATACTAACATTGGAGAAACATGTAAATGTTATGTAGCCCCGGACAGCAGGTCGTCTGGCTGGCAACATGGATGTAAATCTGTAAGAATCTGTGAAGTTAGAGCTTACAGACTGTGTACGTCAGAACTCCTGTGATGTTGAGGGGGGTTCTAATGAGTGAGAGCAGTGTCAGGATGTTAATTGATGGCACTAGCAAGAAAGAAAGTGCCCCAGTGTCTGCAATCAGAAAGGCGCTTGTGTTAAATGTTCAGAAATGAACTGGTTAAGGTTTGTTACCCTAATGATATGTGTGTGTTTAAATAAGGAAATAGGGAAGACCCATATTTCAGTGTGATAGATCTGAAGAATGCTTTCTTCTCTATCCCAGTTGATAAGGTAACCAGCTTGTTATTTGCTTTTTCCTTTGAGGGACGTCAACTGACCTGGTGCAGAATGCCCCAGGGATATGCTGATTTGCCTGTAGTGTACAGCATAGTCCTCCAAGCCACGTTAGAACCATGGTACCCCCATCAAGGTTCTGTGCTGCTGCAATATGTAGATGATTTGTTACTGTTTAGCATGTCAGTGGAGGCCAGCATTCAGGATGGTTTATCACTGTTACAATGGTTGTCAGGATGTGGTCACAAAGTGGCACTTAACAAAATGCTATGTTGTAAAATGTAGGTTGAATACTTGGGCTTTGTCCTCACAAAAGGTGAAAGGAGAATCAGCACAGAAAGAGTCCAGTCTATTGTGGGTCTGGTCACCCCACACACCAAGAAAGAAATGTTATCTTTCCTTGGTATGATAAACTACTGTAGACAATGGATTCCTAATTGCTCCTATTATGACAATGTTTTGAGGCAAGCCACTCTGGAAGAAAATCCAGATTTGATTAAATGGTCTTCTGAAATGTACAATGCATCTGATTATCTGAAATGTTCACTCATGTCGAGTCTAGGGCTGGGCCTCCCTGACTATCATATGCCCTTCCACATGTTTGCACGCCAAAATTGTAAAACCATGGCGGGTGTACTGACACAAGAACACGGAGGCAAGTTGTGTCCTTGTGCGTTTTTTCTCAAAGGTAATGCCCACCCCTGTTCAAGGGATGCCAGCATGTCTGTGTTCTCTTGCACCCTGTGCTATGATAGTAGAGTTTGTAACTCCTTTCACAATGCGACATTACACCATTTTGCACACCACTCATGATGTTGGAGGCCTACTCAAGGGCATCCACACTCAACACAGCAGGCAGCTGAGCTCATTGCACTCACTAGAGCATGTATTCAACATGCTGACAGACCTGTCACCATCTATACTGAGAGTAGGTTCGCACATGGGGTAGTGTGGGACCATGGTATGATTTGGCAGAGGAGAGGATTTATGGGAGCAGATGGTAAGGATCATGTCTCACAGGGCAATGCGCTGGCAGATAAGGTGGCGAAACGAGTGGCCAAATGCAACCCCACAGGTCTGTGTAACCATTGGGAGATGCCATGTCTGGCACTTCCAACCTCTGAGATGTTGCAAATGCTTACTGATCTTCAAAGGTATCCCACTGAACAGGAACAGCAAGACTGGTGTTATCCAGTATTGGGGAAAAATCCTAAAACAGGATTAGTCTGCAAAGAGGGGTAGCTATGCATTCCCCAACACAGTGCTTCCATCTTAATAGCACATTTCCATGGAGTAGGACATAACAGCATTGAGATATTCATGGGCCCAATGGTAATGCAGGGAGGAGACCTTGATTTAATAAGGGAAGACTATGTCACTAAATTGATACAGGTACTTAACAAAACTGAGGAAAAAGTTGCTTGTAAGTCTCTCTCTCTTCCACAGGAACCCACCCACCCATACAGGGTGAGGGATGAGGTGGTGGTCGAAACACTGAAGAAAGGAAGAGCTCAAGGTGATTTCGTTTATGGCCCACCTACTACCGTGGTTGCAGTAACCAGAACAGCTGTGCTGACTAAACAATCTCCAATTTGGATCCACGCCACCCGAGTGAAGCTTGTGAGAGAAAGAGAGGAGGCAGGAACAGAGGCAGACAGCCTATGCCTCCAACGAGGCCTAGAGGTACTAACGGAGGCAGACAGCCTTGACCTCGAAGAAGATACAGAAGGAATACTAACAGAGGCAGACAGCCTTGACCCCCAACGAGATGACGCAGTCGGTAAATTCCTCGAGTTGGCTGAGATGCAGTGCCTTTATAATTGCTATTTTGTGTCTCCTACTCACTGTCCCACGGCTGTGGAACAGACAGACATACCTGAAAACGGAATGCAGGGGGGAAGACAATCTGCGGAAGACAAAGGAGAACTTGTGGCTGTACCTCGCCAAAACTCTGAACTTAACTGATTTTTGTCTCCGAACCACTTTATCTGCATCTAACATTTTGGAGACATGTCTGGTAGCAGTCCATACCCCAGTAGATGTATGGACGGGGCTCCTACGTTCCCAATGGAATGACACTGATTTGCAGGATCATGATGTTAAATATGGACATGTAAATCCTTATCATGCTTGTCATAACTGTTCTACATATGAGACTCTGAAAAGTAACATGATAGAAATAAATTGCAGGTCTTGTTACAGCAGCAGAAATATGTTACAAGTTCTCCTATTTATTGCCTTCCTGTATACAAGTAAAAATGCAGAACAAGACTAAGCCAAATATTTGCAACAGAAATATAAGTAGCTGTAAAAAGATAGCATCAGGAAAAAACATGCAATGTAACATTACAAAAACAGTACCATCCCTAGACAAACATGTACCTCTACCAACAGAATGGTATTGGCCTGTGGAAATACTAGTTACACATACATACCAGCCAATATTACAGAGGGACCCTGTACAATAACTAGGTTAACATTAACAATGATACCACTAGTCCCAGCAATACAGACGCGACAAACAAGAGACACTTCTCTACAGCTTCCAGAAAATTGTGACTATAATGTGAATCTCCTCTCTAGAGCAGAATACATGAGTACCAGGGTTGGCCATATATAACCACAGGACGATATCAAAACTTGTCTGTTTTATGGTAAAACAGATAAATGTCACTAGTGTAATTCTGCAAGATATACTGCTGGATATACAATCATATAAAAAGGCTATCTTGCAGAATAGAGCAACTATTGACTATTTATTGCTTCAACATGGTATAGGATGTTCAGCGTTTGCAGGGATGTGTTGTTTCAATTTATCAGATCATTCCCGTGGAATAAAAGATAAAATTGGCCAACTAGAAGAGATGATTAAACATATAAAACAAAATGTTGACCATGGATGGCGGGACTGTTTTTTTGGCTGGATACCTGACTTTGGTCAAATAAGGTATGTTTTAGGAGTGGTACTCGCCGTGGTCGCTGCAAAAGTTTGTCACTGCTGTTGTCTACATTGTGTGCCCTCCCTTCTTGCCATTTGACAAAAAGTGGCCGAAAGAGGGGTACACTCAACATTCCTCTATACTCCGGTAGAGATGGAAGAGGCAAATACAACCTCAACAAAGCCTGAGGATTATACTCCTGAAGGGTATATGGAATATCTAAAGGCTTATAAGTAGAGTTAAGCGAACACCTGGATGTTTGGGTTCGAGAAGTTCGGCCGAACTTCCCGGAAATGTTCGGGTTCGGGATCCGAACCCTACCCGAACTTCGTCCCGAACCCGAACCCCATTGAAGTCAATGGGGACCCAAACTTTTCGGCACTAAAAAGGCTGTAAAACAGCCCAGGAAAGGGCAAGAGGGCTGCAAAAGGCAGCAAAATGTAGTTAAATCCCCTGCAAACAAATGTGGATAGGGAA
Source organism: Bufo gargarizans (assembly GCF_014858855.1). NCBI lineage: Eukaryota > Metazoa > Chordata > Amphibia > Anura > Bufonidae > Bufo > Bufo gargarizans. The sequence continues at coordinate 211,428,019 of NC_058085.1, read as the reverse complement.
ATGAATACAAATAAAAATAAAATAAATAAAAATTAACCAATATTAATTGGAGAGAGGTCCCATAGCAGAGAATCAGGCTTCATGTCACCCACCACTGGAACAGGCCACTGTCAGATATTTAGACCCCGGCACCCAGACAGAGGAGAGAGGTCCCATTGCAGAGAATCAGGCTTCATGTCATAGCAGAGAATCAGGCTTCATGTCACCCACCACTGGAACAGGCCATTGTCAGATATTTAGGCCCTGGCACCCAGACAGAGGAGAGAGGTCCCATAGCAGAGAATCAGGCTTCATGTCATAGCAGAGAATCAGGCTTCATGTCCTAGCAGAGAATCAGGCTTCATGTCATAGCAGAGAATCAGGCTTCACGTCACCCACCACTGGAACAGGCCATTGTCAGATATTTTGGCCCTGGCACCCAGACAGAGGAGAGAGGTCCCATAGCAGAGAATCAGGCCTCACGTCATAGCAGAGAATCAGAACTATAGTACTAAGACAAGGGGGGCACACCAAAAATCATTTAAGCAGAGTGCTGGCCTGGTATATATATATAACATGAATACAACCAGAAAAAGAAATACCATACAATGGCCGCACATCAAAATAATCAGTAATTTATTGAAGTATCAAAGTTTAAAAACAACAACATATACACATGGAGCAGACCCCAAGGATGGTGCAATAAAAAGTATGACAAAAGTTTTATCAATGTGCAATAATATCCAGCAGGTAGGTCAATACACAAATAATTATGCCATAAAATCCCTACAAAAATTGTATCCCTCAAGCCTACAGCGAGGACATAAACACGATGGTAATACACATAGCATACAAAACCTATCCAGGGGGCATGCACTCAAGCCTGACGCGTATCGCTGGTTCCTAGACCAGCTTCCTCAGAGGTCCATGTTCGTTGTGAACCAAGGGGTTCATCTTATATAATCAATATCTTTAATAATTTAAATTACATAAATATAAATCAGATGTAGTCATACCTGTTAAAAAGATAACGCAATGGGTGAAGGAGCCGACAAGTATCACCTGAGTTTGTCCCGGTGCATGGTCCATGCGCACCCGCAAGTGCCAGCAAAGCCGGCGTGTTGACGACGCAGGTGCGCATGCGCAAGATGGCCTCCGGAGCGGACACCAGCGCCACGATGCGCTCCAACTGGCGGAAGCGCAGTGAGGCGTCTGACGTCACGTCCGGCGGCCACATCGCGACTACATCCCGATGATGCACAGAATGCAAATGAGAACAGACACAGCGACATGTATGGACATTGAAGACATATATACAATATTCATGATCTACCCTGTTAAAATCAATTCATAAGGAAAATATGCAAAAAACTTTTATATAATTTATGAAAATTATCATATAAACAGAATGCATTTATATATCCGCTTCCAATTGCATGGACGTTGAGTATCATAATAAATATATATTCTAAGGTGCACTAATCATAGTCACAAATTTGCCAATATTATATGACCACCAATATCCACTTATTATTCAAATACAATGTGTTACATAAAAATCTAATTCATAAGCTCTCATCACGTGCATGGTTGAGGTGAGGGATCATGTTTCATATCCATAAGGTCCATTATTTTTTACAGAGGTACTTAACCCATGCATGATCTAAAAAGGTGTATAATCACATACATAATTTAAGTAAAGAATTTTTCTAGAAAAAATTTATTTTTATATATCCATAATATTCATATGTCTCTCTACAAATGAGTAAATACAATAAGACATGATTAAAAAAATAAACAATATAGAAAGTGGTATTCGTATTGCAAAGAAACTGTCCCATATTGGGACAGTGATCACATATGCATTCCGCAAGTCAAGGGGAAAGGACCATGCACCGGGACAAATGGCCAAGAGATCGCATGCGCAACTATGAGGAAGAGAACAGGTCTAGGCTGTTTATAAATAGATACAGAAACAATATAATGTAACCCTTATTTGATAATTGTGGGTCCAAATATTCATATGTCCAGACCCGACCAAATTTTCAAGAAAAATATTCAATAAAAGGCACAGTATATAGATAGGAATGTGTAATCCGAATAAAGCTCAGGTTCAGCATCCGAAGGGGGAAAGAAGGGAGCAAAAATGTACAAAATTATTTGTGAGTTACATTTACAGTAGTATATGACCCGGGATCCCTGGAGTCACACGATAAAAATCATGCCTGAAACCCAAGGTCCGGGACCGGTGATCACGCTTTGGTGCCATTTTGATGAGTTATTCATCTGTGTTTAGTCGATAAGACAAAAAAATATCCATAGGGAAAAGATGCGTAAGGCCGTGAATCCTCTGTGAATTTCAGTCCTGTGATCCTGAAATGTGAAAAAATAAATAAAATATGAGGCGTGAAAGAAGGAGGAAAAACAAACACAGTGATATGTAGGCCCATGAAATTGCGAGATGGGTCTACATATAGAAACCAGTGAAGGTGAGTTCCTCATTTAGTCCCCCCGGCGATTGTGAACCAAGATTATATATCCACCTTGCTTCGGACCGGAGCAAACACCTAGAGATATGTGTGCCCCTAATGCTGCCCCTAATCAAGTCCAACCCCACCACCCGTAGGTCATCGTACCTACCATTGTGGTGGTCCAAGAAATGAGTTGCCACTGATGTAAGTGGTTTTTCACCCTTGCTCCTATCTCTTGCTGCCAGTCGGATATTAGATGTATGTTGTTGAACTCTCTTCCTCAATTCTTGCATAGTCTGGCCTACATAAATCTTCTCACAGGGGCACAGAAGAGCATATACTACGTTCCTAGAATGGCAGTTGATATAATTGTTTTAAGTACAATTTGGAGTTATTCCCATGTGAGAAGGTATTGGAATTCAACATAAATTGACATGTGTTACAGTTCCCACAGGAATATGTACCTTTAAGGGCAATACCCCTGCCTGTTGATGAAACCGGGCGTTGAAGTGGCTGGATACAAGTGTGTCTTTTAGGTTCGTAGCCCTTCGTGCTATCATCTTGGGTTTGTCATCCACATATGCTGCCAGTTTACCTTCAGATTGTAATAAAAACCAGTGGGTATCCAAGATTTTGTAGAGGTCCGACCATTGGTTGTTATACTTGGTAATTAGTCGTACCTTACTATCCCTTGGTTTGGGCCTAGGTATAAATAGGTCTTCGCGTATGGATCCCCTCGCATTCTCAAATGCCCTTGATATGACTTTTTTTGGGTAACCCCTCTCGCGTAATCTCGTTGATAAGTCCTCTGAGGCCGCCTTAAAGTCACACATATCCGTACAATTGCGCCGTAGGCGCAGAAACTGGCCCCCTGGTATACCAGTCTTTAGATGTTCAGGATGGAAGCTTGAAAAATGCAGTATATTATTGGTTGCTGTGTGTTTTCGAAAAAGGGAAGTCACCAACCTGCCATCATTTATCTTAATTTTGAGGTCCAGAAAGTCAACCTTCAAGTCCGAGATGTTGGATGTCAAGGTTATGTTGTATTGGTTGTCATTAAGTTGGTTGATAAACTCTTCACATCCTTGTCTTGAACCCTGCCAAAAAAAACAGAATGTCGTCTATAAACCGATACCAACCCACCACATGGTCCTTGAAGACGTCCAATGGGTATACACGTGTGGCCTCCCACCAACCTAAGAATAGATTGGCGTAGGAGGGCGCACAACGTGCCCCCATGGCCGTGCCCTGAGACCTGCCTGTAAAAAACCCGGTCAAAAACAAAATAATTGTGTGAAAGAACAAATTCAAGTAAACTCACCAGGAAAGTGTGGTGGGCTGGATCGCCTGCAGTAGAACAGGACAAGAAGAATTCGACGGCGGTGATCCCATGATTATGAGCAATATTTGAATATAGCGACTCAACGTCACATGTGACCAACAGAATGTCAGATGGTAAGGTGATATCTTTGAGTTGTTGAATAAGATGCATAGAGTCACGGATGTAGGATTTTAATCCCAGGACGAATGGCTGTAAAAAGAAATCTAAATAAATGGACGCCTGTTCACACAGTCCCCCAATTCTAGCCACAATTGGCCGACCTGGTGGGTCCTCCAAGTTTTTATGCACCTTGGGTAGCATATAGAAGGTTGGTGTTATAGGGCAACTCACCTCCAAGAATTGGAGTTCCCGTTTCGTGATGATTCTCATATCGAGGGCCCTTTTCAAGGAGTTGATCCAATTTTTTCTTAAACGTGGTTGTGGGATCTGTTGGAATAGGGGTGTAAAAGATCTTATTACCCAACTGGCGTTTAGCCTCATTTACATATTTGCCCGTGTCCCACAGAACCACATTCCCACCTTTGTCGGCTTCTTTTATGACAAAAGAACTGTTTTGTTGCAATTGTTTGATGATAATGGATTCTGTTACGGCCATGTTTCGCCCCCTGGTGGTATTTTTTGGAACCTTTCGGATTTCCTGGAGGACAGCTTGAAAAAACAGATTTATATTAGGAAAGAGACTCAATGATGGTGTAATTGTTGATGGTTTTGATAAACAAAAAGGTCTCCTACCTAGATCACTCTCACTGTCTTTTAATAAATCCATTAAATCCAGAAAGACACCACGTTCATCCTCCATTAACTCTGTCACTAATGTAGGTTGAGCATAAAGTAACTTGAAACATAATTGTCTACAAAATAGATAAACATCTTTCACAAACTCAAACTTGTCCAGTGTATTCATAGGAGAAAAGGACAGTCCTTTTTGAAGGACTCGTCTTTCTTGTTCAGATAGTATATAGGAGGAAAGATTTATAATCTGTAGTGACCCGACCTGTGTTGACTTATTATCTACATCCGTTTCTTGTATGGTGCTGATTGGTTGTTGCCCCTGCGCAATTGGGGTCCCCTCCTTCTGGGATTTTCGTAGTCCCCTCCGAGTTCGCTGTCTTCGCTGTTTTCGGATAAAAAAATCCACATCACTGGTCGTACCAGGGGTCGCCTGCTTTACGGTTACTTTATTAATTTGATAGCCCCTGGGGGTGCCCGTGTGTTACCACTGTGTTTCCACCTAAAGGCCTGTTTCCTCTCAAAATCACTTTTGTCACGTTGGAATTTCGGTTTTTTACCTGTCATAATCTCCTTGTCAAAACTTTCCAATGTTTCTTTCAGTCTCACCTGAAATGACGCTACCTTTTCCTTGTCATGCTGTCCTAATTTTGATTCAAGCTCCATCAATCTCAATCTGGTTTGTTGTAATAATTCCTTATCATGTGTGATCAACATGTCCATCAATATCTTAGAACATTGTAGGAGTCCCTGTTCCCAGGTCTCTTTGAATTCCACAGTGACCTCCCATGCGGGAAATTTTTGTACCCTTAAGCCCCTGGGGATGATCGAGCACTTGAGATACTCTTCAAGACTCTTAATATTCCACCATACTCGTGTGTACAACTTATGAGTATCAATCATCTCAGATGTTAATGTTCTAAAGTCACCCCCCTGAATCAGTGACCCCATCATCATGGAACAAAGCAGTTGCCTGCGAAGCCCATGCTGCCTCCCTCACCTCCAGATTAAATGCCATATTATGACCACAATGTAGGGTGCCACAACCCCAGAAAAGCCAGAAGGGAACCTGTCCCTGGCCAAAAAGACAAAACTATAGTACTAAGACAAGGGGGGCACACCAAAAATCATTTAAGCAGAGTGCTGGCCTGGTATATATATATAACATGAATACAACCAGAAAAAGAAATACCATACAATGGCCGCACATCAAAATAATCAGTAATTTATTGAAGTATCAAAGCTTAAAAACAACAACATATACACATGGAGCAGACCCCAAGGATGGTGCAATAAAAAGTATGACAAAAGTTTTATCAATGTGCAATAATATCCAGCAGGTAGGTCAATACACAAATAATTATGCCATAAAATCCCTACAAAAATTGTATCCCTCAAGCCTACAGCGAGGACATAAACACGATGGTAACACACATAGAATACAAAACCTATCCAGGGGGCATGCACTCAAGCCTGACGCGTATAGCTGGTTCCTAGACCAGCTTCCTCAGAGGTCCATGTTCGTTGTGAACCAAGGGGTTCATCTTATATAATCAATATCTTTAATAATTTAAATTACATAAATATAAATCAGATTTAGTCATACCTGTTAAAAAGATAACGCAATGGGTGAAGGAGCCGACAAGTATCACCTGAGTTTGTCCCGGTGCATGGTCCATGCGCACCCGCAAGTGCCAGCAAAGCCGGCGTGTTGACGACGCAGGTGCGCATGCGCAAGATGGCCCCCGGAGCGGACACCAGCGCCACGATGCGCTCCACCTGGCAGAGAATCAGGCTTCATGTCATAGCAGAGAATCAGGCTTCATGTCACCCACCACTAGAACAGGCCATTGTCAGATATTTTGGCCCTGGCACCCAGACAGAGGAGAGAGGTCCCATAGCAGAGAATCAGGTTTCATGTCATAGCAGAGAATCAGGCTTCATGTCATAGCAGAGAATCAGGCTTCATGTTATAGCAGAGAATCAGGCTTCATGTCATAGCAGAGAATCAGGCTTCATGTCATAGCAGAGAATCAGGCTTCACGTCACCCACCACTGGAGCAGGCCATTGTCAGATATTTTGGCCCTGGCACCCAGACAGAGGAGAGAGGTCCCATAGCAGAGAATAAGGCTTCATGTCATAGCAGAGAATCAGGCTTCATATCATAGCAGAGAATCAGGCTTCATATCATAGCAGAGATTCAGGCTTGACGTCACCCACCACTGGAACATGCCATTGTCAGATATTTTGGCCCTGGCACCCAGACAGAGGAGAGAGGTCCCATTGCAGAGAATCAGGCTTCATATCACCCAACACTGGAACAGGCCACTATCAGATATTTTTAGGCCCCGGCACCCAGACAGAGGAGAGAGGTCCCATAGCAGAGTTTCAGGCTTCATGTCATAGCAGAGAATCAGGCTTCATGTCATAGCAGAGAATCAGGCTGCATGTCATAGCAGAGAATCAGGCTTCACGTCACCCACCACTGGAACAGGCCATTGTCATATATTTTGGCCCTGGCACCCAGATAGAGGAGAGAGGTCCCATAGCAGAGAATCAGGCTTTATGTCATAGCAGAGAATCAGGCTTCATGTCATAGCAGAGAACCAGGCTTCACGTCACCCAAAACTGGAACAGTCTATTGTCAGATATTTAGGCCCCGGCACCCGGACAGAGGAGAGAGGTCCCATAGCAGAGATTCAGGCTTCATGTCATAGCAGAGAATCAGGCTTCATGTCATAGCAGAGAATCAGGCTTCACGTCACCCACCACTGGAACAGGCCATTGTCAGATATTTTGGCCCTGGCACCCAGATAGAGGAGAGAGGTCCCATAGCAGAGAATCAGGCTTTATGTCATAGCAGAGAATCAGGCTTCATGTCATAGCAGAGAATCAGGCTTCATGTCATAGCAAAAAATCAGGCTTCACGTCACCCACCACTGGAACAGGCCATTGTCAGATATTTTGGCCCTGGCACCCAGACAGAGGAGAGAGGTCCCATAGCAGAGATTCAGGCTTCATGTCAGCAGAGAATAAGGCTTCATGTCATAGCAGAGAACCAGGCTTCACGTCACCCAAAACTGGAACAGTCCATTGTCAGATATTTAGGCCCCAACAACCATACAGAGGAGAGAGGTCCCATAACAGAGATTCAGGCTTCATGTCAGCAGAGAATCATGCTTCATGTCATAGCAGAGAATCAGGCTTCACGTCACCCAAAACTGGAACAGTCCATTGTCAGATATTTAGGCCCCGGCACCCAGACAGAGGAGAGAGGTCCCATAGCAGAGATTCAGGCTTCATGTCATAGCAGAGAATCATGCTTCATGTCACCCAACACTGGAACAGGCCACTGTCAGATATTTTTAGGCCTCAGCACCCAGACAGAGGAGAGGTTCATTCAACTTTGGGTTGCCCCGCAATATAATGGTAAAATGAAAATAAAAATAGGATTGAATGAGGAAGTGCCCTGGAGTACATTAATATATGTTTAAGGGGAGGTAGTTATAAATGTCTAATCTGCACAAGGGATGGACAGGTCCTGTGGGATCCATGCCTGGTTAATTTTTATGAACGTCAGCTTGTCCACATTGGCTGTAGACAGGAGGCTGCGTTTGTCTGTAATGACGCCTCCTGCCGTGCTGAATACACGTTCAGACAAAACACTGGCTGCCGGGCAGGCCAGCACCTCCAAGGCATAAAAGTCTAGCTCTGGCCATGTGGACAATTTGGAGACCCAGAAGTTGAATGGGGCCGAACCATCAGTCAGTACGTGGAGGGGTGTGCACACGTACTGTTCCACCATGTTAGTGAAATGTTGCCTCCTGCTAACACGTTGCGTATCAGGTGGTGGTGCAGTTAGCTGTGGCGTGGTGACAAAACTTTTCCACATCTCTGCCATGCTAACCCTGCCCTCAGAGGAGCTGGCCGTGACACAGCTGCCTTGGCGACCTCTTGCTCCTCCTCTGCCTTCGCCTTGGGCTTCCACTTGTTCCCCTGTGACATTTGGGAATCCTCTCAGTAGCGCGTCTGCCAATGTGCGCTTGTACTCGCGCATCTTTCTATCACGCTCCAGTGCAGGAAGTAAGGTGGGCACATTGTCTTTGTACCGGGGATTTAGCAGGGTGGCAACCCAGTAGTCCACACACGTTAAAATGTGGGCAACTCTGCTGTCGTTGCGCAGGCACTGCAGCATGTAGTCGCTCATGTGTGCCAGGCTGCCCAGGGGTAAGGACAAGCTGTCCTCTGTGGGAGGCGTATCGTCATCGTCCTGCGTTTCACCCCAGCCACGCACCAGTGATGGTCCCGAGCTGCGTTGGGTGCCACCCCGCTGTGAACATGTTTCATCCTCATCCACCTCCTCCTCATCCTCGTCCTCCAGTAGTGGGCCCTGGCTGGCCACATTTGTACCTGGCCTCTGCTGTTGCAAAAAACCTCCCTCTGAGTCACTTCGAAGAGACTGGCCTGAAAGTGCTAAAAATGACCCCTCTTCCTCCTCCCTTTTCCTGGGCCACCTCCTCTTCCATAATCGGCCTAAGTGTTTTTTCAAGGAGACATAGAAGTGGTATTTTAACGCTTATAACGGCGTCATCGCCACTGGCCATGTTGGTGGAGTACTCGAAACAGCGCAACAGGGCACACAGGTCTCGCATGGAGGCCCAGTCATTGGTGGTGAAGTGTTGCTGTTCCGCAGTGCGACTGACCCGTGCGTGCTGCAGCTGAAACTTCACTATGGCCTGCTGCTGCTCGCACAGTCTGTCCAGCATGTGCAAGGTGGAGTTCCACCTGGTGGGCACGTCGCATATGAGGCGGTGAGCAGGAAGGCCGAAGTTACGCTGTAGCGCAGACAGGCGAGCAGCGCCAGGATGTGAACGCCGGAAGCGCGAACAGACGGCCCGCACTTTATGCAGCAGCTCTGACATGTCGGGGTAGTTGTGAATAAACTTCTGCACCACCAAATTCAGCACATGCGCCACACAAGGGATGTGTGTCAAACCGGCTAGTCCCAGAGCTGCAACGAGATTTCGCCCATTATCGCATACCACCAGGCCGGGCTTGAGGCTCACCGGCAGCAACCACTCATCGGTCTGTTGTTCTATACCCCGCCACAACTCCTGTGCGGTGTGGGGCCTGTCCCCCAAACATATGAGTTTCAGAATGGCCTGCTGACGTTTACCCCGGGCTGTGCTGAAGTTGGTGGTGAAGGTGTGTGGCTGACTGGATGAGCAGGTGGAAGAAGAGGAGGAGGAAGCCGAGTAGAAGGAGGAGGCAACAGGAGGCAAAGAATGTTGCCCTGCGATCCTTGGCGGCGGAAGGACGTGCGCCATACAGCTCCCGCCTGGGGCCCAGCCGCCACTACATTTACCCAGTGTGCAGTTAGGGAGATATAGCGTCCCTGGCCGTGCTTACTCGTCCACGTATTTGTGGTTAGGTGGACCTTGCCACAGATGGCGTTGCGCAGTGAACACTTGATTTTATCGGATACTTGGTTGTGCAGGGAAGGCACTGCTCTCTTGGAGAAGTAGTGGCGGCTGGGAACAACATACTGTGGGACAGCAAGCGACATGAGCTGTTTGAAGCTGTCTGTGTCCACCAGCCTAAATGACAGCATTTCATAGACCAGTAGTTTAGAAATGCTGGCATTCAGGGCCAGGGATCGAGGGTGGCTAGGTGGGAATTTACGCTTTCTCTCAAATGTTTGTGAGATGGAGAGCTGAACGCTGCCGTGTGACATGGTTGAGATGCTTGGTAACGGAGGTGGTGGTGTTGGTGGTACATCCCCTGTTTGCTGGGCGGCAGGTGCCAACGTTCCTCCAGAGGCGGAGGAAGAGGCCGAGGTGGCAGCAGCAGAAGAGGCCGAGGCGGCAGCAGCAGAAGAGGTAGCAGAAGGAGCTGAGTGAGTTCCTTGTTTTTAAGATGTTTACTCCACTGCAGTTCATGCTTTGCATGCAGGTGCTTGGTCATGCAGGTTGTGCTAAGGTTCAGAACTTTAATGCCTCGTTTCAGGCTCTGATGGCACAGCGTGCAAACCACTCTGTTCTTGTCGTCAGCACATTGTTTGAAGAAGTGCCATGCCAGGGAACTCCTTGAAGCTGCCTTTGGGGTGCTCGGTCCCAGATGGCGGCAGTCAGTAGCAGGCGGAGTCTCTTGGCGGCGGGTGTTCTGCATTTTCCCACTGCTCCCTCTTTTGCTACGCTGTTGGCTCGGTCTCACCACTGCCTCTTCCTCCGAACTCTGAAAGTCAGTGGCATGACCTTCATTCCATGTGGGGTCTAGGACCTCATCGTCCCCTGCATCGTCTTCCACCCAGTCTTCCTCCCTGACATCCTGTTCAGTCTGCACACTGCAGAAAGACGCAGCAGTTGGAACCTGTGCTTCGTCATCATCATCAGAGACGTGCTGAGGTGGTATTCCCATGTCCTCATCATCAGGAAACATAAGTGGTTATGCGTCAGTGCATTCTATGTCTTCCACCGTTGGGGAAGGACTAGGTGGATGCCCTCGGGAAACCCTGCCAGCAGAGTCTTCAAACAGCATAAGAGACTGCTGCATAACTTGAGGCTCAGACAGTTTCCCTGATATGCATGGGGGTGATGTGACAGACTGATGGGCTTGGTTTTCAGGCGCCATCTGTGCGCTTTCTACAGAAGACTGGGTGGGAGATAATGTGAACGTGCTGGATCCACTGTCGGCCACTCAATTGACTAATGCCTGTACCTGCTCAGGCCTTACCATCCATAGAACGGCATTGGGCCCCACCAAATATCGCTGTAAATTCTGGCGGCTACTGGGACCTGAGGTAGTTGGTTCACTAGGATGGGTGGCTGTGGCAGAACGGCCATGTCCTATTCCAACACCAGAGGGTCCACTAACACCACCACGACCATGTCCGCGTCCTTTGCTAGATGTTTTCCTCATTGTTACCGTTCACCACAATAAAAAAAATAATTGGGGCCCAATGTATTGAATTCAAATTCAGGTCTTTTATTGCAGTCACCTAACACTATCTGGCTATCTATTTAGGTACCGTATTACACTAATACAGGCACAGCAGTAACGACAGATTTAGCTGAATATAAATTGTAGGACTAGTATTTAGGCCCTGGATGACAGGTATACGTTTACGGACAGAATTAGACTTGGAAATGCGCGGTAGCGTGTGAAGTTATTGAGGATGACCCTATCCACACCTTCAATCTAATATACCCTTTTATAGATAGATTTAAAGTTGGCCTGATACAGCAGAAACCACTGATTTAGGGAATTGCTAAGTTGGGAATTGTATTTCAACCCAGAACAAAAACTCTGCTTTGGCGGACACCAAATAACTTGACCAGCCACAACAGTAACAACAGATTTAGCTGAATATAAATTGTAGGCCTAGTATTTAGGCGCTGGATGACAGGTATACGTTTACGGACAGAATTAGACTTGGAAATGCACGGTAGCGTGTGAAGTTATTGAGGATGACCCTATCCGCACTTTCAAACTAATATACCCTTTTATGGATAGATCTAAAGTTGGCCTGATACAGCAGAAACCACTGATTTAGGGAATTGCTAAGTTGGGAATTTTATTTCAACCCAGAACAAAAACTGTGCTTTGGCGGACACTAAATGAATTGACCAGCCATAGCAATAAACACAGATTTAGCTGAATATAAATTTTAGGCCTAGTATTTAGGCGCTGGATGACAGGTATACGTTTACGGACAGAATTAGACTTGGAAATGTGCGGTAGCGTGTGAAGTTATTGTGGATGACCCTATCAGCACCTTCAATCTAGTATACCCTTTTATGGATAGATTTAAATTTGGCCTGATACAGCAGAGACCACTGATTTAGGGAATTGCTTAGTTGGGAATTGTATTTCAACCCAGAACAGAAACTGTGCTTTGGCGGACACCAAATAACTTAACCAGCCACAGCAGTAACAACAGATTTAGCTGAATATAAATTTTAGGCCTATTATTTAGGCGCTGGATGACAGGTATACGTTTACGGACAGACTTAGACTTGGAAATGCACTGTAGCGTGTGAAGTTATTGAGGATGACCCTATCAGCACCTTCAATCTAATATACCCTTTTATGGATCGATTTAAACTTGACCTGATACATCAGAAACCACTAATTTAGGGAATTGCTAAGTTGGGAATTGTATTTCAACCCAGAACAAAAATATATTCTTTGCCAGACAGCAGACAGTATTACAATTGGCTAGCCACAGCTGAAACACCAGATTTAGGGTACTGCTATTTTGGCAATTGTATTTCACCCCTCAATAAAATAGCAAGCACAGCCAGTCCCCTGATGTAGGATATAGCAAAAAAACAACAACACACTATTTATGGTTAAATGGACTTGGTGGCAGCTTGTGCTGGCGCACCACAAGACACAAAATGTCCGCCGATCAGCCCAGAAAAAAGTGACTGAAAAACGCTCTGGGCAGCCTAAAAACAGTGAGCAATTGAATAGCAGAAGATGATTGATTCACAGCTGTAGATCGATCACTTCATTAAGTGTTTTTGCTGAGTAAATCCCTGTCTAGTGCCTAATCTCGCCCTAACAGCAGCTGCATCCTCTCCCTACACTGATCAGAGCAGAGTGACGTGCGGCGCTACGTGACTCCAGCTTAAATAGAGGCTGGGTCACATGCTGCACTGGCCAATCACAGCCATGCCAATAGTAGGCATGGCTGTGATGGCCTCTTGGGCCAAGAAAGCGCCGAACACCAAACCCGAATCCGGACTTTTACGAAAATGTTCGGGTTCGGGTCCGTGTCACGGACACCCCAAAATTCGGTACGAACCCGAACTATACAGTTCGGGTTCGCTCATCCCTACTTATAAGCAAACCAAGGGAGAAAAGAGAAAGAACCATATAGTATAAGATATATAAGGTTCTAAGAGGGGATTGAAGGGACATAAGTAACTCTATTTTGTCTGCTTTAACAGTGTGTATTGTAAAATCATCTAGTCCATGCACTGTTTCAAATTCCCCCTCTGTGGAATTTGAGAGACTTACTCTGTCTGCGTACAGTTTCTAGAGACCCTTAAATTCCTTAGTAAAAAAACAGTCACACCTTATAAGGTCATCCCAGCTTAATGCATACTAAGCATATATGTGTCTACACATGATTGGTTGATGATGTTACCATGTAAATTATACTCTCTGCTCCTTTAAAAGGCTGAACTAAGGGGCAATAAAATCTGAGTGAATTTGAACAAGACACGTGTTGGTGTTAAATCTGATTCATTCTCCTGGTGTAGAAAATACTTAATTCAAGCTTACCACCGAAAGTCTGGTGTCAGGGACACCATAGGCAAAGAGTCCAAATTGCCTTACACCGCCGAGCACTTGTTATTGCCTACTATGCTTTTTGCTTAACTTTAATAATTTTTTTTTGAGGGATATCTTTTCCATTCACACGTCTGCAAAATGGGTCCGCATCCATTCTGCAATTTTGCGGAACGGTTGCAGACCCATAAATTTTTAATGGTGCCGGAATGTGCTGTCTGCACTTCCGCATCTGTGCTTCCGTTTCCACAAAAAAATAGAACATGTCCTATTCTTGTCCGCAATTGCAGACAAGATTAGGTATTTTCTATTATAGTGCCGGCGATGTGCGGTCCGCAAATTGTGGAATGCGCATTGCCGGTGTCCGTCCGCCAAACACTTATGAACTTCTGAATGGACGCTAATAGTAACATTATTAAAGGTTACGATTTATCTTTCTGTATATTCTAATGGATTGCCTTCCTTGTACAATGTCATAATATACTTTCTCTGTTAGAAACTTTCTCTGTTAGAAAGTATATTATTGTGCATTTGTATTCTGCGGCAGATGTATGCGGTTATGCTCCGATACTACAGGTATATAGAGGGACAAGCGTTATTGGAGCAAATAATTTCTACTAGTGTGATATACCAGTCGACCCCCCCAAAAAACTGATTGAAGCGGTGTGTTATATACCAATATACTTTTTTTATAGTGCACTTGGGTACTGTATAGTGCATTTGTGCATGCGTGTACGCGAAAATTATATTGTTGATATTTTACACTGAAAAAAATAATGAATGTAGATCGCAAATTCGAATAATACACCTGGTATGTCACTGTCCATTTTCTGGGACTATTTAGGCACTTCTAGTAATTATTTCTTGGCTGCAAATATGAGCTTAAAGTTTTTCAGGTTGGCCTGCCATTAAAATAAATGGGACCCGCCACGAACTTGCGGTTCGCGAACATTTGATCGCTTAAGTGCGAACGCGTTTGTGAACCGTCCCAGAAGATGTTCGTCTATCACTACTGTCAGCATTCTAATCTACTATCGCCTGTACTTGTTCTGGCCTCAGCATTCGTAGAGCCGCATTAGGCCCGACCAAATACAGCTGAAGGTTCAGTCGCCTACTCGAACCTGAGGAAGGTTTTTCACTTGTGCGTGTAGCTGGCACAGATTGACCACGTCCTCTCCCTGCAACAGGAGCTCCACCAGCACGCCCCTTATTTGATGCTCTCCTCATATTTCTCAAATTTAGGTTGTTGCCCAAAATGGGTGTTTTTATAATAGCAGAATAGAACAGCAGTATCTAACGCATGTATCTCACACTGACAGATGCAGCAAAGGCTGCAATATTAAGTACTTTTCCCAAAATGAGTGTTTTTTTTTAAACTAAGAATATTATTGCTGTATTTCAAGCTTGTATCTCACACTGACAGATGCAGACAAGGACAAAAATTTAGTTTTTTGCCCAAAATGGGTGTTTTTAATAACAGAATAGAACACCAGTATCTAACGCGTGCATCTCACAATGACAGATGCAGCAAAAGCTGCAATATTAACCCCTTTAGGACGCAGCTATATTTCACCTTAACACGTTCAGGACCTAGGACTAGTATACTCGTCCTGGAGCACTGGTACTTAGCGCTCCAGGACGAGTATACTCGTCCTGGCATTAAGCTGTCACCATGTCTGCAGACATGTTACACACAGCCAGGCACCCAGGGTCAATGCCGAGGGGGGTCCTGTGACCCCCCCCCCCGCATCAGCGTTCGCTGCAAACCGCATGTCAATTCAGACCTGCGGTTTGCAGCGCTTTCTGTAGTTTCTGATCAGAAACTTAAAAATGGCCAAAGTCAAAAAAATGTAACCCCCCCTGCACCCCTGGATGATTTTATGTCGGCGGGGTGCAGGGGGCGGGTTGTGGGCGGTGCGGGCGTTTGCGGGCAGTGCGGGCAGTTGCGGGAGGCGGGTGGTGCAGCAGGCGGGATTGCGATCCCCCGCCCGCCTCCCACTGAATATTCATTGGTGGTCAGTGGTATACCAGAGTGTCAGCACATTGCTGACACTCTGGTATAAATGGCTGACATCGCTGCAATGTCAGCCGTTTCACGCTTTCCATACAGCGGTCCGTACAGACTGCTGTATGGAAAGGGTTAAGTCAGGGAGCTCCCTTCCTCTGCCATCGGGGGGCTGCTGTGCCTTTGCAGCCCCCAGATGGATGGGGTGACAGAGGGAGGGAGCTCCCCTCCTTCCCCGTATGCTCAGTTGTGGCAGATGGGGAAGGTTCCCATGGCAACAGGACGCCTTCTCAGGCATCCTGCTGTCCATGGTGCTGAACAGATCTATGCTAAAGTACAGATCTATGCTAAAATACACTATATGGTGTATTGTACTGTATTATACAGACATCAGACCCACTGAATAAAAGTGTAAAAAATAAAATACACTACACATATTAGGTATCGCCATGTCCGTAACGACCTGATCTATAAAACGGTCATGTTACTTTCCCCGCACGGTGAACGCCAAAAAAATAAAAAACAAAAACTAGCAGAAAATTGAAATTCTGCCCACCTTACTTTCCAAAAAAGGTAATAAAAGTGATCAAAAGAGTCGCATGTACGCCGAAATAGTACCAATCAAACCGTCACCTCATCCCGCAAAAAATACATGAGACAATAGGCCAAAAAATAAATAAAAACTATGGGGACACTATAACATGAAAATTATATTAACATTAGTGGGTAGATTATTTAAGTTAAAACTTAACATTTAATATGGTATTTGAAATAAAATTATAGGCCCTTAAGTATTAAACACAGAATTATTGTAACCACTGGTCACACTATTCTCCTAATAGATGGCGGAGATGGGAGAGGACCGTATGTAGGGATAGCAAAAAATTGTTGACAGACAGGATGAGGGGTACTTAGATGGAAAGATGCAATGCTGGGACGAAGCCCTAAGTAGCGCCTTAAGTCTATTAAAGTAAACCTGGCTGATAATCTGACCCTATTATCTCCCTCCCTAAATGTGGACTGCCCAGCTTTGCCCAAAAGACAGAATACAGTCCTGTTGATATACGGCCAAATGGATTACAAAGGGGACATAAAGACTGGTTTAATATGTGCAGTGAGTGGGGTCCAATCTAGATGTCCTGTAAATGTAGTGCACCCTTGACACAAAACTCAAATTAATTAGCGCACATATCAATCAATATAGGTATATATGTCTCTGTATATATGTTCTCGTCCTATTAAACAAAGTGGCGTGTGCTGGACGACATAGATATACACATATATACACCATCAAAAAGTTTGAAGTGTCCCGACGCGTTTCCTCAATGATATCAGATTCATCAGGGGACAGAAAAGAAAAAAACAAAAACACCAAATTGCAGGAGTTCCTTTTTGTTCAAGGTATATATCTCCAGTCACAAGGGTGGAGTCACAAGGCATATATTATAATATGTGAAGGCAGGTCAAGAAGAGCATAATGTTGGCTCTAAAGACCATGAAGGATTCAATTAGCATTTTAGTCACACAGCACGGGGTGATGTCAAGTTGAACAAATACTTCAGTGTACATGACTGAATTACATCAGAGTTATTAATCATGTATCCATATCTCACAGTCCGGACCAATACCCGGAAAAAATCCCATGCATTATATGCCCTAGTGAAACTCCAGTCCAGCGGCAATAGTGTTTCAACCAAGATTCAGGTCACAAAATGTATCACAAAACATTGTAGCAGACCTCCCAGTGCTACTAGTAACACTAGAGGTTAACGAGGTCTCTGCAATGTTATAAATTAAATGGTGCTGGATCCCTTTAGTGTGCAGGTATCACAGCACTAGCAAACTTATCTGTCCAGTCCTGGATGTCGACTGATTCCAGACAGCGATGAGCGGAGAGTGCTCCCCGGCGTCCCGCGTGTGGCAGTGGCAATAGCGCCATATTCGCGGGTCATTTAAATAGCCGTGTGGTGCCGCCCCCATCGCACACCCTCTCACCGTCACGCAGCGTCATCATCGCGTCACGTGTCAGCTGTCTCGACCTCTCGTCACGTGACCGATCTCCTTCCTGAGACGCACAATGTAGAGGCTTGTTTACCGTTGCCAGGAGACCCTCGGAGCCTACGGTCCTCACAGAAGAGCCGTAGTCCGAAAGATTCAGTCCACCCAGCAGCCAGCCGTGTCCACCTGGTATGTGTCAAACGGCCAAGCGTTCTCTACTGCGCATATATGAGACGGATGGCTAGTGGTGCAGGGTAGAGTTAATGGGCAAATTTGCTGATCCCCTGCTAGCACTAGAATTCGAATAATAATCCAGTGGCCTGCCTGGTTCTGCAGTTATCCCAATGGAGAATTGGAGTTTATAAGACGATTTCCTAAATATAGCTGGCATCGATATACAAATGCTCAAATCGGCCTTTAAATTCATGCTCCTTATCAAGTGGCATCTTACAGAGATTTAGTGTGGGGCAATAGAGTGTTTTACTCCATAGCACTATAGGTGTCATCTGGGGTGGTGACTGGGATCGGTCCCCAATTAGGGGGGGGGGGGGGGGAGGGTTTCTCAAGAGGCACTTTAGGACTCTATATAGCAGCTGAATGACAGCTGCTCATTCAGACCCAAGGGGGTCACAGTTTGGAGATGGAAGATCCACCATGTCTCTCTTTGCAAAATTCTCCGATCCCAGTCACCTCCCCTTTTTGGCCTTGCAACAGCCTCAATTCCCATAAATTTCAGGTCCGACGCATCTCCCCCATGCACCGAGTTGACATGTTTTGCCAGGGGCGTGTCTCTGTCATTCCTAACGTCACCCAGGTGCTCCCCCACCCGTCGTCGTAGTTCGCGGGTAGTTTTCCCTATATATTCTAAACCGCATATACAGTTGACCCTGTATATAACTCCCTTCGTGCGGCAATTGATGAACTGTCTAATTTGGTAGGTTTTACCCGTGACGTTGGCACAGAAAGACCGTCCCTGTATAATGTGTCGGCATGCCACACAGCCACTACAACGAAAGCTTTCGGGAAAGGGGCTATCCTGATACAGTCTTGAGGTCGGCCTTTAGGAGGGCATGTGAAAGCAAGAGGGATGATTTACTTTATCCTAAACCTAAAAAAACTGAGAGTGGTCAGATACGCCTTATAGGCACATTTGATGACGCCTAGGAAGAAGTCAAACGGATCCTAAAAAAACACTGGGATGTCCTTCTCATTGACCCAGACATCAAGGAGGCGGTGCCCGAAAGAGCACAGATCACCTACCGTAGGGGTCTGAGCCTAAAGGACCGCCTGGTACACAGCCACTACATCGAGACACGCGATCAAAAAGGGACATGGCTCCAACACCCGATCGGTTGTTTTCGTTGTAGTGGCTGTGTGGCATGCCGACACATTATACAGGGACGGTCTTTCTGTGCCAACGTCACGGGTAAAACCTACCAAATTAGAAAGTTCATCAATTGCCGCACGAAGGGAGTTATATACAGGGTCAACTGTATATGCGGTTTAGAATACTGTATATAGGGAAAACTACCCGCGAACTACGACGACGGGTGGGGGAGCACCTGGGTGACGTTAGGAATGACAGAGACACGCCCCTGGCAAAACATGTCAACTCGGTGCATGGGGGAGATGCGTCGGACCTGAAATTTATGGGAATTGAGGCTGTTGCAAGGCCAAAAAGGGGAGGTGACTGGGATCGGAGAATTTTGCAAAGAGAGACATGGTAGATCTTCCATCTCCAAACTGTGACCCCCTTGGGTCTGAATGAGCAGCTGTCATTCAGCTGCTATATAGAGTCCTAAAGTGCCTCTTGAGAAACCCTCCCCCCCCCTAATTGGGGACCGATCCCAGTCACCACCCCAGATGACACCTATAGTGCTATGGAGCAAAACACTCTATTGCCCCACACTAAATCTCTGTAAGATGCCACTTGATAAGGAGCATGAATTTAAAGGCCGATTTGAGCATTTGTATATCGATGCCAGCTATATTTAGGAAATCGTCTTATAAACTCCAATTCTCCATTGGGATAACTGCAGAACCAGGCAGGCCACTGGATTATTATTCGGATTCTAGTGCTAGCAGGGGATCAGCAAATTTGCCCATTGACTCTACCCTGCACCACTAGCCATCCGTCTCATATATGCGCAGTAGAGAACGCTTGGCCGTTTGACACATACCAGGTGGACACGGCTGGCTGCTGGGTGGACTGAATCTTTCGGACTACGGCTCTTCTGTGAGGACCGTAGGCTCCGAGGGTCTCCTGGCAACGGTAAACAAGCCTCTACATTGTGCGTCTCAGGAAGGAGATCGGTCACGTGACGAGAGGTCGAGACAGCTGACACGTGACGCGATGATGACGCTGCGTGACGTGAGAGGGTGTGCGATGGGGGCGGCACCACACGGCTATTTAAATGACCCGCGAATATGGCGCTATTGCCACTGCCACACGCGGGACGCCGGGGAGCACTCTCCGCTCATCGCTGTCTGGAATCAGTCGACATCCAGGACTGGACAGATAAGTTTGCTAGTGCTGTGATACCTGCACACTAAAGGGATCCAGCACCATTTAATTTATAACATTGCAGAGACCTCGTTAACCTCTAGTGTTACTAGTAGCACTGGGAGGTCTGCTACAATGTTTTGTGATACATTTTGTGACCTGAATCTTGGTTGAAACACTATTGCCGTTGGACTGGAGTTTCACTAGGGCATATAATGCATGTGATTTTTTTCCGGGTATTGGTCCGGACTGTGAGATATGGATACATGATTAATAACTCTGATGTAATTCAGTCATGTACACTGAAGTATTTGTTCAACTTGACATCACCCCGTGCTGTGTGACTAAAATGCTAATTGAATCCTTCATGGTCTTTAGAGCCAACATTATGCTCTTCTTGACCTGCCTTCACATATTATAATATATGCCTTGTGACTCCACCCTTGTGACTGGAGATATATACCTTGAACAAAAAGGAACTCCTGCAATTTGGTGTTTTTGTTTTTTTCTTTTCTGTCCCCTGATGAATCTGATATCATTGAGGAAACGCGTCGGGACACTTCAAACTTTTTGATGGTGTATATATGTGTATATCTATGTCGTCCAGCACACGCCACTTTGTTTAATAGGACGAGAACATATACAGAGACATATATACCTATATTGATTGATATGTGCGCTAATTAATTTGAGTTTTGTGTCAAGGGTGCCCTACATTTACAGGACATCTAGATTGGACCCCACTCACTGCACATATTAAACCAGTCTTTATGTCCCCTTTGTAATCCATTTGGCCGTATATCAACAGGACTGTATTCTGTCTTTTGGGCAAAGCTGGGCAGTCCACATTTAGGGAGGGAGATAATAGGGTCAGAGTATCAGCCAGGTTTACTTTAATAGACTTAAGGGGCTACTTAGGGCTTCGTCCCAGCATTGCATCTTTCCAACTAAGTACCCCTCATCCTGTCTGTCAACAATTTTTTGCTATCCCTACATACGGTCCTCTCCCATCTCCGCCATCTATTAGGAGAATAGTGTGACCAGTGGTTACAATAATTCTGTGTTTAATACTTAAGGGCCTATAATTTTATTTCAAATACCATATTAAATGTTAAGTTTTAACTTAAATAAGCTACCCACTAATGTTAATATAATTCTTTGGATCTAAAGGGTCTAGCATTTCAGATATTACCATAGTGTGACCGACTATAATCAGTTGTGTTATTATTGGACACTATAACATGATTTTTTATTTTGTTTCAAAAATGAAATCATTGTGTAAAACTTACATAAATAAAAAAAAAGAGTATACATACTAGGTATCGCCGCGTCCGTATCGACTGGCTCTATAAAAATATCACATGACCTAACCCCTCAGATAAACACCGTAAAAAAATAAAAATAAAAACGGTGTAAAAAAAACATTTTTTGTCATCTATGTCACAAAAAGTGAAATAGCAAGCGATCAAAAAGTCATGTGCACCCCAAAATAGTGCCAATAAAACTGTCATCTCATCCCACAGAAAATGAGACCCTACTTTGGATAATCCCCCCAAAACTGAAAAAAACTATGGCTAACAGACTATGGAGACACTAAAACTTACCGTAACAACCTGCTATATAAAAATACCACATGATCTAACCTGTCAGATGAATGTTGTAAATAACAAAAAAAAAAAAAAAAAAGGTGACAAAAAAGCAATTTCTTGTTACCTTGCCTCACAAAAAGTGTAATATAGAGCAACCAAAAATCATATGTACCCTAAACTAGTACCAACAAAACTTCCACCCTATCCCGTAGTTTCTAAAATGGGGTCACTTTTTTGGAGTTTCTACTCTAAGGGTGCATCAGGGGGGCTTCAAATGGGACATGGTGTCCAAATAAACTGTCTAGCAAAATCTGCCTTCTAAAAACCTATGGCATTCTTTTCCCTCTGCGCCCTGCCGTGTGCCCGTACAGCAGTTTACGACCACATATGGGGTGTTTCTGTAAACTACAGAATCAGGGCCATAAATAATGAGTTTTGTTTGGCTGTTAACTCTTTCTTTGTAACTGGAAAAAAAATAGTAAAATGGAAAATTTGCCCAAAAATTAAAATTCTGAAAATTCTGCTCTATTTGCCAATAACTCTTGTGGAACACCTAAAGGGTTAACAAAGTTTTTCAAATCAGTTTTGAATACCTCGAGGGGTGTAGTTTCTTAGATGGGGTCACTTTTATGGAGTTTCTACTCTAGGGGTGCATCAGGGGGGCTTCAAATGGGACATGGTGTCCAAAAAGAACTGTCTAGCAAAATCTGCCTATTAAAAAATGTATGGCATTCCTTTCCTTCTGTGTCCTACCGTCTGCCCGTAGAGTGGTTTACGACCACATATGGGGTGTTTCTGTAAACTACAGAATCAGAGCCATAAATATTGAGTCTTGTTTGGCTGTTAACAAAAAAGTGAAATTTTGAAATTGTATCTCTATTTTCCATTAATTCTTGTGGTACACCTAAATGGTCAACAAAGTTTGTAAAATCCATTTTGAAAACCTTGAAGGGTGTAATTTCTAGAATGGTGTCATTTTTGGGTGGTTTCTATTATATAAGCCTCACAAAGTGACTTCAGACCTCCAAGTTTCAATTTCTCTACTTCTATAATACATAGTAATACCTCAAAAAATAGTTATTACTTTACATTCCCCGTATGTCTACTTCATGTTTGGATCAATTTGGGATTGACATTTTATTTTTGGGGGCTGTTACAAGGCTTAGAAGTTTAGAAGCAAATCTTTAATTTTTTCAGAAATCTTCAAAAACCCACTTTCTAGGGACCAGTTCAGGTCTGAAGTCACTTTGTGAGGCTTACATAATAGAAACCACCTAAAAATGACCCCATTCTAGAAACTACACCCCTCAAGGCATTCAAAACCGATTGGTGTTCCACAAGAGTAACAGTGGGATGCGAAAGTTTGGGCAACCTTGTTCATCTTCATGATTTTCCTGTATAAATCGTTGGTTGTTATGATAAAAAATGTCAGTTAAATATATTCTATAGGAGACACACACAGTGATATTTGAGAAGTGAAATGAAATGTATTGGATTTACAGAAAGTGTGCTATAATTGTGATATAATATTGTTTAAACAAAATTAGGCAGGTGCATAAATTTGGGCACTGTTGTCATTTTATTGATTCCAAAACCTTTAGAACTAATTATCAGAACTCAAATTGGCTTGGTAAGCTCAGTGACCCCTGACCTACATACACAGGTGAATCCAATTATGAGAAAGAGTATTTAAGGGGGTCAATTGTAAGTTTCCCTCCTCTTTTAATTTTCTCTGAAAAGTAGTAACATGGGGGTCTCAAAACAACTCTCAAATGACCTGAAGACAAAGATTGTTCACCATCATGGTTTAGGGAAAGGATACAGAAAGCTGTCTCAGAGATTTCAGCTGTCTGTTTGCACAGTTAGGAACATATTGAGGAAATGGAAGACCACAGGCTCAGTTCAAGTCTCAGACCAAGAAGAATCTCGGATAGACAGAAGCGACGAATGGGGAGAACAGTCAGAGTCAACCCACAGACCAGCACCAAAGACCTACAACATCATCTTGCTGCAGATGGAGTCACTGTGCATCGTTCAACCATTCGGTGCACTTTACACAAGAAGATGCTGTATGCGAGAGTGATGCAGAGGAAGCCTTTTCTCCGCCCACAGCACAAAAAGTGCCGCTTGAGGTGGGCTAAAGGACATTTGGACAAGCCAGCTTCATTTTGGAATAAGGTGCTGTGGACTGATGAAACTAAAATTTGAGTTATTTGGCCATAACAAGGGGCGTTATGCATGGAGGAAAAAGAACACAGCCTTCCAAGAAAAACACCTGCTACCTACAGTAAAATATGGTTGTGGTTCCATCATGCTGTGGGGCTGTGTGGCCAGTGCAGGGACTGGGAATCTTGTCAAAGTTGAGGGACGCATGGATTCCACTCAGTATCAGCAGATTCTGGAGACCAATGTGACAAAGCTGAAGTTGCGCCGAGGCTGGATCTTTCAACAAGACAACGACCCTAAACACTGCTCAAAATCCACTAAGGCATTTATGCAGAGGAACAAGTACAACGTTCTGGAATGGCCATCACAGTCCCCAGACCTGAATATAATTGAAAATCTGTGGTGTGACTTAAAGAGAGCTGTCCATGCTCGGAGGCCATCAAACCTGAATGAACAAAAGATGTTTTGTAAAGAGAAATGGTCCAAAATACCTTCAACCAAAATCCAGACTCTCATTGCAACCTACAGGAAGCATTTAGAGGCTGTAATTTCTGCAAAAGGAGGATCTACTAAATATTGATTTCATTTATTTTTTGTGGTGCCCAAATTTATGCACCTGCCTAATTTTGTTTAAACAATTGTAGCACACTTTCTGCAAATCCAATAAACTTCATTTCACTTCTCAAATATAACTGTGTGTGTCTCCTATATGATATATTTAACTGACATTTTTTATCATAACAACCAACGATTTATACAGGAAAATCATGACGATTAACAAGGTTGCCCAAACTTTCGCATCCATTTGTAATGGCAAATGGTGATAAAATTTCAGAATTTAGATTTTTTGGCAAATTTTCCATTTTAATCAATTTTTTAATCCATTAACCAGGGGTTAATAGCCAAACAAAATGCTATATTTATTGCCCCAATTCTGTAGTTTGCAGAAACACCCCATATGTGGCCGTAAAGTACTGTACAGGCACACAGTAGGGGATAGAGGGAAAGGTGCGCCGTATGGTTTTTGGAAGACAGATTTTGCTGGACTGGTTTTTTTGACACCATGTTCCATTTGAAGCCCCCCTGATGCACCCCTAGAGTAGAAACTCCAAAATAGTGACCCCATTTTAGAAACTACGGGATAGAGTGGCAGTATTGTTGGTACTAGTTTAGGGTATATATGATTTTTGGTTGCTCTATATTACACTTTTTGTGAGGCAAGGTAACAAGAAATAGCTGTTTTGGCACAGTTTTTTATTTTTTTTATTTTTAACATTCACCTGACAGGTTAGATCATGTAATATTTTTTAGAGCAGGTTGTCACGGACGCGGCGATACCTAATATGTATACAATTTTTTTTTATTTATGTAAGTTTTACACAATGATTTCATTTTTGAAACAAAAAAAAATCATGTTTTAGTGTTTCCATAGTCTGAGAGCCATAGTTTTTTCAGTTTTTGGACAGATATCTTGGGTAGGCTATGATTTTTGCGGGATTAGATGACGGTTTGATTGGCACTATTTTGGGGTGCGTATGAATTTTTGATCGCTTGCTATTACATTTTCTGTGATGTAAGGTGACAAAAAATAGCTGTTTTTTACGGTATTCACCTGAGGGGTTAGGTCATGTGATATTTTTATAGAGCAGGTTTTTACAAAAGCGGCGAAACCTAATGTATATACTGTTTTTATTTATGTAAGTTTTACACAATTATTTCATTTTTGAAACAAAAAAATCATGTTTTAGTGTCTCCATATTCTGAGAGCCAAAATTGCAATTTTATCATAGTTTTTTTTTTTTTTTTTTATGGCGTTCACCGCTTGGGTAAAGTAACATGACTATTTTATAGATCAGGTTGTTACAGACGCGGTGATATCAAACATGTGTAGGGAATTTTCATTTTTTTCATTTTTAATCAGTGATAAATGTGTTTTTTGATTTTTTTTTTCACTTTTTTTTTGCCCAGACCCACTTGGTTCTTGAAGATCCAGTGGGTCTGAAATCTGTATAATACAGTACAGTACACTTTATAGTGTACTGTACTATATTTTCACTTTATAAAGTCTGATTAGACTTCTGCCTTTAGCAGAATTCTAATCAGCACCATGGACAGACTCTGATCAGTAGAACAGACAGCGTCCGGTTGCCATGGTAACCATCACTCGCTGCCACTGCAGAGCACTGGGTGATGGGGAGGGGATGGGGAGGGAGGGGGGCCCCCTCCCTCTCCCATCGGGGGCTGAAAAGGCACAGCAGCCCCTGATGGGAGAGGTAGAGAGCTCCCTCCCTCTTAACCTTTTCCATATCTCGGTCCCTACGGACCACGGCATGGAAGGGGTTAAACGCATGGCATCTGTGCCAGCACAGATGTCAGGCGTTTCGAGCAGAGTGTCAGCAATGTGCAAACCGCTCGGCTATCCTGAGAGAGGGGGCAGGCGGATTATCGCACGCCTGTCCCCCCCAAGCACCGCCCGCGCCTCCCGTCCTCCATGCCGCACTTCCCGCACCCCCCTCCCCGCTGCGCCTGCCGGCTGATAACAAAGAAGGCAGCAGGGAGGGGGTTAAACATTTACAATAAAGCTTATTTGAAGTTTCTGATCCCCGCGGTCACACTTCCAAAATCTGAATTGACCTGCGGTTTGCTGTAATCGCCGACATGGGGTGGTCACAGGACCCCCCGGCACATTTAGCCAAGGTGCCTGCTAAATGATTTGAGCAGGCACTGGGTTCCGATCACCGGGCGGCGTTGATCGGAACTATACATGACGTACTGGTACGTCATGTGTCCTTAAGTACCAGGACAACATGCCGTACCGATACATCATGTGTCCTTAAGAGGTTAAGCACTTTGCTCCAAATAGCTGTTTTTTTTTTAAATAACAGAATAAAACAGCAGTATCTAATGCGTGTATCTCACAATGACAGATGCTGAAAAGGCTGCAATATTAAATACTTTGCCAAGAATGGGTGGTTTTTTTTATAACAAAATAATATTGCTGTATTTGACAATGACAGATGCAGACAAGGCCGCAAATGTAGTTTTTTGCCCACATTGGGTGTTTTTTTTAATAACAGAATAGAACACCAGTATCTAACGCGTGTATCTCACAATGACAGATGCAGCAAAGGCTGCAATATTAAGTACTTTGCTCAAAATAGGTGTTTTTTTTAATAACAGAATAGAACAGCAGTATCTAACCCGTATATATCACACTGACAGATGCAGACAAGGCCTCAAATTTAGTATTTTGCCCACATTGGGTGTTTTTTTTTTAAATAACCGAATAGAACAGCAGTATCTAAGGCCTCTTTCACACTTGCGTTGTCCGGATCCGGCGTGTACTCCACTTGCCGGAATGCTGCGGTATTTTCTCCGGCCAAAACACGTTCCGTTCCGGAACTGAAGACATCCTGATGCATCCTGAACGGATTTCACTCCATTCAGAATGCATTAGGATAAAACTGATCAGGATTCTTCCGGCATAGAGCCCCGACGACGGAACTCTATGCCGGAAGAAAAGAACGCAAGTGTGAAAGAGCCCTAACGCGTGCATCTCACAATGACAGATGCTGCAAAGGCTGCAGTATTAAGTTCTTTGGCCAAAATGGGTGTTTTTTTTTTAAACCCAAAATATTATTGCTGTATTTCAAGCTTGTATCTCACACTGACAGATGCAGACAAGGCCGCAAATTTAGTTTCTTGCCCAAAATGGGAGTCTTTTTAATAACAGAATAGAACACCAGTATCTAAGTGTACTTTCACACTAGCATTTTTCTTTTCCGGCATAGAGTTCAGTCAAATGGGCTCTATACCTGAAAATAACTGATCAGTTTTATCCCCATGCATTCTGAATGGAGAGTAATCCGTTCATTTTGCATCAGGATGTCTTCAGTTCAATTGTTTTGACTGATTAGGCAAAAGATAAAACCGTAACATGCTACGGTTTTATCTCCAGCCAAAAAAACTGAAGTCAAGGTATTCACAACTGATTTTACAAACGACATTAACCCTTTAGGTGTTCCACAAGAATTAATGGAAAATAGAGATACAATTTGAAAATTTCACTTTTTTGGCAGATTTTCCATTTTAATTATTTTTTTCCAGTTACAAAGCAAGGTTTAACAGCCAACCAAAAGTCAATATTTATGGCCCTGATTCTGTAGTTTACAGAAACGCCCCATATGTGGTGGTAAACTGCTGTAGGGGCACACGGCAGGGCGCAGAAGGAAAGCAATGCCATACGGTTTCTGGAAGGCAGGTTTTGCTGGACTGTTTTTTTCGACACCATGTCCCATTTGAAGCCCCCCTGATGCACCCCTAGAGTAGAAACCCCCAAAAAGTGACCCCATTTTAGAAACTACGGGATAGGGTGGAAGTTTTGTTGGTACTAGTTTAGGGTACAATGATTTTTGGTTGCTCTATATTACACTTTATGTGAGGCAAGATAACAAGAAATAGCTGTTTTGGCATTCATCTGACAGGTTAGATCATGTGGTATTTTTGTAGACCAGGTTGTCACGGACCCGGCAATACCTAATATGTATACTTTTTTTTTTATTTATGTAAGTTTTACATAATGATTTCTTTTTTTAAGCAAAAAAAAAATCATCTTTTAGTGTTTCTATAGTCTGAGAGCCATAATTTTTTCAGTTTTTGGGCGATTACCTTGGGTAGGGTATGATTTTTGTGGGATGAGATGACTGTTTTATTGGCACTATTTTGGGATGCATATTACATTTTTATAGCTTTCTATTACACTTTTTATGATGTAAGGTGCCAAAAAATGGTTTGTTTAGCACAGTTTTTATTTTTTATTTTTTACGTTGTTCATCTGAGGGGTCATGTGATATTTTTATAGAGCCGGTCGATACGGACGCGGCGATACCTAATATGTATACTTTTTTTTTATTTATGTAAGTTTTACACAATAATATCATTTTTGAAACCAAAAAAATGATGTTTTAGTGTCTGCATATTCTGAGCCATAGCTTTTTTTATTTTTTGGGCGATTGTCTTAGGTAGGGGCTCATTTTTTGCGGGATGAAGTGACGGTTAGATTGACACTATTTTGGTGGGCAAACTCCTTTTTGATCGCTTGCTGTTGTACTTTTTGTGATGTAAGGTGACAAAAAAATGGTTTCTTTAGCACAGTTTTAATTTTTTATTTTTTACGGTGTTCATCTGAGGGGTTAGGTCATATGATATGTTTATAGAGCCGGTCGATACGAACGCGGCGATACCTAATGTATGCTTCTCCCCCCCTTATTTTTTACCAATTTTTTTTTATTTTATTAGGGGAAAATGAAATTTTTGTTTATTTTTACGTGAAACTTTTAATTTTTTTGGGGGAAAACTTTATTTTTCCACTTTTTTTTCACTTTATTTTTTACTTTGGGACTTGAACTTTTAGGGGTCTAATCCTTTGCAATGCATTCCAATGTATTGGAATGCATTGGCTGTATGAGTAATACTGTGTATTACTCATACAGATTCCGGGGCCTGTGAGATCCAGGGGGCTGGATCTCACCGGCTCGTTACCGGAAGGCAGCACGATGCCTTTCTTAGACATCGCGCTGCCTTCCATGACATCGGGTACCCCCCACAGCCCCATGGGGACCCGATGGCACCGCCGCCGCAAGTTAAAAAAGCCGCAAACCACAGGTCTGAATTGACCTGCGGTTTGCGGCGATTGCCGACATGGGGTGGTCACGGGACCCCCCCGGGAATTTAGCCGAAGTGCCTGCTCATGATTTGAGCAGGCACCAGCTTCCGATCACCGCCCGCTGCGCGGCGGTGATCGTAAAATACACAGGGCGTACAGGTACTCCCTGTGTCCTTAAGTACCAGGACATAAGGGCGTACCTGTACGCCCTATGTCCTGAAGAGGTTAAGGACCATTTCAGGTCCGAAGTCACTTTGTGGGGCTGACACAGTAGAAAGCCCCCATAAATGACCCCATTGTAGAAACATTACCCCTCAAGTTACTCAAAACTGATTTTACAAACTTTGTTAATCCTTTAGGTGTTCCACAAGAATTAAAGGAAAATGGAGATTTAATTTCTAAATTTCACTTTTTTTTAGCAGATTTTCCATTTTAATGCATTTTTTTCATTAACACATCAAGGGTTAACAGCCAAACAAAACTCAATATTTATTACCCTGATACTGCGGCTTACAGAAACACCCCACATGTGGTCGTAAAACTGATGTAAGGGCACACACAGGGTGTAGCAGAAAAGTAACGCCATATTAGGGATGAGCGAACCCGAACTGTATAGTTCGGGTTCGTACCGAATTTTGGGGTGTCCGTGACAAGGACCCGAACCCGGACATTTTCGTAAAAGTCCAGGTTCGGGTTCGGTGTTTGTCGCTTTCTTGGCGCTTTTTGAAAGGCTGCAAAGCAGCCAATCAACAAGCGTCATACTACTTGCCCCAAGAGGCCGTCACAGCCATGCCTACTAATGGCATGGATGTGATTGGCCAGAGCACCATGTGACCCAGCCTCTATTTACATAGCGCCGCCCGTCACTCTGCTCTGATTAGCGTAGGGAGAGGTTGCAGCTGCGACAGTAGGGCGAGATTAGGCTGATTAACTCCTCCAAAAGACTCCATCCATTGATCGATCTGCAGCTGTGGATGATTGAACTGCTGCTATTGAATTGCTCACTGTTTTTAGGCTGCCCAGAGCGTTTTTCAGTCACTTTTTTCTGGGGCGATCGGCGGCCATTTTGTGTCTTGTGTTGCGCCAGCACAAGCTGCCACCAAGTGCATTTAACCCTCAATGGTGTGGTTGTTTTTTGGCTAAAGCCTACATCAGGGTCAAGCTGTCACACCAAGTGCATTTAACCAGCAATAGTCTGTTTATTTTTTGGCCATATACTACATCAGGGCAAGCTGCACCTGTCACCAAGTGCATTTAACCCTCAATGGTGTAGTTGTTTTTTGGCTAAATCCTACATCAGGGTGAAGCTGTCACACCAAGTGCATTTAACCAGCAATAGTCTGTTTATTTTTTGCCCATATACTACATCAGGCGCAAGCTGCGCCTGTCACCAAGTGCATTTAACCCTCAGTAGTGTGGTTGGTCAAGCTTTCACACCAAGTGCATTAAACCAGCAATAGTCTGTTTATTTTTTTGGCCATATACTACATCAGGGGCAAGCTGCGCCTGTCACCAAGTGCATTTAACCCTCAGTAGTGTGGTTAATCAAGCTGTCACACCAAGTGCATTTAACCAGCAATAGTCTGTTTATTTTTTGGCCATATACTACATCAGGGACAAGCTGCGACTGTCACCAAGTGCATGTAACCCTCAATAGAGTGGTTGGTCAAGCTGTCACACCAAGTGCATTTAACCATCAATAGTGTGGTTATTTTTTGGCCATATCCCAGTCTAATTCTGTCAGAAAACGTATACCTGTCACCCAGCGCCTAAATACTAGGCCTCAAGTTTATATCCAGCTAAATCTGTCGTTACTGGTGTGGCTGGTCAAGTTATTCAGGGTCTGTCAAAGCACAGTTTTTGTTCTGGGTTAAAATACAATTCCCAATTTAGCAATTTCCTAATTTAGTGGTTTCTGCTGTATCAGAGCTATTTTAAATCTATCCCTAAAAGGATATATAATATTCAAGGTGCACATAGGGTCATTCTGAATAACTTCACACACACGCTACTGTGCATTTCCAAGTCTAATTATGTCAGTAAATCTTTACCTGTCACCCAGCGCCTAAATACTAGGCCTCAAATTTATATTCAGCTAAATCTGTAGTTACTGCTGTACTGTTGTGGCTGGGAAAGTTATTTAGTGTCCGTCAAAGCACATTTTTTGTTCTGGGTTGAAATACAATTCCCAATTTAGTAATTTCCTAATTTAGTGGTTTCTGCTGTATCAGAGCTATTTTAAATCTATCCCTAAAAGGGTATATCAGATTCAAGGTGCACATAGGGTCATTCTGAATAACTTCACACACACGCTATTGTGCATTTCCAAGTCTAATTCTGTCAGTAAACCTATACCTGTCACCCAGCGCCTAAATACTAGGCCTCAAATTTATATCCAGCTAAATCTGTTGTTACTGCTGTACTGTTGTGGCTGGGCAAGTTATTTAGTGTTCGTCAAAGCACATTTTTTGTTCTGGGTTGAAATACATTTCCCAATTTAGCAATTTCCTAATTTAGTGGTTTCTGCTGTATCAGATCTACTTTAAATACATCCCTAAAAGGGTATATCAGATTCAAGGTGCACATAGGGTCATTCTGAATAACTTCACACACGCTACTGTGCATTTCCAAGTCTAATTCTGTCAGTAAATCTATACCTGTCACCCAGCGCCTAAATACTAGGCCTCAAATATATATCCAGCTAAATCTGTCGTTACTGCTGTACTGTTGTGGCTGGGCAAGTTATTTAGTGTCCGTCAAAGCACATTTTTTGTTCTGGGTTGAAATACAATTCCTAATTTAGCAATTTCCTAATTTAGTGGTTTCTGTTGTATCAGACCTACTTTAAATTTATCCCTAAAAGGGTATATCAGATTCAAGGTGCACATAGGGTCATTCTGAATAACTTCACACACACGCTACTGTGCATTTCCAAGTCTAATTCTGTCAGTAAATCTATACCTGTCACCCAGCGCCTAAATACTAAGCCTCAAATTTATATCCTGCTAAATCTGTCGTTACTGCTGTACTGTTGTGGCTGGGCAAGTTATTTAGTGTCCGTCAAAGCACATTTTTTGTTCTGGGTTGAAATACAATTCCCAATTTAGCAATTTCCTAATTTAGTGGTTTCTGTTGTATCAGGCCTACTTTAAATTTATCCCTAAAAGGGTATATCAGATTCAAGGTGCACATAGGGTCATTCTGAATAACTTCACACACACGCTACTGTGCATTTCCAAGTCTAATTCTGTCAGTAAATCTATACCTGTCACCCAGCGCCTAAATACTAGGCCTCAAATTTATATCCTGCTAATTCTGTCGTTACTGCTGTACTGTTGTGGCTGGGCAAGTTATTTAGTGTCCGTCAAAGCACATTTTTTGTTCTGGGTTGAAATACAATTCCCAATTTAGCAATTTCCTAATTTAGTGGTTTCTTCTGTATCAGGCCTACTTTAAATATATCCCTAAAAGGGTATATCAGAATCAAGGTGCTGATAGGGTCATTCTCAATAACTTCACACACACGCTACTGTGCATATCCCAGTCTAATTCTGTCAGCAAATCTATACCTGTCACCCAGCGCCTAAATACTAGGCCTCAAATTTATATCCTGCTAAATCTCTCGTTACTGCTGTACTGTTGTGGCTGGGCAAGTTATTTAGTGTCCGTCAAAGCACATTTTTTGTTCTGGGTTGAAATACAATTCCCAATTTAGCAATTTCCTAATTTATTGGTTTCTGCTGTATCAGAGCTATTTTAAATCTATCCCTAAAAGGGTATATCAGATTCAAGGTGCACATAGGGTCATTCTGAATAACTTCACACACACGCTACTGTGCATTTCCAAGTCTAATTCTGTCAGTAAACCTATACCTGTCACCCAGCGCCTAAATACTAGGCCTCAAATTTATATCCTGCTAAATCTATCGTTACTGCTGTACTGTTGTGGCTGGGCAAGTTATTTAGTGTCCGTCAAAGCACATTTTTTGTTCTGGGTTGAAATACAATTCCCAATTTAGCAATTTCCTAATTTAGTGGTTTCTGCTGTATCAGGCATACTTTAAATACATCCCTAAAAGGGTATATCAGATTCAAGGTGCACATAGGGTCATTCTGAATAACTTCACACACACGCTACTGTGCATTTCCAAGTCTAATTCTGTCAGTAAACCTATACCTGTCACCCAGCGCCTAGATAATAGGCCTCAAATTTATATCCTGCTAAATCTATCGTTACTGCTGTACTGTTGTGGCTGGGCAAGTTATTTAGTGTCCGTCAAAGCACATTTTTTGTTCTGGGTTGAAATACAATTCCCAATTTAGCAATTTCCTAATTTAGTGGTTTCTGCTGTATCAGGCATACTTTAAATACATCCCTAAAAGGGTATATCAGAATCAAGGTGCTAATAGAGTCATTTTCAATAACTTCACACACACGCTACTGTGCATATCCCTGTCTAATTCTGTCCGTAAAACGTATACCTGTCACCCAGCGCCTAAATACTAGGCCTCAAATTTATATCCTGCTAAATCTGTCGTTACTGCTGTACTGTTGTGGCTGGGCAAGTTATTTAGTGTCCGTCAAAGCACATTTTTTGTTCTGGGTTGAAATACAATTCCCAAATGAGCAATTTCCTAATTTAGTGGTTTCTGATGTATCAGGCCTACTTTAAATCTATCCCTAAAAGGGTATATCAGAATCAAGGTGCTGATAGGGTCATTCTCAATAACTTCACACACACGCTACTGTGCATATCCCAGTCTAATTCTGTCCGTAAAACGTATACCTGTCACCCAGCGCCCTAAATAATAGGCCTCAAATTCATAGTCAGGTAAATCTGTGGTTACTGCTGTGCCTGTATTAGTGTAATACGGTACCTAAATAGATAGCCAGATAGTGTTAGGTATCTGTAAAAAAAGGCCTGAATTTGAATTCAATACATTGTGCCAAATAATATTTTTGTTGTTGTGGTGAACGATAACATTGAGGAAAACATCTAGTAAGGGACGCGGACATGGACATGGTCGTGGTGGTGTTAGTGGACCCTCTGGTACTTGGAGAGGACGTGGCCGTTCTGCCACATCCACACGTCCTAGTGTACCAACTACCTCAGGTCCCAGTAGCCGCCAGAATTTACAGCGATATATGGTGGGGCCCAATGCCGTTCTAAGGATGGTAAGGCCTGAGCAGGTACAGGCATTAGTCAATTGGGTGGCCGACAGTGGATCCAGCACGTTCACATTATCTCCCACCCAGTCTTCTGCAGAAAGCGCACAGATGGCGCCTGAAAACCAACCCAATCAGTCTGTCACATCACCCTCATGCATATCAGGGAAACTGTCCGAGCCTCAAGTTATGCAGCAGTCTCTTATGCTGTTTGAAGACTCTGCTGGCAGGGTTTCCCAAGGGCATCCACCTAGCCCTTCCCCAGCGGTGGAAGACATAGAATGCGCTGACGCACAACCACTTATGATTCCTGATGATGAGGACATGGGAATACCACCTCAGCAAGTCTCTGATGATGACGAAACACAGGTGCCAACTGCTGCGTCTTTCTGCAGTGTGCAGACTGAACAGGAGGTCAGAGATCAAGACTGGGTGGAAGACGATGCAGGGGACGATGAGGTCCTAGACCCCACATGGAATGAAGGTCGTGCCACTGACTTTCACAGTTCGGAGGAAGAGGCAGTGGTGAGACCGAGCCAACAGCGTAGCAAAAGAGGGAGCAGTGGGCAAAAGCAGAACACCCGCCGCCAAGAGACTCTGCCTGCTACTGACTGCCGCCATCTGGGACCGAGCACCCCAAAGGCAGCTTCAATGAGTTCCCTGGCATGGCACTTCTTCAAACAATGTGCTGACGACAAGACCGAGTGGTTTGCACGCTGTGCCATCAGAGCCTGAAGCGAGGCATTAACGTTCTGAACCTTAGCACAACCTGCATGACCAGGCACCTGCATGCAAAGCATGAACTGCAGTGGAGTAAACATCTTAAAAACAAGGAAGTCACTCAGGCTCCCCATGCTACCTCTTCTGCTGCTGCCGCCTCGGCCTCTTGTGCTGCTGCCGCCTCGGCCTCTTGTGCTGCTGTCGCCTTGGCCTCTTCTGCTGCTGCCGCCTCGGCCTCTTCCTCCGCCTCTGGAGGAACGTTGGCACCTGCCGCCCAGCAAACAGGGGATGTACCACCAACACCACCACCACCTCCGTCACCAAGCATCTCAACCATGTCACACGGCATCGTTCAGCTCTCCATCTCACAAACATTTGAGAGAAAGCGTAAATTCCCACCTAGCCACCCTCGAGCCCTGGCCCTGAATGCCAGCATTTCTAAACTACTGGCCTATTAAATGCTGTCATTTAGGCTGGTGGACACAGACAGCTTCAAACAGCTCATGTCGCTTGCTTTCCCACAGTATGTTGTCCCCAGCCGCCACTACTTCTCCAGGAGAGCCGTGCCTTCCCTGCACAACCAAGTATCCGATAAAATCAAGTGTGCACTGCGCAACGCCATCTGTAGCAAGGTCCACCTAACCACAGATACGTGGACCAGTAAGCACGGCCAGGGACGCTATATCTCCCTAACTGCACACTGGGTAAATGTAGTGGCAGCTGGGCCCCAGGCGGAGAGCTGTTTGGCGCACGTCCTTCCGCCGCCAAGGATCGCAGGGCAACATTCTTTGCCTCCTGTTGCCACCTCCTCCTTCTCGGCTTCCTCCTCCTCTTCTTCCACTTGCTCATCCAGTCAGTCACACACCTTCACCACCAACTTCAGCACAGCCCGGGGTAAACGTCAGCAGGCCATTCTGAAAACTCATATATTTGGGGGACAGGCCCCACACCGCACAGGAGTTGTGGCGTGGTATAGAACAACAGACCGACGAGAGGTTGCTGCCGGTGAGCCTCAAGCCCGGCCTGGTGGTGTGCGATAATGGGCGAAATCTCGTTGCAGCTCTGGGACTAGCCGGTTTGACGCACATCCCTTGCCTGGCGCATGTGCTGAATTTGGTGGTGCAGAAGTTCATTCACAACTACCCCGACATGTCAGAGCTGCTGCATAAAGTGCGGGCCGTCTGTTCGCGCTTCCAGCGTTCACATCCTGCCGCTGCTCGCCTGTCTGCGCTACAGCGTAACTTCGGCCTTCCCGCTCACCGCCTCATATGCGACGTGCCCACCAGGTGGAACTCCACCTTGCACATGCTGGACAGACTGTGCGAGCAGCAGCAGGCCATAGTGGAGTTTCAGCTGCAGCACTCACGGGTCAGTCGCACTGCGGGACAGCACCACTTCACCACCAATGACTGGGCCTCCATGCGAGACCTGTGTGCCCTGTTGCGCTGTTTCGAGTACTCCACCAACATGGCCAGTGGCGATGACGCCGTTATCAGCGTTACAATACCACTTCTATGTCTCCTTGAGAAAACACTTAGGGCGATGATGGAAGAGGAGGTGGCCCAGGAGGAGAAGGAGGAGGAGGAAGAGGGGTCATTTTTAGAACTTTCAGGCCAGTCTCTTCGAAGTGACTCAGAGGGAGGTTTTTTGCAACAGCAGAGGCCAGGTACAAATGTGGCCAGCCAGGGCCCACTACTGGAGGACGAGGAGGACGAGGATGAGGAGGATGAAGATGAAGCATGGTCACAGCGGGGTGGCACCCAACGCAGCTCGGGCCCATCACTGGTGCGTGGCTGGGGGGAAAGGCAGGACGATGACGATACGCCTCCCACAGAGGACAGCTTGTCCTTACCCCTGGGCAGCCTGGCACACATGAGCGACTACATGCTGCAGTGCCTGCGCAACGACAGCAGAGTTGCCCACATTTTAACGTGTGCGGACTACTGGGTTGCCACCCTGCTGGATCCACGGTACAAAGACAATGTGCCCACCTTACTTCCTGCACTATGGCATGATAGGAAGATGCGCGAGTACAAGCACACGTTGGTAGACGCACTACTGAGAGCATTCCCAAATGTCACAGGGGAACAAGTGGAAACCCAAGGCCAAGGCAGAGGAGGAGCAAGAGGTCGCCAAGGCAGCTGTGTCACGGCCAGCTCCTCTGAGGGCAGGGTTAGCATGGCAGAGATGTGGAAAACTTTTGTCAACACGCCACAGCTAACTGCACTACCACCTGATACACAACGTGTTAGCAGGAGGCAACATTTCACTAACATGGTGGAACCGTACGTGTGCACACCCCTCCACGTACTGACTGATGGTTCGGCCCCATTCAACTTCTGGGTCTCTAAATTGTCCACGTGGCCAGAGCTAGCCTTTTATGCCTTGGAGGTGCTGGCCTGCCCGGCGGCCAGCGTTTTGTCTGAACGTGTATTCAACACGGCAGGGGGCGTCATTACAGACAAACGCAGCCGCCTGTCTACAGCCAATGTGGACAAGCTGACGTTCATAAAAATGAACCAGGCATGGTTCCTACAGGACCTGTCCATCCCTTGTGCAGATTAGACATTAACTACCTCCCCTTAACCATATATTATTGTACTCCAGGGCACTTCCTCATTCAATCCTATTTTTATTTTCATTTTACCATTATATTGCGAGGCTACCCAAAGTTGAATGAACCTCTCCTCTGTCTGGGTGCCGGGGCCTAAATATATGCCAATGGACTGTTCCAATGTTGGGTGACGTGAAGCCTGATTCTCTGCTATGACATGCAGACTAATTCTCTGCTGACATGAAGACAGATTCTCTGTTACGGGACCTCTCTCCTCTGCCTGGGTGCTGGGCCTAAATATATGACAATGGACTGTTGCACTGGTGGCTGACGTGAAGCCTGATTCTCTGCTATGACATGCAGACTGATTCTCTGCTGACATGAAGACAGATTCTCTGTTACGGGACCTCTCTCCTCTGCCTGGGTGCTGGGCCTAAATATCTGACAATGGACTGTTGCAGCGGTGGCTGATGTGAAGCCTGATTCTCTGCTATGACATGCAGACTAATTCTCTGCTGACATAAAGACAAATTCTCTATTACGGGACCTCTCTCCTCTGCCTGTGTGCTGGGCCTAAATATATGCCAATGGACTGTTGCAGTGGTGGCTGACGTGAAGCCTGATTCTCTGCTATGACATGCAGACTGATTCTCTGCTGACATGAAGCCAGATTCTCTGTTACGGGACCTCTCTCCTCTGCCTGGGTGCTGGGCCTAAATATATGACAATGGACTGTTGCACTGGTGGCTGACGTGATGCCTGATTCTCTGCTATGACATGCAGACTAATTCTCTGCTGACATGAAGACAGATTCTCTGTTACGGGACCTCTCTCCTCTGCCTGGGTGCTGGGCCTAAATATATGACAATGGACTGTTGCACTGGTGGCTGACGTGATGCCTGATTCTCTGCTATGACATGCAGACTAATTCTCTGCTGACATGAAGACAGATTCTCTGTTACGGGACCTCTCTCCTCTGCCTGGGTGCTGGGCCTAAATATATGACAATGGACTGTTGCACTGGTGGCTGACGTGAAGCCTGATTCTCTGCTATGACATGCAGACTGATTCTCTGCTGACAT
Source organism: Bufo gargarizans (assembly GCF_014858855.1). NCBI lineage: Eukaryota > Metazoa > Chordata > Amphibia > Anura > Bufonidae > Bufo > Bufo gargarizans. The sequence continues at coordinate 211,388,751 of NC_058085.1, read as the reverse complement.
GAAGACAAATTCTCTGTTACGGGACCTCTCTCCTCTGCCTGGGTGCTGGGCCTAAATATCTGACAATGGATTGTTGCAGCGGTGGCTGACGTGAAGCCTGATTCTCTGCTATGACATGCAGACTAATTCTCTGCTGACATGAAGACAAATTCTCTGTTACGGGACCTCTCTCCTTTGCCTGTGTGCTGGGCCTAAATATATGCCAATGGACTGTTGCAGTGGTGGCTGACGTGAAGCCTGATTCTCTGCTATGACATGCAGACTGATTCTCTGCTGACATGAAGCCAGATTCTCTGTTACGGGACCTCTCTCCTCTGCCTGGGTGCTGGGCCTAAATATCTGACAATGGACTGTTGCAGCGGTGGCTGACGTGAAGCCTGATTCTCTGCTATGACATGCAGACTGATTCTCTGCTGACATGAAGACAGATTCTCTGTTACGGGACCTAGTTCTATTGTACTCCAGGGCACTTCCTCATTCAATCCTATTTTTATTTTCATTTTACCATTATATTGCGAGGCTACCCAAAGTTGAATGAACCTCTCCTCTGTCTGGGTGCCGGGGCCTAAATATATGCCAATGGACTGTTCCAATGTTGGGTGACGTGAAGCCTGATTCTCTGCTATGACATGCAGACTAATTCTCTGCTGACATGAAGACAGATTCTCTGTTACGGGACCTCTCTCCTCTGCCTGTGTGCTGGGCCTAAATATATGACAATGGACTGTTGCACTGGTGGCTGACGTGAAGCCTGATTCTCTGCTATGACATGCAGACTGATTCTCTGCTGACATGAAGACAGATTCTCTGTTACAGGACCTCTCTCCTCTGCCTGGGTGCTGGGCCTAAATATCTGACAATGGACTGTTGCAGCGGTGGCTGATGTGAAGCCTGATTCTCTGCTATGACATGCAGACTAATTCTCTGCTGACATAAAGACAAATTCTCTATTACGGGACCTCTCTCCTCTGCCTGTGTGCTGGGCCTAAATATATGTCAATGGACTGTTGCAGTGGTGGCTGACGTGAAGCCTGATTCTCTGCTATGACATGCAGACTGATTCTCTGCTGACATGAAGCCAGATTCTCTGTTACGGGACCTCTCTCCTCTGCCTGGGTGCTGGGCCTAAATATATGACAATGGACTGTTGCACTGGTGGCTGACGTGATGCCTGATTCTCTGCTATGACATGCAGACTAATTCTCTGCTGACATGAAGACAGATTCTCTGTTACGGGACCTCTCTCCTCTGCCTGGGTGCTGGGCCTAAATATATGACAATGGACTGTTGCACTGGTGGCTGACGTGATGCCTGATTCTCTGCTATGACATGCAGACTAATTCTCTGCAGACATGAAGACAGATTCTCTGTTACGGGACCTCTCTCCTCTGCCTGGGTGCTGGGCCTAAATATATGACAATGGACTGTTGCACTGGTGGCTGACGTGAAGCCTGATTCTCTGCTATGACATGCAGACTGATTCTCTGCTGACATGAAGACAAATTCTCTGTTACGGGACCTCTCTCCTCTGCCTGGGTGCTGGGCCTAAATATCTGACAATGGATTGTTTGCAGCGGTGGCTGACGTGAAGCCTGATTCTCTGCTATGACATGCAGACTAATTCTCTGCTGACATGAAGACAAATTCTCTGTTACGGGACCTCTCTCCTTTGCCTGTGTGCTGGGCCTAAATATATGCCAATGGACTGTTGCAGTGGTGGCTGACGTGAAGCCTGATTCTCTGCTATAACATGCAGACTGATTCTCTGCTGACATGAAGCCAGATTCTCTGTTACGGGACCTCTCTCCTCTGCCTGGGTGCTGGGCCTAAATATATGACAATGGACTGTTGCACTGGTGGCTGACGTGATGCCTGATTCTCTGCTATGACATGCAGACTAATTCTCTGCTGACATGAAGACAGATTCTCTGTTACGGGACCTCTCTCCTCTGCCTGGGTGCTGGGCCTAAATATATGACAATGGACTGTTGCACTGGTGGCTGACGTGATGCCTGATTCTCTGCTATGACATGCAGACTAATTCTCTGCTGACATGAAGACAGATTCTCTGTTACGGGACCTCTCTCCTCTGCCTGGGTGCTGGGCCTAAATATATGACAATGGACTGTTGCACTGGTGGCTGACGTGAAGCCTGATTCTCTGCTATGACATGCAGACTGATTCTCTGCTGACATGAAGACAAATTCTCTGTTACGGGACCTCTCTCCTCTGCCTGGGTGCTGGGCCTAAATATCTGACAATGGATTGTTGCAGCGGTGGCTGACGTGAAGCCTGATTCTCTGCTATGACATGCAGACTAATTCTCTGCTGACATGAAGACAAATTCTCTGTTACGGGACCTCTCTCCTTTGCCTGTGTGCTGGGCCTAAATATATGCTAATGGACTGTTGCAGTGGTGGCTGACGTGAAGCCTGATTCTCTGCTATGACATGCAGACTGATTCTCTGCTGACATGAAGCCAGATTCTCTGTTACGGGACCTCTCTCCTCTGCCTGGGTGCTGGGCCTAAATATCTGACAATGGACTGTTGCAGCGGTGGCTGACGTGAAGCCTGATTCTCTGCTATGACATGCAGACTGATTCTCTGCTGACATGAAGACAGATTCTCTGTTACGGGACCTAGTTCTATTGTACTCCAGGGCACTTCCTCATTCAATCCTATTTTTATTTTCATTTTACCATTATATTGCGAGGCTACCCAAAGTTGAATGAACCTCTCCTCTGTCTGGGTGCCGGGGCCTAAATATATGCCAATGGACTGTTCCAATGTTGGGTGACGTGAAGCCTGATTCTCTGCTATGACATGCAGACTAATTCTCTGCTGACATGAAGACAGATTCTCTGTTACGGGACCTCTCTCCTCTGCCTGTGTGCTGGGCCTAAATACAGTCATGTGAAAAAATTAGGACACCCTTTGAAAGCATGTGGTTTTTTGTAACATTTTTAATAAAAGGTTATTTCATCTCCGTTTCAACAATACAGAGAGATTAAAGTAATCCGACTAAACAAAGAAAACTGAAGAAAAGTCTTTTCAAGATCTTCTGTAAATGTAATTCTACAAAAATGCCTATTCTAACTGAGGAAAAAGATAGGACACCCTTGCCCCTAATAGCGAGTGTTACCTCCTTTGGCTGAAATAACTGCAGTGAGACGGTTCTTGTAGCCATCTACCAGTCTTCGACATCGGTCTGAGGAAATTTTACCCCACTCCTCAATGCAGAACTTTTTCAGCTGTGAGATGTTTGAGGGGTTTCCTGCACATACAGCCCTTTTCAAGTCACCCCACAGCATCTCAATGGGATTCAAATCTGGACTTTGACTTGGCCATTCCAGGACTCTCCATTTCTTCTTTTTCAGCCAATCTTTGGTTGATTTACTAGTATGTTTTGGGTCATTGTCATGTTGCATGGTCCAGTTCCGCTTCAGCTTTAATTTTCTAACTGATGGTCTCACATGTTCTTCAAGCACCTTCTGATACACAGTAGAATTCATCGTGGATTCTATGATGGTGAGCTGACCAGGTCCTGCTGCAGCAAAGCAGCCCCAAACCATGACACTTCCACCTCCATGCTTCACAGTTGGTATGAGGTCCTTTTCTTGGAATGCTGTGTTTGGTTTACGCCAAACATGTCCTCTGCTGTTGTGTCCAAATAATTCAATTTTGGACTCATCTGTCCAAAGAACATTATTCCAGAAGTCCTGGTCTTTGTCAACTTTATCTCTGGCAAATGTCAGTCTGGCCTCGATGTTTCTCTTGGAAAGCAAAGGTTTCCTCCTTGCACACCTCCCATGCAAGTTAAACTTGTACAGTCTCTTTCTGATTGTAGAGGCATGTACTTCTACATCAACAGTAGCCAGAGCCTGCTGTAGTTCTCGAGATGACACTTTAGGGTTTTTGGAGACCTCTTTTAGCATCTTGCGGTCTGCTCTTGGGGTGAACTTGCTGGGGCGACCAGTCCTGGGCATGTTGGCAGTTGTTTTGAAAGCCCTCCACTTGTAGACTATCTTCCGGACAGTGGAATGGCTGATTTCAAAATCTTTTGAGATCTTTTTAAATCCCTTCCCAGACTCATAGGCTGCTACAATCTTTTTTCTGAAGTCCTCTGACAGCTCTTTTGCTCTCACCATGGTGCTCACTCTCACTTCAACAGTCAGGAGCACACCAAACTAAATGTCTGAGGTTTAAATAGGGCAAGCCTCATTCAACATGCAGAGTAACGATCTACTAATTATGTGCACCTGGTGTGATATACCTGTGTGAGATCTGAGCCAATTTAAGAGGGAATACATGTGAGGGTGTCCTATCTTTTTCCTCAGTTAGAATAGGCATTTTTGTAGAATGACATTTACAGAAGATCTTGAAAAGACTTTTCTTCAGTTTTCTTTGTTTAGTTGGATTACTTTAATCTCTCTGTATTGTTGAAACGGAGATGAAATAACCTTTTATTAAAAATGTTACAAAAAACCACATGCTTTCAAAGGGTGTCCTAATTTTTTCACATGACTGTATATGCCAATGGACTGTTGCAGTGGTGGCTGACGTGAAGCCTGATTCTCTGCTATGACATGCAGACTGATTCTCTGCTGACATTAATCCAGATTCTCTGTTACGGGACCTCTCTCCTCTGCCTGGGTGCTGGGCCTAAATATATGACAATAGACTGTTGCACTGGTGGCTGACGTGATGCCTGATTCTCTGCTATGACATGCAGACTAATTCTCTGCTGACATGAAGACAGATTCTCTGTTACGGGACCTCTCTCCTCTGCCTGTGTGCTGGGCCTAAATATATGACAATGGACTGTTGCAGTGGAGACTGACGTGAAGCCTGATTCTCTGCTATGGCATGCAGACTGATTCTCTGCTGATATGAAGCCAGATCCTCTGTTACGGGACCTCTTTCCTCTGCCTGGGTGCTGGGCCTAAATATATGACAATGGACTGTTGCAGTGGTGGCTGACGTGAAGCCTCATTCTCTGCTATGACATGCAGACTGATTCTCTGCTGAGATGAAGACAAATTCTCTGTTATGGGACCTCTCTCCTCTGCCTGGGTGCTGGGCCTAAATATATGACAATGGACTGTTGCACTGGTGGCTGACGTGAAGCCTGATTCTCTGCTATGACATGCAGACTGATTCTCTGCTGACATGAAGACAGATTCTCTGTTACAGGTCCTCTCTCCTCTGCCTGGGTGCTGGGCCTAAATATCTGACAATGGACTGTTGCAGTGGTGGCTGACGTGAATCCTGATTCTCTGCTATGACATGCAGACTGATTCTCTGCTGACATGAAGCCAGATCCTCTGTTACGGGACCTCTCTCCTCTGCCTGGGTGCTGGGCCTAAATATATGACAATGGACTGTTGCAGTGGAGACTTACGTGAAGCCTGATTCTCTGCTATGGCATGCAGACTGATTCTCTGCTGACATGAAGCCAGATCCTCTGTTACGGGACCTCTTTCCTCTGCCTGGGTGCTGGACCTAAATATATGACAATGGACTGTTGCAGTGGTGGCTGACGTGAAGCCTGATTCTCTGCTATGACATGCAGACTGATTCTCTGCTGAGATGAAGACAAATTCTCTGTTACGGGACCTCTCTCCTCTGCCTGTGTGCTGGGCCTAAATACATTCCAAAGGACTGTTGCAGTGGTGGCTGACGTGAAGCCTGATTCTCTGCTATGACATGCAGACTGATTCTCTGCTGACATGAAGCCAGATCCTCTGTTACGGGACCTCTCTCCTCTGCCTGGGTGCTGGGCCTAAATATATGACAATGGACTGTTGCACTGGTGGCTGACGTGATGCCTGATTCTCTGCTATGACATGCAGACTAATTCTCTGCTGACATGAAGACAGATTATCTGTTACGGGACCTCTCTCCTCTGCCTGGGTGCTGGGCCTAAATATCTGACAATGGACTGTTGCAGTGGTGGCTGACATGAATGCTGATTCTCTGCTATGACATGCAGACTGATTCTCTGCTGACATGAAGCCAGATCCTCTGTTATGGGACCTCTCTCCTCTGCCTGGGTGCTGGGCCTAAATATATGCCAATGGACTGTTGCAGTGGTGGCTGACGTGAAGCCTGATTCTCTGCTATGACATGCAAACTGATTCTCTGCTGACAAGAAGACAGATTCTCTGTTACGGGACCTCTCTCCTCTGCCTGGGTGCCTGGGCCTAAATATATGCCAATGGACTGTTCCAATGTTGGGTGACGTGAAGCCTGATTCTCTGCTATGACATGCAGACTGATTCTCTGCTGACATGAAGACAGATTCTCTGTTACGGGACCTCTCTCCTCTGCCTGGGTGCCTGGGCCTAAATATATGCCAATGGACTGTTCCAATGTTGGGTGACGTGAAGCCTGATTCTCTGCTATGACATGCAGACTGATTCTCTGCTGACATGATGCCAGATCCTCTGTTACGGGACCTCTCTCCTCTGCCTGGGTGCTGGGCCTAAATATATGCCAATGGACTGTTGCAGTGGTGGCTGACGTGAAGCCTGATTCTCTGCTATGACATGCAGACTGATTCTCTGCTGACATGAAGACAGATTCTCTGTTACGGGACCACTCTCCTCTGCCTGGGTGCTGGGCCTAAATATATGACAATGGACTGTTGCAGTGGTGGCTGACGTGAAGCCTGATTCTCTGCTATGACATGCAAACTGATTCTCTGCTGACATGAAGACAGATTCTCTGTTCCGGAACTCTCTCCTCTGCCTGGGTGCTGGGCCTAAATATATGACAATGGACTGTTGCAGTGGTCGCTGACGTGAAGCCTGATTCTCTGCTATGACATGCAGACTGATTCTCTGCTGACATGAAGCCAGATTCTCTGTTACGGGACTTCTCTCCTCTGCCTGGGTGCCGGGGCCTAAATATCTGAGAATGGACTGTTCCAGTGGTGGGTGACGTGAAGCCAGATTCTCTGCTATGGGACCTCTCTCCAATTGATATTGGTTAATTTTTATTTATTTTATTTTCATTTTTATTCATTTCCCTATCCACATTTGTTTGCATGGGATTTACCATTAGAGCCTACAATAACCCAATAACAGTACCTCACTCCCCAACCTACTGCAACTTGTACAAAAAAAAAAGCAAGGATTTTTTCAAGGTAAAAAATCTCATTTTATTCAATATAAATCACATGATCATTACAGGTATTGCTCAAATGGGACAGGACATGGAGACTGAGCCACAAGGGGCTATACAATGTGGAGAATCACAATGGGGGATAATGTGACCATACCTAGCAGAGAACAACAATTTACCAGAGGCCGTGAGCAAAAGTGTAGTTGCGGGTGCGAATGCTGATCCCCTAGTATAAAACAACTACTGACTATTGCTCACAACCTCTGTCCGGGGATGCTGTGAGGTGTCAATGGACGGTGCAGTACTACTAATAAAGATTGCATATAACAATGAACTGCAAACCTCTCGTCCCACCCTGATCCAGCTACCAAGTTACCTACCCATGTTGCTGCTGTAGAATGGTAACACAACTCCCCCACTGCTTCAACCTCGCCACGTGTTTCGCCACGTAGGCTTCGTCAGGAGGTATACATTTTGGAAACTAGGGGATAAGGTGCCAGTTTAATTGGTACCATTTTTGGGTACATATGATTTTTTGATCATTCCTTATTACACTTTATGGGGCAAGATAACCCAAAAAGTATTAATTTTGGCACCGTTTTTATTTCTTTATTTTTAAGCATTCACCTGAGGCTTTAGGTCATGTGATTTTTTTATAGAGCAGATCATTTCGGATGTGGCAATACCTAAAATGTATACATTTTCTTATGTATTTTAGTTTTAGATGCTTTGTCACAAAGTTTTCCTGGGGGGAGTGATTCGGAGAATCCCGCTCCGATTTTGGCTTATGGGATGATGATTTCTGCTCCGTATTCCGAGTTGGAGATGGAGGTGTTAGGGGCCCAAGAGGCGGCTCCTGATTCCTGTCCTCCAGGCAAGTTGTTTGTTCCTGCTGAACTGCGATACAAGGTGTTCAAGGAACATCATGATACGGTCCTTGTGGGACATCCTGGAAGCAAATCCCCCATAGATCTTATTTCCCAGAGATTCTGGTGGCCAGGGTTGCGCAAGGGTGTGGAGGGTTATGTGGCAGCCTGTGAGACCTTTGCATGGGTGAAGGTGGCTCACGCTAGGCCTTCAGGATCCCTTCTTCCTTTGTCCATCCCGTCTCGTCTTTGGACGCATTTTTCCATGGACTTTATTACCAATTTAAAGAGTTCCTCTGGGAAAACTGTGATTTTGGTGGTAGTGGACCGCTTTAGTAAGAAGGCCCACTTTGTACCGTTACCTAGCTTGCCCAATGCCAAAACTCTAGCTCAGGTTTTTATTGATAACATTGTAAAACTACAATGTGGTGTCTGATAGGGGGACACAATTTGTTTCCAGGTTTTGGAGGGCGTTTTGCTCTTGCCAGGGAATTCAACTGTCTTTCTCTTCGGCTTTTCATCCCCAGTCGAATGGTCAGACAGAGTGCACTAGTCTGAGAGCCATAGCTTTTTTATTTTTTGACCGATTGTCTTAGGTAAGGTCTATTTTTTTGTGGGATGAGGGGACGGTTTTATTGGTACTATTTTGGGGGCATGCACCTTTTTGATCGCTTGGTGTTGTAATTTTTGTGATGTAAGGTGTCAAAAATTGCTTTTTTGGTACTGTTTTTATTTTAAAAATTTTACGGTGTACACCTGAGGGGTTAGGTTATGTGATATTTTTATAGAGCAGGTTGTTATGGATGCGGAAATCCCTAATATGTCAACTTTAAAAAAAAACAAAACATTTTACCACAATAATAGCAGTTTTGAAGCAAATAGAAAATCATATTTTAGTGTCTCCATTGTCTGAAACTTATATATATATATATATATATTTTTTTTTTCTACATTTGTCTCAGGTAGGGTCTCATTTTTTGCGGGATCAGATGACGGTTTTATTGGCTCCATTTCTTGGGGCATATGCCTTTTTGATCACTTGGAGTTGCACTTTTTGTTATGTTAGGTTACAAAAATGGCTTGCTTTGACACAGTTTTTATTTTTATACGGTGTTCACCTGAGGGGTTAGGTCATGTTATATTTTTATAGAGCTGGTTGTTACGGACGAGGCAATACCTAATATGTATACTTTTTTATTTTATTTCACTTTAACACAATAATAGCATATTTTTTTTTTTAATAGTATCTTTTTATTAACTGATTTGACAAAAAGCATAACAGCACATCAATACAGACAATCATCAATCGAGTCCAGTACAAATCATAGATAAGGGAACAATCATGACCGCACCTCAAGACCCGCCGTCGGGTCTGAAGAAAATATCCGGTTGAGGAGAAACCATACCCAACACACTATGCTTTAAGGATAGTAAGAGGTACTGCACACTCACACACACAGTCACACACACCTTCATTGGTCGGAAACAAACATTCCAACATCTATGGTACCAAAGTTTGAGCTCCAATCCACGGGTCCCATATCTCCATGAAGCGATCAGGGATCCCTCTTTTCTAATATACAAATTGATATAGTTCTAGATCAGCATTAACTAAACGCACCCAATGTTGCAGCGTAGGGAACTTAGGATGTTTCCAGTTAAGAAGGATAACCTTCCTAGCATAATATAGGAGTATTCTATAGAGCTTTCTGCCAAATTTAGTGGGAACAATCTCATTAACTACCCCCAACAAACCAGTGAGCTCAGTACATACATTAGGAAAGCCCAGTTTATCATTCAAATATTGTAATATGAACCTCCTCCCAGAAGCTATGGATAATCGGACACTGCCAAACCATATGTAAAAAAGAACCATTTTCATGTCCACATCTAGTGCAGTAAGGGTTTGGCAATTTCCCCATTTTAAATAACCTCGCAGGAGTATAATAAATCCTATGGAGCCACTTAACCTGAATCAATTGATCCCTAGCACTTACCACTGTAGATCTCCATGTACAGCTAACTTCTTTAACATGCGCATCTTCTAGATCTACAATATCCCTTTTCCATCTAACAAACGCTCTATCTATGGGAGAGTCCTGCAACGACATCAGGGACGCATACAGGGTCGACACAGGTTTGACCAAAGGAACCCTCCTAACCGCCGCCTCTATGGGACCACACTTCAGATTTAAAGGTCCTCTACCAAACTGAGCCTGACAGGCATGTCTGAGTTGAAAATATCTGAATAAACAACTCTGTGGCAAACTAAATTCTTGTTTTAAACTAGCAAAGGTCCTAAAGAGGCCCTTATCATATAACTGGGTAAGGTAACGCACCCCCCTCTGAGGCCAGAATTCAAACTCTATTAAGGAGAACATCTCCGGAAGGGTCCCGTTTCTCCACAGAGGCAAATATGGTGACCAAATGATATCCTTCTCTTCAGGGTTACATCTCTGCCCCCATTTTACCCACATCTGCACCACAGCAGCCATCGATTGTGTGTAGTGTCCTGTAGATCTGGCCCCCCTCCTATACACTAGGTTCGTAAGTGCCTCATAAGACCCCAACAAAGCAGCCTCTAACACTACTGCCGGATTACCCGAGTCGGCCCTTACCCACCACGCCACATAACTCAGCTGAACCGCCACATAATACATATACAGGTTTGGTAAGGCAAGCCCTCCCCGCGGGCAAGACGCCTGGAGGGTAGATCTCGCTATTCTGGGAGAAGACTTGTTCCAAAGAAAGGGAGCAATCACTCTATCTAAAGTAGCAAAATGCCTTTTGGGGAGCAACACTGGGGCAGCCCTATATAAATATAATAGTTTTGGAAGAAGAATTATTTTTACCACATTGATTCGCCCAATCAAAGTTAAAGGCAGGTTTTCCCAAGCCTCCAGCTTTCGCTTAACAGATTGCACCGTTGGGACAACGTTCAAATCATAGAATTTCCCCACCTCCTTATGAACAATAATCCCCAAATAGGTAAATTGCTCCACGACTTGAAGATTATTGTTCACCGATATGCAAGCAGGGTCAACGTCGTCAACCAGACAGAGACTAGACTTAGCCCAGTTTACTCGGAGGCCTGAGAAGCCACCAAAATGATCAACAACCTTTAAAAGGGTGTCCAAGGACTTCCCTGAGTCGGCCAGGTAAACCAACATGTCATCCGCGTACAATGACAGCTTTTCTGATATTCCAGCTATTTCCCAACCTTCTATACCTGAGTTAGAGGAGATGAGTATTGACAAAGGCTCCATGATTAATGCAAATAGCAGGGGGGAGAGAGGACAACCCTGTCTAGTGCCTCTACCCAAGGGGAAGGAGTCCGATGTATACCCATTTACCCTGACTCTCGCCGAAGGGGACCTATAGAGCATTCGTAACCAGCCCAAAAATTTCCCATAAATTCCCATTCCACTGAATGAAAGGCTTTTTCATTGTCTAGGGACGCAAGAGCCCTCGTACCTCTGTTATCATGCTTGACCTGGAGGTTAGTGAACAATCTCCTTAAATTAATATCTGTGGTTTTCCCTGGCATGAAACCTGATTGATCAACCCCAACCAAGGAGAGAACTACTCCCCTCAGCCTTAACGCCAATACCTTCGCAAAGATCTTGACATCAAGATTTAAAAGCGAGATAGGTCGATAAGAATTACACTGCTCTGGCGGTTTCCCCGACTTGTGAATCACTACTATCGTTGCCTCTAGAAAGGACGGAGGCAGCGAGACGCTCTCCGGCGCATACCTCAACAGCTTTCTAAATCTACTGACCAGGTCTTTGGAGAACCGTTTATACCACTCTGCTGGAAATCCATCAGGTCCCAGGGTTTTCTTAGTCGCTAAGGAACTAATGGCCATCTCAATCTCTAAATCAGATATGTCTGCCGCCAGGGCCCCCCTAATCATCACTATCTAAGGAAGGAATATTAATACCTGCTAAGAAATTAACAATTTCTTCTGGAGTGCACGAAATATTGGGAGCATATAGTGTCTCATAATAGGAGGCAAACTGTCGGCAGACATCTCTAGGCTCCCTCAATAAGAGCCCCTGATCATCCAGAATTCCCGCCACTACCGTTTGTTGAGTCTCCGATCTAGACAAGTACGCCAAAGCCCTGCCACATTTATCGCCATCTGAAAAAATAGACTGCTTCTGGTTTAAAAAGTTTCTTCTCAGTGTACTCAGTTAAATGCAAAGTAAACCTACGTTGAGCCTCCAGCCATAGATTCTGGGTCTCCGAGCATGGATCCAGTATATATGACCTCTCCTTATCCGCTAGCTCCGCTTCTAGTTTTATCCGCTTAATATTCAGTTCCTTCCTATGCGTTGCAATAGCCGCAATCAATACCCCCCTCATTACTGACTTAAAAGCATTCCACCAAAGGATTTGTAGACCCTTCATTTTCAGCCCAATAGTTCCCCACTGCATCCAGGCACTCACTTGCCACGGGTAGCACCTCGAGCCACATAGGGTTTAGCCGCCACTGCTTATCAGTCGAAGCCAGTGGCTGCGACAGAATCGGAAGAAGGGGAGCATGATCCGAAACTCCTCTCGGTAGATATTCACTGGACCTAATATAGGGGGATAAATCTCTGCTGACAAAGGCCAGATCTATACGAGAGAATGAGCCCGTAGACGCCGAATAACAAGAGAACTGTGCATCTGTGGGGTGGAAATAGCACGTCTCCACTAAATCATAAGTACTAGCCCAATGCGACAGTGCATTGTTATGCGAGGCCTGGGGAACCCTTCTCTCTCTTATAGGATCTAGAGTAGCATTAAAGTCACCCATGATTATATAGGGTAATGTTGGAAATCCCGCTATTTTAGCTGTGATTAGGTCTAGGACCTCCCTGCGGAATGGCGGAGGAATATAAAGTCCCACAAATAGGTACTGCAGGCCTCTGACACAGGCATGCAAAATCACATATCTACCATAAGGATCCAGCTGTACAGACAGTATTTGAAACGGAAGACTCTTAGCAACTAAAATAGACACGCCTCTAGCATGGTTTGAGTAAACCGCATGATATGTGGGACCTATCCATGGGCGCCGCAGAGCTAGAACTTTCTGGCCCTGCAGGTGCGTTTCTTGTAACAACATTATGTCAGGATTATATCTCTTCAGATAATTAAATACTAAAGATCGCTTAATCTTATCATTCAGACCTCGAACGTTCCACGAAAGTAGCTTAATTACCGCCATTTATCCTTCCAGAGATAGCAACTCCATATTCTCCGACCAATGAAGGCACAATCACACACGCACACAAACCGCATCCAAGAACCCCTCATCCATAGAACTCTCATCTCTATCAGGTATAGAGAGGAGCGTCCCTACACACCCTCTGCTCACAAGATGGCGCCTGCCGCGCGGCTCCTTCCCGCCGCGACCGACCGACCCAAGCTCTCAGCGGGAGTCAGCGGCAGTCTCAGGTAAGCAGTCCGCCTCAGTTCGCCAGCCGTACCTGCACCTCAAGCCTTGTATCGCACTGCGTCTCTGCCCCGCTCCACACTCTCCTCAACTCGCGCCCGTCCGCTCCTCTCCTTCAACCTGCCGGCATCCACAGCGCATTAGACAGGATACCACAGACTAGCCGCCGTCAGCGTGTCCCTGAGAAGGGGGGGATCTAAGATGTGTTGGACAAACTCAAAAATCTTCCGATTATGCCGGGTAAATGCAGGATTATCCACAGGATTCTGCAGGAGCACTGTGATCTTGCGTCCTCACTCCATGTTGGTCCGGCCACGCCCCTCAATAATAGCATATTTAAAAGAAAATAATGATGTTTTAATGTCTCCATGTTCCGAGAGCTATAGTTTTTTAATTTTTTTTTAGCGATTTTGTTATGTAGGGTCTCTTTTATACAAGATCAGGTGACGGCTTAATTGGTACCATTTTGTTCGACATACGCCTTTTCGATCGCTTGGTGTTGCACTCTTTGTTATGTAAGGTGACTGGCCTTTTTAGAGTTTTTATTAAAAAAGAATTATGGTGTTTATGGTGACGGGGCTGATCATGTCATATATTTATAGAGCCAGTCATTACATACGTGGCGATACCTAATATGTGTGTTTTTCATTTTTTTTTCTATTTTTTTATTATGAAATCTGAGGAAAGAGGGTTTTTTTTATCTTTTTTTTTTACTTGAAACTTTTTTTGCTTTTTTTTTTGCACTTTATTTCTGTCCCACTCTGGGACTTCAACTTTTGCGGGCCAGTTCCCCTCTGCAATGCTTTACAATACATCTGTATTGTAATGCATTGCCTGTTAGTGTATGACACTGATCTCATACACTAACAGGTTGCCTAGGAGACCTAGCCTGAGGCTCGATCTCCTGGGCACCCGTAGAAGGCAGGTCCCGATGCCGTGAAAGGCATTGAGCAGCCTCTGCACAGCATCAGGCTGCCTTGTCACTCATTGGGTCCCTGCCAAAGCAGCGCGGGGACTCGATGCACTCCTTCACCCGCTGCAAACCACTACTATGTCGCAGTCAGCGCTGACCGCGGCATAGAACGGAGTTAATCTGCTGGCATCGCTGTAAACAGTGATGCAGGCAGATGTAGCTGGGGCCCGGCTACAATGGACTGCAAGACTTCTACAGTGATCGGGTGCGCACCTCTCAGGTGCCCACCCGATCACCATGATGTACTATTATATCTGTAACGGATCTCCTAGCACCTTGACCCAGTACCTCCATCGATAGATGCTCCTTGTGCTTTCCGAGGACTCCAAGCACTCCACTTGACACCGTATGCACTGCAGACCCCACGAACCGTCGAAGCTTGGTTGAGGTCTCACCATCTCCTACCCACCCTGGACCTACGACAAGGCTCCAGGCTCCAGTGGGTGAACCTCTCCTAAAACCAGAGAGCAGAAACAGCTCTTACAAGAGCTAGTAGTTATGCCAGGGAAGTATAGCAATCCCCCAGTGTCGATCAGTTACTGTCACCACCAGACATCTGAGAAGCTCTGACAGACGTTCTTCAGAACCTCCTCCTTGAGGTTCCTTTTGTTTTGCTTTCATTTTCTCATCTCGTTAGCCTCTCTCAGCTGTCATGTAGTTGCACTGATTGCATCCCTTTAAATCCCTTCCGATACTGCATCACTTTGCGGTTTATACAACTTCCTGGAGTGTGTGCATGCTGGATGCTACTACTGAGTCTTCTACAGATAAGTTTTGTTCATTCATTTGTGTTTTCCTGTTTGCTGGATCCCAGGTGACCCTGACTCCCTCCGTATCAAGTGTAGGGAGCCGGTGGTCGTGCCCCTCACTATTATAGGGTGTTCAGGTGTTATACAGTCGAGGAACGAGGATATGCAATCATCTACCATTGAGATTTTTGCATAGGCTGAGCAGTTAGGGAGAGAGCCAGGTCTGTTGCAGGGCTCTCCCTTTGGTTCCTTAGTTTTGGATCCAGTCAGTCGGATCTTCATTTTGTGTCTTCTAGTTTTCTGTACACCTTCCGTGACAGTTACCCAAACACCAGCCTCAACATGGTAAAGGGTAAAGACATGAACTCTTTAATGGGTTATCTTTGTGCCTTTTATGCAGGGCTCCTAGCAAGGGACACTCCCCCTGGGGCCCTTGTAGAAGTCTGTGACAGTTTATATTTTAGCCAATCACATGCATTTACAGTATTGAAACCTTCCCAGCAATTGTACACAAAAACCCCTTCCCTCTGTCTGTAATGCAATCAACAAAATACAATGAGCATTGTCTTTGACGCAAATAACTAACACACTGGCATTGTCTGAGACGCAATTAACTAACACACTGGCATTGTCTGAGACGCAATCCACATAATACAATTACCAAGCATGGCTAACTTAATCACTACCAGACAGAACACACACATTTTCCCCAACACACAGAAAAAACCTCAACAACCCACACATCCCCATAATGTATTCATCCATGGATAGCTCTGATCTGGGTGAACAACATATCCAAAAATCACCCAGATCCGAGCAGGGGTTCCCGAATTCCATGGAAGTCACATTTAGCAGGCCGCAAGCATGGCTTTCCTGCCCAAAACAGTTCCACAGATTTAAGCTGTGCGGCCGGTCTGTCTTCTCCTTCAAAGTTAGTATGGGCCATAATCCTGGGGCAAGAGGCTAGAAACCAGGCCCCTCCAAAACCCAGTGGCGAGGTTGGTTTTGCCACACATCTCCCCCTCCCAGGGAATACTAACCAGATACCTGACCTCACGTCGGTCAGTACCTGAGTTAGTCTGGCAGTCCACCCACAACCAAATACTGGACCTGTTGAATTTTGGGGCCTGGCTCTGTTCTGTACATCCCCAGCTGTTGAGTGGGCATCTGCTACTCCTTGCTTCATTGGTGTTCTCTAGCTTGTAGCTGTAGGTACTTGGTTGGCAGCAGATGCCAGCTCTTCCGCTGGGGTAGCCAGTGGGAGGTCCGCCTCTGGACCAAAGGATAGGGGAGGGCAGAGGCTGACTGCGCTCTGCCCAGATGCCAGCTCTTCCGCTGGGGTAGCCTGTGGAAAGTCCGGCTTTGGAAAAGAGG
The DNA here is from genome assembly GCF_014858855.1 of Bufo gargarizans. Taxonomy (NCBI): domain Eukaryota; kingdom Metazoa; phylum Chordata; class Amphibia; order Anura; family Bufonidae; genus Bufo; species Bufo gargarizans. The sequence continues at coordinate 211,372,217 of NC_058085.1, read as the reverse complement.
ATAGGGAAGGGCAGAGGCCAACTGCACTCTGCCCAGATGCCAGCTCTTCCGCTGGCATGGGGTCAGGGAATCCTGCCCCCAAGACCTTGTTGCGGATCAGCTGTGGAGAGGAGGGATCGCTTACCTCCTCCTCCTGGCATTCCTGCGGGGTTGGTGGGGGATCCGTACCGGCCGCCCAGCATCCCTGTAGGCCTGGTGCAGAGACTGCAGTCCCATCTGCCCCATCCCCATCTGAGTTAGGGATGCTATCCCCCTGTGTTTTGGAGAGAGACCGGTTGTCTCCTCTCCCTGCAGAACATTCTGCTGCTAGGGAGCAGGGCCGACTGTCCCTACTTCCTGAAACTCCAGCTGCCGTTGGGGAGTCAGACCAACTGTCTGGACTCTGGGTAACGATCTGGGCCGGCTGCCCAGCATCCCTGTAGGGCCAGTGGACAGACTTCGGTCCCATCTCTACTTGCGGTAGGGAGGTATTCCCAGAACCAGTCAATGAAGTTCCCTACTTTGGGAGCTTGTAGGGAAGCAGGGGGTATCACCGCCAATTTCAATCTATCATTTTTAATGTACTCAATCTACTGTAGTGTATTCCCCTGCACCTTTTCCACCACAAAAAAGAGTATATAAGGCAATTCAGACTCTTTGCATATGATGTCCCTGACACCAGACCTTGGTGATTAGCTCGGATTAAGCCTTTTCTGGTACCAGGAGGGTGAATCAGATTGAACATCAAACACGTGTCTAGTTCTAATTCACTCTGTTTATTCATTTCTTGCAAACATTTAATATAGGGGAGGGTTGACCCTCCTTTACATCCAATCATATGTTAGCATTTGTCTTAACCTATAGCATGAATACACATGAGCTCTGCATTAACCTAATAGATGACTCATAGTAGCAACAGTTAACTAATCAGATATAAACACATGGGCTAGTATGCATTGAGTGAGAATAACCTTGTAAAGTAAGACAAAGCCATGTATGGGCCTCTTCTAAACTGGACAGGAAGTTTCTCAAATATTACAGAGGGGGGAAGGGAGAAGGGGGATCTTGGAACAGTGCACTGGCCAGATGTAATCGTAATACTTGTTGCTAAAACAGACAAAATGGAGTTACTTATACCCCATCAATCCCCTCTTTAGAACCTTATATATATATACCTTATACTATATGGTTCTTTCTCTGATCTCCCTTGGTTTGCTTGTAAGCCTTTAGGTATTCCATATACCCTTCAGGAGTATAATCCTCAGTCTTTGTTGGGGTTGTGTTTACCTCTTTTACCTCTACCGGAGTATAGAGGAATGTTGAGTGTACCCCTCTTTCGGCCACATTTTTACATATGGTAAGAAGGGAGGGCACACACTGTAGACAACTAAAGACACACTATTGCAGCGACCACAGCGATTGCCACTCCTAAAACATACCTTATTTGACCAAAGTCAGGTATCCAGCCAAAAAGCCAGTCCCACCATCCTTGGTCAACATCTTGTTTTATATGTTTTATCATCTCTTCAAATTGGCCTATTTTATCTTTTATTCCACGGGAGTGATCTGATAAATTGAAACAACACATCCCTGCGAACGCTGAGCATCCTACACCATGTTGAAGCAATAAATAGTCAATAGTTGCCCTATTCTGCAAGATAGCCTTTTTATATGATTGTATATCCAGCAGCATATCTTGCAGAATTGCACTAGTGACATTTATCTGTTTTACCATAAAACAGGCAAGTTTTGATATTGTCCTGTGGTTATATATGGCCAACCCTGGTACCCCTATCAAAGACATCCCTAAACTCATGTATTCTGATCTGGAGAGGAGATTCACATTATAATCACAATTTTCTGGTAGCTGTAGGGAAGTGTCTCTCGTGTGTTGTGTCTGCATTGCTGGGAATAGTGGTATCATTGCTCATGTCAGCCTACCTATTGTACAGGGTCCCTCTGAGATATTGGCTGGTATGTATGTGTGACTAGTATTTCCACAGGCCAATACCCATCCTGTTGGAAGAGGTATATGTTTGTCTAGGGATGGTACTGTTTTTGGAATATTACATTGCATATTCTTTCCTGATACTATCTTTTTACAGCTACCTAGATCTCTATCACAAATATTTGGCTTAGTCTTGTTCTGCATTTTTGCTTGTATGCAGGGGGGCAATAGTGTCTCATCACAGGTGAAATTATAACATATTTCTGCTGCTGTAACAAGACCTGTAATTATTTCTATCATATTACTTTGCAGAGTCTCATATGTAGGACAGTCATAACAAGCATGATAAGGATTTACATATCCATATTTAACATCATGATCCTCCAAATCTGTGTCATTCCATTGGGAACGTAGGAGCCCCGTCCATACATCTACTGGGGTGGGGACTGCTACCAGACATGTCTCCAAAATGTTAGATGCAGATAAAGTGTAGAGATGTCGCGAACATAAAAGTTTCCGTTCGCGAACGGCAAATTTCTACAAATGTTCGCGAACCGGGCGAACCGCCATTGACTGCTTTTTTTTTTAACAACGTGGTTTAAAACATCCAGTGTGTGTATACGATCAGGTATGATGTTGTATCGATCAGGTAGTGTAAGGGTTACGCCCGCTTCACAGACATTGACAGACCAAACTCCCCTTTTAATGCACCGCAAACACCCGCAAACATTTGCCCAACTGCAAGGTTGGATACCAAGCTAGCCATGTCCCGTTGATGTCATTTAAGGTTTCTTCCTGCACCCAGCCACGTACAACACCAAGGGTCCCAGGAAGGTGAATTGAATTGCTTTTTCAAATGGGGAGATGGTTAAAAAAAAACGCTGGCTCACTCCCCTTTGTTTAAATCCACGGTCACTGCGTCTGTGCCGTGCAATTTACTGTCCCACCCGATATGAGTGCTATTTTCTATAGTTCTCTCTTCTTATCAGTTTAATCCCTGTTACGTCCCCAATTTGGGGTCCATTTATTAAATGGATTTTTCGAACGGGGAGATGGTTAAAAAATTGCTGGCTCCCTCCCCTTTGTTTGAATCCACGCCACGGTCACTGCGTCTGAGCCGTGCAATTTACTGTCACACCCGATATGAGTGAAATTTTCTGTAGTACTATTCTCATCAGTTTAATCCCTGTTACGTTCCATATTAGGGTGGGATTGCCTTTTGTGAAAAAAAAATTTAGGCCGGGTACCTTCGACTGCCTTCACAGTGACAATCTGATACACCAAACTGAATTGATTTTAGGAACCGGAAGATGGAAAAAGCAGCTTGGTCGGTCCTCTTACTCCCAAGTTGGGGCACTGCACATGCACAGAGCAATGTGCTGTGACACCCTATATGAGTGGTGTCTTAACTAGTACTATTCCTATCAGTTTAATCCCTGTTATGTCCCCTATCCGGGGACGTGTGTCGAATTGATTAACCATTGTCGAATTAACGAACCATTACGACATCCTGAAATAATTTAGTTCTGAGCTTTGTGCTTGCTTTGTATTGGAATTGATGGGGATTTTTAAAATTGTCTGCATTATTTCTAATAAACTATTAAGAGACTTTATTATGATTTTTTTATTTTATGTATTAAAAACCCATCCATACAACTTAAAAAATATAAATATAAAAATTTAAGTTTTTTCTATGAAAAAACATCCAGCCGATCGCTTATGGTCTGATCATAATGAAGGAACATTGCCAACACACTCATAGAGGTGATGAGTGCTTCATTGTGATACGCAAGCCCCTTCACCACAACAAGGTAACGATCACGAAAGGGGAATTGACACTTGTATGTGCCTTTTTTTGTTTTGTTTTTGCAGCCACAGTGCAGCACAAGAGGCCAGAAAAATTAGGCATGTACATGTGCCTGAAAAATAATGTTATTGTTGCAGCCGCTGTTGTAGCAGTGGCCGGAAAAATTGATGTTTTCAAGGCAGAAAGGTGACTAAAACATTGCGGCTTGAACCCTAGTTGGTGGCGGAGAATTCACGAAAGTCATCCGGTATGCAGACATTAAATACAGCATCGTGGGGACCATTTTGAGGCCAAGGCATGTCATCAGGCCTTTTGTTAGTTAAACGTATCCCCTACTGTCAGTCCCTTCGGGATCCATGCCTCATTCATCTTAATGAAGGTGAGGTAATCAACACTTTTTTGACCGAGGCGACTTCTTTTGTCAGTGACAATGCCTCCTGCTGCACTGAAGGTCCTTTCTGACAGGACACTTGAAGCGGGGCAGGCCTGAAGTTCTATCGCAAACTGGGATAGTTCAGGCCACAGGTCAAGCCTGCACACCCAGTAGTCAAGGGGTTAATTTCTCCTCAGAGTGTCAATATCTGCAGTTAAGGCGAGGTAGTCTGCCACCTGTCGGTCAAGTCGTTCTCTAAGGCTGGATCCCGAAGGGCTGTGGCGATGTGTAGGACTGAAAAAGCTCTGCATGTCCTCCATCAACAACACATCTGTAAAGCGTCCTGTGCTTGCCGCCGTGGTCGTGGTAGGAGGAGGATTACTTTCCCCTCTTCCCCTGTTAGATTCCCGTTGTGCTGTGACATCCCCCTTATAAGCTGTGTAAAGCATATTTTTTAGTTTGGTTTTGAACTGCTGCATCCTTTCTGACTTCCGGTAATTTGGTAACATTTCCGCCACTTTCTGCTTATACCGGGGGTCTAGTAGCGTGGCCACCCAGTACAGGTCGTTCTCCTTCATCCTTTTTATACGAGGGTCTCTCAACAGACATGACAGCATGAAAGACCCCATTTGCACAAGGTTGGATGCCGAGCTACTCATTTCCCGTTCCTCCCCCTCACTGATGTCATTGACGGTCTGTTCTTCCCCCCAGCCACGTACAACACCACGGGTCCCAGATAGGTGACAACAACGAGCACCCTAGGATGCCTGCTGTGGTTGGTCTTCCTCCTCCTCAAAGCCACATTCCTCCTCTGACTCCTCTTCCTCATACTCCACTTGCAGCGTTGCCGCGGGTCCGGCAAGCGATGATGACAAGGCTGTTTCTGGTGGTGATGGTGACCACAACTCTTCCTCTTCACGCTCATCTACAGCCTGATCCAGCACTCTTCGCAGGGCACGCTCCAGGAAGAAAACAAATGGGATGAGGTCGCTGATGGTGCCTTCGGTGCGACTGACTAGGTTTGTCACCTCCTCAAAAGGACGCATGAGCCTACAGGCATTGCGCATGAGCGTCCAGTAACGTGGCAAAAAAATTCCCAGCTCCACAGAGGCTGTCCTAGCACCCCGGTCATGCAAATACTCGTTGACAGCTTTTTCTTGTTGGAGCAGGCGGTCGAACATTAGGAGTGTTGAATTCCAACGTGTCGGGCTGTCACAAATTAAGCGCCTCACTGGCATGTTGTTTCGGCGCTGAATGTCTGAAAAGTGCGCCATGGCCGGGTAGGAACGCCTGAAATGGCCACACACCTTCCTGGCCTGCTTGAGGATGTCCTGTAAGCCTGGGTACTTAGACACAAAGCGTAGTGCGATGAGATTCAACACATGTGCCATGCACGGCACATGTGACAACTTGCCCAAATTCAATGCCGCCAACAAATTGCTTCCACTGTCACACACCACTTTGCAGATCTCCAGTTGGTGCGGGGTCAGCCACTGATCCACCTGTGCGTTCAGGGCAGACAGGAGTGCTGATCCGGTGTGGCTCTCTGCTTTCAGGCAAGTCAACCCCAAGACAGCGTGACACTGTTGTATCCGGGATGTGGAATAGCCCCTGGGGAGCTGGGGGGATTCAGTTGATGTGCAGCCAGATGCCGCAGCAGAAGAGAACTCAGCCGAGGAGGTTATGGAAGAGGATGGAGTAGGAGGAGTAGAGGAGGTGGCAGTAGGCCTGCCTGCAAGTCGTGGCGGTGTCACCAACTCCGCTGCAGAGCCACGCATTCCATGCTTGGCAGCCGTCAGCAGGTTGACCCAATGCGCAATGTAGGTGATATACCTGCCCTGACCGTGCTTTGCAGACCAGTCATCAGTGGTCTGATGGATCCTTTCCCCAACACTGTATGCCAGAGATGCCATGACTTCCTTTTCAATCACTGAGTAGAGGTTTGGGATTGCCTTATTAGAAAAAAAAAATAGTTTGGGTACCTTCCACTGTGGTTTCCCAATAGCAACACATTTTTTGAAGGCCTCAGACTCCACTATCTGGTATAGTAAAAGCTGGCGGGCTAAGAGTTCCGTCAAGCCAGCTGTCAGACGCCGGGCAAGGGGGTGACTCTGTGACATTGGCTTCTTACGCTCAAACATTTCCTTTACAGACACCTGAATGTGGGCGAATGAGATGGAACTGCTGAAGGTGAGATGCGGAGTGGCGGGTGGTTGAGAGGGGGCAAGGAGGACAGCAGTGGTTGAAGTGGCTGAAGATGCTGGACCAGGAGGAGGATGGTGGCTTTGAGCTTGTGTGCTGCTTCTACTCGTCATCATGTGTTGATCCCATAGGCGTTTGTGATGTGCGATCATGTGCCTTCACAAAGCAGTTGTACCTAGGTGGGTGTTGGATTTCCCACGACTCCGTTTCTTTTGGCACAGGTTGCAAATGGCATCGCTGTTGTCAGAGGCAGACACACAAAAAAAATGCCACACTGCTGAGCTTTGCAATGACGGCATTCTGGTGATGGCAACAGCATGCAATGATTTCTGTGCTGTCTGGCTGACCCCGGGTGCCGATACATGCTGTCTGACTGTGCCACTAGCTACTTGCGATGACCTCCCCCTGCTTCCAACTCGTCTCCTCCTTCTCTCTGTCTCCCCTTCTGAACTTTCCCCCTCTTCTTCTTCTCTTGGAGCAGGCACCCACGTGGCATCCACGGACACATCGTCATCATCAACCACTTCACTTGTATCTGACACCTCAGCAAAGGAAGCAGCAGCGGGTACAACATCATTATCATCATCACACTGTACGTCCATGTGTGTAATGCTGCCTGACTGAGACATATCCCTGTTATCTACATCCCCTGGCAATAATGGTTGTGCATCACTCATTTCATACAACTGATGTGTAAATAACTCCTCTGAAGGATCAAGTGAAGCGGCTGTGGTGGCTGTGGTGGTGTTGGCGGCGGGCGGGAGAGTGGTAACTTTAGAGCAGCTGACCAAAGCAGAGCTGGAGTAGGATGGTGTGTCAAGGTTCTTAGCGGAAGCTGTTGAAGATTGGGTGTCCCGTGTAAGCCAGTCAACTATTTTCTCCGAATTTTTTGGGTTCAGGCTACGTGGCCTCTGAACACTGGGCATTATTCCAGGGCCAGTGGAAATCACAGCACCACGACTGCGACGGCCACTGCGGGGTGGCCGGCCTCTGCCTGTCATTTTTTTGTATGTGAAGTGGTACTATGCGTGCAAGATACTGTGCCAACCTATATAAGTGGTGGGCACTGGGCACTGGGCAGTTGGCACAGTACAGTATGTGTGGGCCTGACACACACGGGCTTGCAAATGTGATTATATCACAGAAAAATGTTGAATAATATTTTTTTTATCTGCAAGTTATTTGAGTGAATGACACCCTGTAATGGTATAAGTGCAGGCCTAGCCACTAGCCAGTGGCCAGTATACAGTATGTGTGGGCCCGACACACATGGGCTTGCAAATGTGATCATATCACAGAAAAATGTTAAATATAATTTTTTTTATCTGCAAAGTATTTGAGTGAATGTCATCCTGTAACGGTATGAGTGCAGGCCTAGCCACTAGCCAGTGGCCAGTATACAGTATGTGTGGGCCCGACACACACGGGCTTGCAAATGTGATTATATCACAGAAAAATTTTAAATAGATTTTTTTTTTATCTGCAAGGTATTTGAGTGAATGACACCCTGTAACGGTACACTTAGATGCCTTGTCATGCAGGTTGTGCTCCGATTGAGAACGTTTATGCCTCACTTCAGACTCCTATTGCACAGCATGCAAACCACTCGTGTCTTGTCGTCAGCACATTGTCTGAAGAACTGCCACACTAGGGAACTCCTTGGAGCTAAGTTTGGTATGCTCGGTCCCTTGCTGCAGTGGGCAGTAGCAGACATACTGTCTAATGGACGGCCGCTCTGCTTTTGCACCCTGCTCCCTCTTCTGCTGTGCTGGTGACTCTGTGCGACCACCACCTCTTCCTCCGAACTACACAGGTCACTCGCATGACCTTGATTCCATGTGGGGTCGAGGACCCCATCGTCCTCCACATCATCTTCCACCCTCCCCTCCTTTTTGGTCTACACACTTCAGAAAGCCACAGCAGTTGGCACCTGTGTTTCGTCATCATCCGAGGCGTGCTGCGATGGTCCTCCCATGTACTCATCTTGAAACATAAGTGGTTGGGCATCGGTGCACTCAATTCTTCTGGGGCAGGGCTAGGTGGATGGCCCTGGAAAAGCCTGCTAGCAGAGTCATCAAAAAGCATAAGAGACTGCTGCATGACTTGGGGCTCAGACTGCTTGACTGATTGGCAAGGGGGTGATGTGAAAGACTGATGGACATCGGCTGCAGGTGCCAACACTGATCTTTCAGCACGAGACAGGGTGGGAGACAACGTAAAGGAACTAGAGGCACTGTCAGAAACCCAATCTACTATTGCCTGTACTTGTTCTGGTCGCACCATTCGTAGAGCCGCATTAGTAACGACCAAATACCGCTGAAGGTTCTGTTGCCTACTCGCACCTAAGGAAAGTGTTTCACTTGTGCGTGTAGCTGGCACAGATCGACCACGTCCTCTCCCTGCAACAGGAGCTCCACCAGCAGCACCATGACCGGAGCCACGTACCTTATTTGACGCTCTCCTCATATTTCTCAAATTTGCCCCGAATGGGTGTTTTTTTAATAACAGAATAGAACAACAGTATCTAACACATGTACAGTATCTCACAATGACAGATGCAGCAAAGGCTGCAAAATTAAGTTATTTGCCCTAAATAGGTGTTTTTTAATAGCATAATAGAACAACAGTATCTAAAGGGTATCCACCAACTGCATATATCTAAAATAACTTTGTCTGCATTCATTAATAATGTGTCCCTATCCTACAGTGTTTTATTTTGAAAATATTGTGAAATATGCCATAAACCCTTATCAGCCCAATATTTAGCCTCTTTCAAAAAGGTAGCATTACCTAACCTCCTATTATACCATAATGGTGTGACTTTAATCTGCCCCTCTAAATTCAGTGACTTTTTTACTTTACTCCATACCCTCACTAGTGATTTTTCCAATGGGATTTTATATAGGCGCAGACTTTCCAGTTGTCCTGATTTGAATAATGTGAATATAAGCCACCCTCGCTCTTATATACCAGATGGCTCAGAAAGTCCACCTGTGTCCAATTCATCATTGTTGCAATATTAGCTACCATATAGTACAATCTGATATCTGGGACCTCTAGTCCACCTTGTTCGTAAGATCTTGTAAGCCAATTTAACTTTCCCCTTACCCTTTTGTTTGACCAAATTAATACATTGAATAATTTCTTTATGTCATGAAAAACGGAGTCCCCCAAGTAAATGGGACTGTTTCTAATGACATAGAGAAACCTGGGTAACAGTATCATTTTAATTAGTCCAATTCTATCTGCTTTGTTTATTGGTAATTTATTCCAGACTTTAATCCTCTCCTTCATTCAATCAAGTAATGGTTTAATATGTAATGCTATAAATTTATTAGGGTCCTTGGATATTTCCAGATATACAAACTGAATGGAATGACGTGGTATAGCAGGAGGTGCTCAAACCCACATGCAGTCGTGCATATATATAGGGGAGCAAATCCTGCACTTGTGGCCCGTTGGATATTTCCTTGGATATTTCCAGGCCTAAATATTTGAAACTGTCCTGGGGACTAAGAATCTTTAATTTTGCTTCTAAAATCACATTCTTGTCATTCAGAGGGAACAGGGTCGATTTGTCCCAGTTAATTAGTATTCCTGATTGTCTACCAAACTCCTCCACCAGCAGCATGACACGTTGCAGATCCTTATTTGTATCATCCAGGAAGAAGAGCAGATCATCTGCGTATAGAGATAGTTTGTCCTCACTCCCCCTTAGTCCAAAGCCCCGCAAATCCACATCCTGACTAACCTTTATAGCCAGGATTTCTATTGTCAGGGCAAAAACCAAAGGGGAGAGAGGACAACCCTGTCTCACCCCTCATTCTATACGGAACTATCAGATAATATACCATTAACTGATATTCTGGCTTTGGAAACTTTATATATAATCTTCATCCAGTCTATAAATCCTGAGCCAATACCAAATTTTGTCATAGCTTCCCATACAAAGTCCTAGTTCACAGAATCAAATGCTTCCCATAAAAAGGCATCTAAGTGCAAAGCACAAGCTGCAGTGAAGCAGACACCTCAAAGACCAAGAAAGGTCTCTGTCTCCTCCTGCTTCCTTTTCTGCTGCAGTCTCGGCCTCTTCATCCACCTATGGAGTGACAGTGCCACCTGCCACCCCGCAAACAGAGGATCTGCCAGCAACACCACCACCTGGGTCACCAAGCATCTACACAATGTTCCATGGAATTGTTCAGCTCTCCATCTCCCCAACACTGGATCGAAAGAGGAAGTACCCCCCATACCCACCCACGATCCCTGGCCCTGAATTCCAGAATTTCAAAATTACTGTCCTTTGAAATGCTGTCATTCCATCTGGTGGAGACGGAGAGTTTTAAAAGCCGTATTACGGTGGCTGTCCCACAGTACATCGTGCTTATCTGCCACTACTTTTCGTGCCATCCCTTCCCTGCACAACCAAGTGGGGGACAAAATCAGATCTGGACAGAGCAACACCATCTGTGGCAAGGTCCATATAACTACGGACACTTGGACCAGTAAACGCGGTGAGGGATCTCCATAACAGCACACTGGGTAACTGCAGTGGCGGCTGGGCCTGATGCGGATAGCAGTTTGGCGCATGTCCTTTCACCAACGAGGATTGCAGGGCACTTCAGTTTGCCTCCTATTGCTTCCTCTTTCTACTCTGCTTTCTCATCCTCTACCGCCTCCTCATCCGGTCAGTGTAACACCTTCACCACCAACTTCAGCACAGCCAGGGATAAATGACAGTAGGCAGTTTAACCACTTCAACCCCGCTAGCTAAAACCCCCTTAATGACCAGGCCACTTTTTACACTTCTGCACTACACTAATTTCACCGTTTATTGCTCGGTCATGCAACTTACCACCCAAATTAATTTTACCTCCTTTTCTTCTCATTAATAGAGCTTTCATTTGGTGGTATTTTATTGCTGCTGACATTTTTACTTTTTTGTTATTAATCGAAATTTAACAATTTTTTTTGCAAAAAAATGACATTTTTCACTTTCAGCTGTGAAATTTTGCAAAAAAAACGACATCCATAAATACATTTTTCACTAAATTTATTGTTCTACATTAGAGTTGAGCGAACACCTGGATGTTCGGGTTCGAGAAGTTCGGCCGAACATCCCGGAAATGTTCGGGTTCGGGATCCGAACCCGATCCGAACTTCATCCCGAACCCGAACCCCATTGAAGTCAAAGGGGACCCGAACTTTTCGGCACTAAAAAGGCTGTAAAACAGCCCAGGAAAGAGCTAGAGGGCTGCAAAAGGCAGCAACATGTAGGTAAATCCCCTGCAAACAAATGTGGATAGGGAAATGAATTAAAATAAAAATTAAATAAATAAAAAATAACCAAAATCATTTGGAGAGAGGTCCCATAGCAGAGAATCTGGCTTCACGTCACCCACCACTGTAAGAGTCCATTTTCATAAATTTAGGCCCAGCACCCAGGCAGAGGAGAGAGGTCCCGTAACAGAGAATCTGGCTTCATGTCAGCAGAGAATTAGTCTGCATGTCATAGCAGAGAATGAGGCTTCACGTCAGCCACCACTGCAACAGTCCATTGGCATATATTTAGGCCCAGCACCCAGGCAGAGGAGGGAGGTCCCGTAACAGACAATCTGGCTTCATGTCAGCAGAGAATCAGTCTGCATGTCATAGCAGAGAATGAGGCTTCACGTCAGCCACCACTGCAACAGTCCATTGGCATATATTTAGGCCCAGCACCCAGGCAGAGGAGGGAGGTCCCGTAACAGAGAATCTGTCTTCATGTCAGCAGAGAATCAGTCTGCATGTCATAGCAGAGAATGAGGCTTCACGTCAGCCACCACTGCAACAGTCCATTGGCATATATTTAGGCCCAGCACACACACAGGCAGAGGAGAGAGGTCCCGTAACAGAGAATCTGTCTTCATATCAGCAGAGAATTAGTCTGCATGTCATAGCAGAGAATGAGGCTTCACGTCAGCCACCACTGCAACAGTCCATTGGCATATATTTAGGCCCAGCACCCAGGCAGAGGAGGGAGGTCTCGTAACAGAGAATCTGGCTTCATGTCAGCAGAGAATCAGTCTGCATGTCATAGCAAAGAATGAGGCTTCACGTCAGCCACCACTGCAACAGTCCATTGGCATATATTTAGGCCCAGCACCCAGGCAGAGGAGGGAGGTCCCGTAACAGAGAATCTGGCTTCATGTCAGCAGAGAATCAGTCTGCATGTCATAGCAGAGAATGAGGCTTCACGTCAGCCACCACTGCAACAGTCCATTGGCATATATTTAGGCCCAGCACACACACAGGCAGAGGAGAGAGGTCCCGTAACAGAGAATCTGTCTTCATGTCAGCAGAGAATTAGTCTGCATGTCATAGCAGAGAATGAGGCTTCACGTCAGCCACCACTGCAACAGTCCATTGGCATATATTTAGGCCCAGCACACACACAGGCAGAGGAGAGAGGTCCCGTAACAGAGAATCTGTCTTCATGTCAGCAGAGAATCAGTCTGCATGTCATAGCAGAGAATGAGGCTTCACGTCAGCCACCACTGCAACAGTCCATTGGCATATATTTAGGCCCAGCACAAACACAGGCAGAGGAGAGAGGTCAAGTAACAGAGAATCTGTCTTCATGTCAGCAGAGAATTAGTCTGCATGTCATAGCAGAGAATGAGGCTTCACGTCAGCCACCACTGCAACAGTCCATTGGCATATATTTAGGCCCAGCAACCAGGCAGAGGAGGGAGGTCCCGTAACAGAGAATCTGGCTTCATGTCAGCAGAGAATCAGTCTGCATGTCATAGCAGAGAATGAGGCTTCACGTCAGCCACCACTGCAACAGTCCATTGGCATATATTTAGGCCCAGCACACAGGCAGAGGAGAGAGGTCCCGTAACAGACAATCTGTCTTCATGTCAGCAGAGAATTAGTCTGCATGTCATAGCAGAGAATGAGGCTTCACGTCAGCCACCACTGCAACAGTCCATTGGCATATATTTAGGCCCAGCACACACACAGGCAGAGGAGAGAGGTCCCGTAACAGAGAATCTGTCTTCATGTCAGCAGAGAATTAGTCTGCATGTCATAGCAGAGAATTAGGCTTCACGTCAGCCACCACTGCAACAGTCCATTGGCATATATTTAGGCCCAGCACACACAGGCAGAGGAGAGAGGTCCCGTAACAGAGAATCTGGCTTCATGTCAGCAGAGAATCAGTCTGCATGTCATAGCAGAGAATGAGGCTTCACGTCAGCCACCACTGCAACAGTCCATTGGCATATATTTAGGCCCAGCACACACACAGGCAGAGGAGAGAGGTCCCGTAACAGAGAATCTGTCTTCATGTCAGCAGAGAATTAGTCTGCATGTCATAGCAGAGAATGAGGCTTCACGTCAGCCACCACTGCAACAGTCCATTGGCATATATTTAGGCCCAGCACCCAGGCAGAGGAGGGAGGTCCCTTAACAGAGAATCTGGCTTCATGTCAGCAGAGAATCAGTCTGCATGTCATAGCAGAGAATGAGGCTTCACGTCAGCCACCACTGCAACAGTCCATTGGCATATATTTAGGCCCAGCACACACACAGGCAGAGGAGAGAGGTCCCGTAACAGAGAATCTGTCTTCATGTCAGCAGAGAATTAGTCTGCATGTCATAGCAGAGAATGAGGCTTCACGTCAGCCACCACTGCAACAGTCCATTGGCATATATTTAGGCCCAGCACACACACAGGCAGAGGAGAGAGGTCCCGTAACAGAGAATCTGTCTTCATGTCAGCAGAGAATTAGTCTGCATGTCATAGCAGAGAATGAGGCTTCACGACAGCCACCACTGCAACAGTCCATTGGCATATATTTAGGCCCAGCACCCAGGCAGAGTAGGGAGGTCCCGTAACAGAGAATCTGGCTTCATGTCAGCAGAGAATCAGTCTGCATGTCATAGCAGAGAATGAGGCTTCACGTCAGCCACCACTGCAACAGTCCATTGGCATATATTTAGGCCCAGCACACACACAGGCAGAGGAGAGAGGTCCTGTAACAGAGAATCTGTCTTCATGTCAGCAGAGAATTAGTCTGCATGTCATAGCAGAGAATGAGGCTTCACGTCAGCCACCACTGCAACAGTCCATTGGCATATATTTAGGCCCAGCACCCAGGCAGAGGAGGGAGGTCCCGTAACAGAGAATCTGGCTTCATGTCAGCAGAGAATCAGTCTGCATGTCATAGCAGAGAATGAGGCTTCACGTCAGCCACCACTGCAACAGTCCATTGGCATATATTTAGGCCCAGCACCCAGGCAGAGGAGGGAGGTCCCGTAACAGAGAATCTGGCTTCATGTCAGCAGAGAATCAGTCTGCATGTCATAGCAGAGAATGAGGCTTCACGTCAGCCACCACTGCAACAGTCCATTGGCATATATTTAGGCCCAGCACACACACAGGCAGAGGAGAGAGGTCCCGTAACAGAGAATCTGTCTTCATGTCAGCAGAGAATTAGTCTGCATGTCATAGCAGAGAATGAGGCTTCACATCAGCCACCACTGCAACAGTCCATTGGCATATATTTAGGCCCAGCACACACACAGGCAGAGGAGAGAGGTCCCGTAACAGAGAATCTGGCTTCATGTCAGCAGAGAATCAGTCTGCATGTCATAGCAGAGAATGAGGCTTCACGTCAGCCACCACTGCAACAGTCCATTGGCATATATTTAGGCCCAGCACACACACAGGCAGAGGAGAGAGGTCCCGTAACAGAGAATCTGTCTTCATGTCAGCAGAGAATAAGTCTGCATGTTATAGCAGAGAATGAGGCTTCACGTCAGCCACCACTGCAACAGTCCATTGGCATATATTTAGGCCCAGCACCCAGGCAGAGGAGGGAGGTCCCGTAACAGACAATCTGGCTTCATGTCAGCAGAGAATCAGTCTGCATGTCATAGCAGAGAATGAGGCTTCACGTCAGCCACCACTGCAACAGTCCATTGGCATATATTTAGGCCCAGCACACACACAGGCAGAGGAGAGAGGTCCCGTAACAGAGAATCTGTCTTCATGTCAGCAGAGAATTAGTCTGCATGTCATAGCAGAGAATGAGGCTTCACGTCAGCCACCACTGCAACAGTCCATTGGCATATATTTAGGCCCAGCACACACACAGGCAGAGGAGAGAGGTCCCGTAACAGAGAATCTGGCTTCATGTCAGCAGAGAATCAGTCTGCATGTCATAGCAGAGAATGAGGCTTCACGTCAGCCACCACTGCAACAGTCCATTGGCATATATTTAGGCCCAGCACACACACAGGCAGAGGAGAGAGGTCCCGTAACAGAGAATCTGTCTTCATGTCAGCAGAGAATTAGTCTGCATGTCATAGCAGAGAATGAGGCTTCACGTCAGCCACCACTGCAACAGTCCATTGGCATATATTTAGGCCCAGCACCCAGGCAGAGGAGGGAGGTCCCGTAACAGAGAATCTGGCTTCATGTCAGCAGAGAATCAGTCTGCATGTCATAGCAGAGAATGAGGCTTCAAGGTCAGCCACCACTGCAACAGTCCATTGGCATATATTTAGGCCCAGCACACACACAGGCAGAGGAGAGAGGTCCCGTAACAGAGAATCTGTCTTCATGTCAGCAGAGAATTAGTCTGCATGTCATAGCAGAGAATGAGGCTTCACGTCAGCCACCACTGCAACAGTCCATTGGCATATATTTAGGCCCAGCACACACACAGGCAGAGGAAAGAGGTCCCGTAACAGAGAATCTGGCTTCATGTCAGCAGAGAATCAGTCTGCATGTCATAGCAGAGAATGAGGCTTCACGTCAGCCACCACTGCAACAGTCCATTGGCATATATTTAGGCCCAGCACACACACAGGCAGAGGAGAGAGGTCCCGTAACAGAGAATCTGTCTTCATGTCAGCAGAGAATTAGTCTGCATGTCATAGCAGAGAATGAGGCTTCACGTCAGCCACCACTGCAACAGTCCATTGGCATATATTTAGGCCCAGCACCCAGGCAGAGGAGGGAGGTCCCGTAACAGAGAATCTGGCTTCATGTCAGCAGAGAATCAGTCTGCATGTCATAGCAGAGAATGAGGCTTCACGTCAGCCACCACTGCAACAGTCCATTGGCATATGTTTAGGCCCAGCACCCAGGCAGAGGAGGGAGGTCCCGTAACAGAGAATCTGGCTTCATGTCAGCAGAGAATCAGTCTGCATGTCATAGCAGAGAATGAGGCTTCACGTCAGCCACCACTGCAACAGTCCATTGGCATATATTTAGGCCCAGCACACACACAGGCAGAGGAGAGAGGTCCCGTAACAGAGAATCTGTCTTCATGTCAGCAGAGAATTAGTCTGCATGTCAATAGCAGAGAATGAGGCTTCATGTCAGCCACCACTGCAACAGTCCATTGGCATATATTTAGGCCCAGCACACACACAGGCAGAGGAGAGAGGTCCCGTAACAGAGAATCTGGCTTCATGTCAGCAGAGAATCAGTCTGCATGTCATAGCAGAGAATGAGGCTTCACGTCAGCCACCACTGCAACAGTCCATTGGCATATATTTAGGCCCAGCACACACACAGGCAGAGGAGAGAGGTCCCGTAACAGAGAATCTGTCTTCATGTCAGCAGAGAATTAGTCTGCATGTCATAGCAGAGAATGAGGCTTCACGTCAGCCACCACTGCAACAGTCCATTGGCATATATTTAGGCCCAGCACCCAGGCAGAGGAGGGAGGTCCCGTAACAGAGAATCTGTCTTCATGTCAGCAGAGAATTAGTCTGCATGTCATAGCAGAGAATGAGGCTTCACGTCAGCCACCACTGCAACAGTCCATTGGCATATATTTAGGCCCAGCACACACACAGGCAGAGGAGAGAGGTCCCGTAACAGAGAATCTGTCTTCATGTCAGCAGAGAATTAGTCTGCATGTCATAGCAGAGAATTAGGCTTCACGTCAGCCACCACTGCAACAGTCCATTGGCATATATTTAGGCCCAGCACACACACAGGCAGAGGAGAGAGGTCCCGTAACAGAGAATCTGGCTTCATGTCAGCAGAGAATCAGTCTGCATGTCATAGCAGAGAATGAGGCTTCACGTCAGCCACCACTGCAACAGTCCATTGGCATATATTTAGGCCCAGCACACACACAGGCAGAGGAGAGAGGTCCCGTAACAGAGAATCTGTCTTCATGTCAGCAGAGAATTAGTCTGCATGTCATAGCAGAGAATGAGGCTTCACGTCAGCCACCACTGCAACAGTCCATTGGCATATATTTAGGCCCAGCACCCAGGCAGAGGAGGGAGGTCCCTTAACAGAGAATCTGGCTTCATGTCAGCAGAGAATCAGTCTGCATGTCATAGCAGAGAATGAGGCTTCACGTCAGCCACCACTGCAACAGTCCATTGGCATATATTTAGGCCCAGCACACACACAGGCAGAGGAGAGAGGTCCCGTAACAGAGAATCTGTCTTCATGTCAGCAGAGAATTAGTCTGCATGTCATAGCAGAGAATGAGGCTTCACGTCAGCCACCACTGCAACAGTCCATTGGCATATATTTAGGCCCAGCACACACACAGGCAGAGGAGAGAGGTCCCGTAACAGAGAATCTGTCTTCATGTCAGCAGAGAATTAGTCTGCATGTCATAGCAGAGAATGAGGCTTCACGACAGCCACCACTGCAACAGTCCATTGGCATATATTTAGGCCCAGCACCCAGGCAGAGTAGGGAGGTCCCGTAACAGAGAATCTGGCTTCATGTCAGCAGAGAATCAGTCTGCATGTCATAGCAGAGAATGAGGCTTCACGTCAGCCACCACTGCAACAGTCCATTGGCATATATTTAGGCCCAGCACACACACAGGCAGAGGAGAGAGGTCCTGTAACAGAGAATCTGTCTTCATGTCAGCAGAGAATTAGTCTGCATGTCATAGCAGAGAATGAGGCTTCACGTCAGCCACCACTGCAACAGTCCATTGGCATATATTTAGGCCCAGCACCCAGGCAGAGGAGGGAGGTCCCGTAACAGAGAATCTGGCTTCATGTCAGCAGAGAATCAGTCTGCATGTCATAGCAGAGAATGAGGCTTCACGTCAGCCACCACTGCAACAGTCCATTGGCATATATTTAGGCCCAGCACCCAGGCAGAGGAGGGAGGTCCCGTAACAGAGAATCTGGCTTCATGTCAGCAGAGAATCAGTCTGCATGTCATAGCAGAGAATGAGGCTTCACGTCAGCCACCACTGCAACAGTCCATTGGCATATATTTAGGCCCAGCACACACACAGGCAGAGGAGAGAGGTCCCGTAACAGAGAATCTGTCTTCATGTCAGCAGAGAATTAGTCTGCATGTCATAGCAGAGAATGAGGCTTCACATCAGCCACCACTGCAACAGTCCATTGGCATATATTTAGGCCCAGCACACACACAGGCAGAGGAGAGAGGTCCCGTAACAGAGAATCTGGCTTCATGTCAGCAGAGAATCAGTCTGCATGTCATAGCAGAGAATGAGGCTTCACGTCAGCCACCACTGCAACAGTCCATTGGCATATATTTAGGCCCAGCACACACACAGGCAGAGGAGAGAGGTCCCGTAACAGAGAATCTGTCTTCATGTCAGCAGAGAATAAGTCTGCATGTCATAGCAGAGAATGAGGCTTCACGTCAGCCACCACTGCAACAGTCCATTGGCATATATTTAGGCCCAGCACCCAGGCAGAGGAGAGAGGTCCCGTAACAGACAATCTGGCTTCATGTCAGCAGAGAATCAGTCTGCATGTCATAGCAGAGAATGAGGCTTCACGTCAGCCACCACTGCAACAGTCCATTGGCATATATTTAGGCCCAGCACACACACAGGCAGAGGAGAGAGGTCCCGTAACAGAGAATCTGTCTTCATGTCAGCAGAGAATTAGTCTGCATGTCATAGCAGAGAATGAGGCTTCACGTCAGCCACCACTGCAACAGTCCATTGGCATATATTTAGGCCCAGCACACACACAGGCAGAGGAGAGAGGTCCCGTAACAGAGAATCTGGCTTCATGTCAGCAGAGAATCAGTCTGCATGTCATAGCAGAGAATGAGGCTTCACGTCAGCCACCACTGCAACAGTCCATTGGCATATATTTAGGCCCAGCACACACACAGGCAGAGGAGAGAGGTCCCGTAACAGAGAATCTGTCTTCATGTCAGCAGAGAATTAGTCTGCATGTCATAGCAGAGAATGAGGCTTCACGTCAGCCACCACTGCAACAGTCCATTGGCATATATTTAGGCCCAGCACCCAGGCAGAGGAGGGAGGTCCCGTAACAGAGAATCTGGCTTCATGTCAGCAGAGAATCAGTCTGCATGTCATAGCAGAGAATGAGGCTTCAAGGTCAGCCACCACTGCAACAGTCCATTGGCATATATTTAGGCCCAGCACACACACAGGCAGAGGAGAGAGGTCCCGTAACAGAGAATCTGTCTTCATGTCAGCAGAGAATTAGTCTGCATGTCATAGCAGAGAATGAGGCTTCACGTCAGCCACCACTGCAACAGTCCATTGGCATATATTTAGGCCCAGCACACACACAGGCAGAGGAAAGAGGTCCCGTAACAGAGAATCTGGCTTCATGTCAGCAGAGAATCAGTCTGCATGTCATAGCAGAGAATGAGGCTTCACGTCAGCCACCACTGCAACAGTCCATTGGCATATATTTAGGCCCAGCACACACACAGGCAGAGGAGAGAGGTCCCGTAACAGAGAATCTGTCTTCATGTCAGCAGAGAATTAGTCTGCATGTCATAGCAGAGAATGAGGCTTCACGTCAGCCACCACTGCAACAGTCCATTGGCATATATTTAGGCCCAGCACCCAGGCAGAGGAGGGAGGTCCCGTAACAGAGAATCTGGCTTCATGTCAGCAGAGAATCAGTCTGCATGTCATAGCAGAGAATGAGGCTTCACGTCAGCCACCACTGCAACAGTCCATTGGCATATGTTTAGGCCCAGCACCCAGGCAGAGGAGGGAGGTCCCGTAACAGAGAATCTGGCTTCATGTCAGCAGAGAATCAGTCTGCATGTCATAGCAGAGAATGAGGCTTCACGTCAGCCACCACTGCAACAGTCCATTGGCATATATTTAGGCCCAGCACACACACAGGCAGAGGAGAGAGGTCCCGTAACAGAGAATCTGGCTTCATGTCAGCAGAGAATCAGTCTGCATGTCATAGCAGAGAATGAGGCTTCACGTCAGCCACCACTGCAACAGTCCATTGGCATATATTTAGGCCCAGCACACACACAGGCAGAGGAGAGAGGTCCCGTAACAGAGAATCTGTCTTCATGTCAGCAGAGAATTAGTCTGCATGTCATAGCAGAGAATGAGGCTTCACGTCAGCCACCACTGCAACAGTCCATTGGCATATATTTAGGCCCAGCACCCAGGCAGAGGAGGGAGGTCCCGTAACAGAGAATCTGGCTTCATGTCAGCAGAGAATCAGTCTGCATGTCATAGCAGAGAATGAGGCTTCACGTCAGCCACCACTGCAACAGTCCATTGGCATATATTTAGGCCCAGCACACACACAGACAGAGGAGAGAGGTCCCGTAACAGAGAATCTGTCTTCATGTCAGCAGAGAATTAGTCTGCATGTCATAGCAGAGAATGAGGCTTCACGTCAGCCACCACTGCAACAGTCCATTGGCATATATTTAGGCCCAGCACACACACAGGCAGAGGAGAGAGGTCCCGTAACAGAGAATCTGGCTTCATGTCAGCAGAGAATCAGTCTGCATGTCATAGCAGAGAATGAGGCTTCACGTCAGCCACCACTGCAACAGTCCATTGGCATATATTTATGCCCAGCACCCAGGCAGAGGAGGGAAGTCTCGTAACAGAGAATCTGGCTTCATGTCAGCAGAGAAACAGTCTGCATGTCATAGCAGAGAATGAGGCTTCACGTCAGCCACCACTGCAACAGTCCATTGGCATATATTTAGGCCCAGCACACACACAGGCAGAGGAGAGAGGTCCCGTAACAGAGAATCTGTCTTCATGTCAGCAGAGAATTAGTCTGCATGTCATCGCAGAGAATGAGGCTTCACATCAGCCACCACTGCAACAGTCCATTGGCATATATTTAGGCCCAGCACACACACAGGCAGAGGAGAGAGGTCCCGTAACAGAGAATCTGGCTTCATGTCAGCAGAGAATCATTCTGCATGTCATAGCAGAGAATCAGGCTTCACGTCACCCAACATTGGAACAGTCCATTGGCATATATTTAGGCCCAGCACCCAGGCAGAGGAGGGAGGTCCCGTAACAGAGAATCTGGCTTTATGTCAGCAGAGAATCAGTCTGCATGTCATAGCAGAGAATGAGGCTTCACGTCAGCCACCACTGCAACAGTCCATTGGCATATATTTAGGCCCAGCACACAGGCAGAGGAGAGAGGTCCCGTAACAGAGAATCTGTCTTCATGTCAGCAGAGAATTAGTCTGCATGTCATAGCAGAGAATGAGGCTTCACGTCAGCCACCACTGCAACAGTCCATTGGCATATATTTAGGCCCAGCACACAGGAAGAGGAGAGAGGTCCCGTAACAGACAATCTGGCTTCATGTCAGCAGAGAATCATTCTGCATGTCATAGCAGAGAATCAGGCTTCACGTCACCCAACATTGGAACAGTCCATCGGCATATATTTAGGCCCCGGCACCCAGACACAGGAGAGGTTCATTCAACTTTGGGTAGCCTCGCAATATAATGGTAAAATGAAAATAAAAATAGGATTGAATGAGGAAGTGCCCTGGAGTCCAATAATATATGGTTAAGGGGAGGTAGTTAATGTCTAATCTGGACAAGGGACGGACAGATCCTGTGGGATCCATGCCTGGTTCATTTTTATGAACGTCAGCTTGTCCACATTGGCTGTAGACAGGCGGCTGCGTTTGTCTGTAATGACGCCCCCTGCCGTGCTGAATACACGTTCAGACAAAACGCTGGCCGCCGGGCAGGCCAGCACCTCCAAGGCATAAAAGGCTAGCTCTGGCCACGTGGACAATTTAGAGACCCAGAAGTTGAATGGGGCCGAACCATCAGTCAGTACGTGGAGGGGTGTGCACACGTACTGTTCCACCATGTTAGTGAAATGTTGCCTCCTGCTAACACATTGCGTATCAGGTGGTGGTGCAGTTAGCTGTGGCGTGTTGACAAAAGTTTTCCACATCTCTGCCATGCTAACCCTGCCCTCAAATGAGCTGGCATTGACACAGCTGCCTTGGCGACCTCTTGCTCCTCCTCTGCCTTGGCCTTGGGCTTCCACTTGTTCCCCTGTGACATTTGGGAATGCTCTCAGTAGCGCGTCTACCAACGTGCGCTTGTACTCGTGCATCTTTCTATCACGCTCCAGTGCAGGAAGTAAGGTGGGCACATTGTCTTTGTAGCGTGGATCCAGCAGGGTGGCAACCCAGTAGTCCGCACAGGTTAAAATGTGGGCAACTCTGCTGTCGTTGCGCAGGCACTGCAGCATGTAGTCGCTCATGTGTGCCAGGCTGCCCAGGGGTAAGGACAAGCTGTCCTCTGTGGGAGGCGTATCGTCATCGTCCTGCCTTTCCCCCCAGCCACGCACCAGTGATGGACCCGAGCTGCGTTGGGTGCCACCCCGCTGTGACCATGCTTCATCCTCATCCTCCTCCACCTCCTCCTCATCCTCGTCCTCCTCGTCCTCCAGTAGTGGGCCCTGTCTGGCCACATTTGTACCTGGCCTCTGCTGTTGCCAAAAACCTCCCTCTGAGTCACTTCGAAGAGACTGGCCTGAAAGTGCTAAAAATGACCCCTCTTCCTCCTCCTCCTCCTCCTCCTCCTGGGCCACCTCCTCTTGCATCATCGCCCTAAGTGTTTTCTCAAGGAGACATAGAAGTGGTATTGTAACGCTGATAACGGCGTCATCGCCACTGGCCATGTTGGTGGAGTACTCGAAACAGCGCAACAGGGCACACAGGTCTCGCATGGAGGCCCAGTCATTGGTGGTGAAGTGGTGCTGTTCTGTAGTGCGACTGACCCGTGCGTGCTGCAGCTGAAACTCCACTATGGCCTGCTGCTGCTCGCACAGTCTGTCCAGCATGTGCAAGGTGGAGTGCCACCTGGTGGGCACGTCGCATATGAGGCGGTGAGCGGGAAGGCCGAAGTTACGCTGTAGCGCAGACAGGCGAGCAGCAGCAGGATGTGAACGCCGGAAGCGCGAACAGACGGCCCGCACTTTATGCAGCAGCTCTGACATGTCGGGGTAGTTGTGAATGAACTTCTGCACCACCAAATTCAGCACATGCGCCAAGCAAGGGATGTGCGTCAAATTGGCTAGTCCCAGAGCTGCAACGAGATTTCGCCCATTATCGCACACCACCAGGCCGGGCTTGAGGCTCACCGGCAGCAACCACTCGTCGGTCTGTTGTTCTATACCCCGCCACAACTCCTGTGCGGTGTGGGGCCTGTCCCCCAAACATATGAGTTTCAGAATGGCCTGCTGACGTTTACCCCGGGCTGTGCTGAAGTTGGTGGTGAAGGTGTGTGGCTGACTGGATGAGCAGGTGGAAGAAGAGGAGGAGGAAGCCGAGAAGGAGGAGGTGGCAACAGGAGGCAAAGAATGTTGCCCTGCGATCCTTGGCGGCGGAAGGACGTGCGCCAAACAGCTCTCCGCCTGGGGCCCAGCTGCCACTACATTTACCCAGTGTGCAGTTAGGGAGATATAGCGTCCCTGGCCGTGCTTACTGGTCCACGTATCTGTGGTTAGGTGGACCTTGCCACAGATGGCGTTGCGCAGTGCACACTTGATTTTATCGGATACTTGGTTGTGCAGGGAAGGCACGGCTCTCTTGGAGAAGTAGTGGCGGCTGGGAACAACATACTGTGGGACAGCAAGCGACATGAGCTGTTTAAAGCTGTCTGTGTCCACCAGCCTAAATGACAGCATTTCATAGGCCAGAAGTTTAGAAATGCTGGCATTCAGGGCCAGGGATCGAGGGTGGCTAGGTGGGAATTTACGCTTTCTCTCAAATGTTTGTGAGATGGAGAGCTGAACGCTGCCGTGTGACATGGTTGAGACGCTTGGTGACGAGGTGGTGGTGGTGGTGTTGGTGGTACATCCCCTGTTTGCTGGGCGGCAGGTGCCAACGTTCCTCCAGAGGCGGAGGAAGAGGCCGAGGCGGCAGCAGCAGAAGAGGCAGAGGCGGCAGCAGCAGAAGAGGTAGCAGGGGGAGCCTGAGTGACTTCCTTTTTTTTAAGGTGTTTACTCCACTGCAGTTCATGCTTTGCATGCAGGTGCCTGGTCATGCAGGTTGTGCTCAGGTTCAGAACGTTAATGCCTCGCTTAAGGCTCTGATGGCACAGCGTGCAAACCACTCGGGTCTTGTCGTCAGCACATTGTTTGAAGAAGTGCCATGCCAGGGAACTCCTTGAAGCTGCCTTTGGGGTGCTCGGTCCCAGATGGCGGCGGGCAGTAGCAGGCGGAGTCTCTTGGAGGCGGGTGTTCTGCTTTTGCCCACTGCTCCCTCTTTTGCTACGCTGTTGGCTCGGTCTCACCACTGCCTCTTCCTCCGAACTGTGAAAGTCAGTGGCACGACCTTCATTCCATGTGGGGTCTAGGACCTCATCATCCCCTGCATCGTCTTCCACCCAGTCTTGATCCCTGACCTCCTGTTCAGTCTGCACACTGCAGAAAGACGCAGCAGTTGGCACCTGTGTTTCGGCATCATCAGAGACATGCTGAGGTGGTATTCCCATGTCCTCATCATCAGGAAACATAAGTGGTTGTGCGTCAGTGCATTCTATATCTTTCACCGCTGGGGAAGGGCTAGGTGGATGCCCTTGGGAAACCCTGCCAGCGGAGTCTTCAAACAGCATAAGAGACTGCTGCATAACTTGAGGCTCAGACAGTTTCCCTGGTATGCATGGGGGTGATGTGACTGACTGATGGGGTTGGTTTTCAGGCGCCATCTGTGCGCTTTCTGCAGAAGACTGGGTGGGAGATAATGTGAACGTGCTGGATCCACTGTCGGCCACCCAATTGACTAATGCCTGTACCTGCTCAGGCCTTACCATCCTTAGAACGGCATTGGGCCCCACCATATATCGCTGTAAATTCTGGCGGCTACTGGGACCTGAGGTAGTTGGTACACTAGGACGTGTGGATGTGGCAGAACGGCCACGTCCTCTCCCAGCACCAGAGGGTCCACTAACACCACCACGACCATGTCCACGTCCGCGTCCCTTACTAGATGTTTTTCTCATTGTTATGGTTCACCACAACAACAAAAATATAATTTGGCCCAATGTATTGTATTCAAATTCAGCGGGATATAAATTTGAGGCCTAGTATTTAGGCGCTGGGTGACCGGTATGGATTTACTAACAGAATTAGACTTGGAAATGCACAGTAGCGTGTGTGTGAAGTTATTCTGAATGACCCTATGTGCACCTTGAATATTATATACCCTTTTAGGGATAGATTTCAAATAGCTCTGATATAGCAGAAACCACTAAATTATGAAATTGCTAAATTGGGAATTGTATTTCAACCCAGAACAAAAAATGTGCTTTGACGGACACTAAATAACTTTCCCAGCCACAACAGGACAGCGGTAACGAGAGATTTAGCGGGATATAAATTTAAGGCCTAGTATTTAGGCGCTGGGTGACAAGTATGGATTTAGTGACAGAATTAGACTTGGAAATGCACAGTAGCGTGTGTGTGAAGTTATTCTGAATGACCCTATGTGCACCTTGAATATTATATACCCTTTTAGGGATAGATTTCAAATAGCTCTGATATAGCAGGAACCACTAAATTATGAAATTGCTAAATTGGGAATTGTACTTCAACCCAGAACAAAAAATGTGCTTTGACGGACACTAAATAACTTTCCCAGCCACAACAGTACAGCGGTAACGAGAGATTTAGCGGGATATAAATTTGAGGCCTAGTATTTAGGCGCTGGGTGACCGGTATGGATTTAGCGACAGAATTAGACTTGGAAATGCACAGTAGTGTGTGTGTGAAGTTATTCTGAATGACCCTATGTGCACCTTGAATATTATATACCCTTTTAGGGATAGATTTCAAATAGCTCTGATATAGCAGGAACCACTAAATTATGAAATTGCTAAATTGGGAATTGTACTTCAACCCAGAACAAAAAATGTGCTTTGACGGACACTAAATAACTTTCCCAGCCACAACAGGACAGCGGTAACGAGAGATTTAGCGGGATATAAATTTGAGGCCTAGTATTTAGGCGCTGGGTGACCGGTATGGATTTAGCGACAGAATTAGACTTGGAAATGCACAGTAGCGTGTGTTTGAAGTTATTCTGAATGACCCTATGTGCACCTTGAATATTATATACCCTTTTAGGGATAGATTTCAAATAGCTCTGATATAGCAGGAACCACTAAATTATGAAATTGCTAAATTGGGAATTGTACTTCAACCCAGAACAAAAAATGTGCTTTGACGGACACTAAATAACTTTCCCAGCCACAACAGGACAGCGGTAACGAGAGATTTAGCGGGATATAAATTTGAGGCCTAGTATTTAGGCGCTGGGTGACCGGTATGGATTTAGTGACAGAATTAGACTGGGATATGGCCAAAAAATAACCACACTATTGCTGGCTAAATGCACTTGGTGACGGGCGCAGCTTGCCCCTGATGTAGTATATGGCCAAAAAATGAACAGACTATTGCTGGTTAAATGCACTTGGTGTCACAGCTTGACGAACCACACTACTGAGGGTTAAATGCACTTGGTGACGGGCGCAGCTTGCCCCTGATGTAGTATATGGCCAAAAAATGAACAGACTATTGCTGGTTAAATGCACTTGGTGACGGGCGCAGCTTGCCCCTGATTTAGTATATGGCCAAAAAATGAACAGACTATTGCAGGTTAAATGCACTTGGTGTGATAGCTTGACCAACCACACTACTGAGGGTTAAATGCACTTGGTGATGGGCGCAGCTTGCCCCTGATTTAGTATATGGCCAGAAAATGAACAGACTATTGCTGGTTAAATGCACTTGGTGTGATAGCTTGACCAACCACACTACTGAGGGTTAAATGCACTTGGTGACGGGCGCAGCTTGCCCCTGATGTAGTATATGGCCAAAAAATGAACAGACTATTGCTGGTTAAATGCACTTGGTGTCACAGCTTGACGAACCACACTACTGAGGGTTAAATGCACTTGGTGACGGGTGCAGCTTGCCCCTGATGTAGTATATGGCCAAAAAATAAACAGACTATTGCTGGTTAAATGCACTTGGTGTGACAGCTTCACCCTGATGTAGGCTTTAGCCAAAAAACAACCACACCATTGAGGGTTAAATGCACTTGGTGACAGGCGCAGCTTGCCCCTGATTTAGTATATGGCCAAAAAATGAACAGACTATTGCTGGTTAAATGCACTTGGTGTGACAGCTTCACCCTGATGTAGGCTTTAGCCAAAAAACAACCACACCATTAAGGGTTAAATGCACTTGGTCGCAGCTTGGATGCACTTGGTCGCAGCACCGCACAAGACACAAAATGGCCGCCGATCACCCCAGAAAAAAGTGACTGACAAACGGTCTGGGCAGCCTAAAAACAGTGAGTGAGCATTTGAATTTCAGCAGCTCAATGATGCACAGCTGCAGATCGATCGATTAATCAAGTGAAGTCCTTTGGAGGAGTTAATCTGCCTAATCTCGCCCTACTGTCGCATCCGCAACCTCTCCCTACGCTAATCAGAGCAGAGTGACGGGCGGCGCTATGTGACTCCAGCTTAAATAGAGGCTGGGTCACATGGTGCTCTGGCCAATCACAGCCATGCCAATAGTAGGCATGGCTGTGACGGCCTCTTGGGGCAAGTAGTATGACGCTTGTTGATTGGCTGCTTTGCAGCCTTTCAAAAAGCGCCAAGAAAGCGTCACAAAAGCGCCAAGAAAGCGACGAACACCGAACCCGAACCCGGACTTTTACGAAAATGTCCGGGTTCGGGTCCGTGTCACGGACACCCCAAAATTCGGTACGAACCCGAACTATACAGTTCGAGTTCGCTCATCCCTATTCTACATGTCTTTGATTAAAAAAAAATGTTTGGGCAAAAAAAAAAAATGGTTTGGGTAAAAGTTATAGCGTTTACAAACTAAGGTACAAAAATGTGAATTTCCGCTTTTTGAAGCAGCTCTGACTTTCTGAGCACCTGTCATGTTTCCTGAGGTTCTACAATGCCAAGACAGTAGAAAAACCCCACAAATGACCCCATTTCGGAAAGTAGACACCCTAAGGTATTCGCTGATGGGCATGGCGAGTTCCTAGAATTTTTTATTTTTTGTCACAAGTTAGCGGAAAATGATGATTTTTTTTATTTTTTATTTTTTCCTTACAAAGTCTCATATTCCACTAACTTGCGAGACAAAAAATAAAAAATTCTAGGAACTCGCCATGCCCCTCACGGAATACCTTGGGGTGTCTTCTTTCCAAAATGGGGTCACTTTTGGCGTAGTTATACTGCACTGGCAATTTAGGGGCCCATATGTGTGAGAAGTACTTTGCAATCAAAATGTGTAAAAAATGGCCTGCAAAATCCGAAAGGTGCTCTTTGGAATGTGGGCCCCTTTGCCCACCTTGGCTGCAAATAAGTGTCACACATCTGGTATCGCTGTACTCAGGAGAAGTTGGGGAATGTGTTTTGGGGTGTCATTTTACGTATACCCATGCTGGATGAGAGAAATATCTTGGCAAAAGACAACTTTTCCAATTTTTTTATACAAAGTTGGCATTTGATCAAGATATTTATCTCACCCAGCATGGGTATATGTAAAATGACACCCCAAAACACATTCCCCAACTTCTCCTGAGTACGGTGATACCATATGTGTGACACTTTTTTGCAAAGCGGCCCAAAGCGGCCCAAATTCCTTTTAGGAGGGCATTTTTAGACATTTGGATCCCAAACTTCTTCTCACGCTTTCGGGCCCCTAACATGCCAGGGCAGTATAAATACCCCACATGTGACCCCATTTTGGAAAGAAGACACCCCAAGGTATTCCGTGAGGGGAATGGCGAGTTCCTAGAATTTTTTTTTTTTTTGGCACAAGTTAGCGGAAATTGAGTTTTTTAGTATTTTCTCACAAAGTCTCCCTTTCCGCTAACTTGAGACCAAAATTTCAATCTTTCATGGACTCAATATGCCCCTCACGGAATACCTTGGGGTGTCTTCTTTCCGAAATGGGGTCACATGTGGGGTACTTATACTGCCCTGGCATTTTAGGGGCCCTAAAGCGTGAGAAGAAGTCTGGAATATAAATGTTAAAAAATGTTTACGCATTTGGATTTCGGGAGGGGTATGGTGAGTTCATGTGAGAGTTTATTTTTTGACACAAGTTAGTGGAATATGAGACTTAGTAAGAAAAAACAAAAACAAAAAATTTCCGCTAACTTGTGCCCAAAAAAATGTCTGAATGGAGCCTTACAGGGGGTGATCAATGACAGGGGAGTGATCAGGGAGTCTATATGGATAGATCACCACCCTGTCATTGATCACCCCCCTGTCATTGATCACCCCCCTGTACGGCTCCATTCAGACGTCCGTATGATTTTTTACGGATCCACGGATACATGGATCGGATCCGGAAAACACATGCGGACGTCTGAATAGAGCCTTACAAGGGGGTGATCAATGACAGAGGGGTGATCACCCATATAAACTCCCTGATCACCTCCGTCATTGATCAACCCCCTGTAAGGCTCCATTCAGACGTCCGTATGATTTTTTACGGATCCACGGATACATGGATCGGATCCGCAAAACACATGCGGACGTCTGAATAGAGCCTTACAGGGGGGTGATCAATGACAGAGGGGTGATCACCCATATAGACTCCCTGATCACCTCCGTCATTGATCACCCCCCTGTAAGGCTCCATTCAGACGTCCGTATGATTTTTTACGGATCCACGGATACATGGATCGTATCCGCAAAACACATGCGGACGTCTGAATAGAGCCTTACAGGGGGGTGATCAATGACAGAGGGGTGATCACCCATATAGACTCCCTGATCACCTCCGTCATTGATCACCCCCCTGTAAGGCTCCATTCAGACGTCCGTATGATTTTTTACGGATCCACGGATACATGGATCGGATCCGCAAAACACATGCGGACGTCTGAATGGAGCCTTACAGGGGGGTGATCAATGACAGAGGGGTGATCACCCATATAGACTCCCCGATCACCTCCGTCATTGATCACCCCCCTGTAAGGCTCCATTCAGACGTCCGTATGATTTTTTACGGATCCACGGATACATGGATCGGATCCGCAAAACACATGCGGACGACTGAATAGAGCCTTACAGGGGGGTGATCAATGACAGAGGGGTGATCACCCATATAGACTCCCTGATCACCTCCGTCATTGATCACCCCCCAGTAAGGCTCCATTCAGACGTCTGTATGATTTTTTACGGATCCACGGATACATGGATCGTATCCGCAAAACACATGCGGACGTCTGAATGGAGCCTTAAAGAGGGGTGATCAATGAAGGAGGTGATCAGGGAGTCTATATGGGTGATCACCCCTCTGTCATTGATCACCCCCCTGTAAGGCTTCATTCAGACGTCTGCATGTGTTTTGCGGATCCGATCCATGTATCAGTGGATCCGTAAAAATCATACGGACGTCTGAATGGAGCATTACAGGGGGGTGATCAATGACGGAGGTGATCAGGGAGTCTATATGGGTGATCACCCCTCTGTCATTGATCACCCCCCTGTAAGGCTCCATTCAGACGTCCGCATGTGTTTTGCGGATCCGATCCATGTATCAGTGGATCCGTAAAAATTAAAGTTGAGCAGACACCTGGATGTTCGGGTTCGAGAAGTTCGGCTGAACTTCCCGGAAATGTTCGGGTTCGGGATCCGAACCCGATCCCAACTTCGTCCCGAACCCCATTGAAGTCAATGGGGACCCAAACTTTTCGGCACTAAAAAGGCTGTAAAACAGCCCAGGAAAGGGCTAGAGGGCTGCAAAAGGCAGCAACATGTACAGTCATGTGAAAAAATTAGGACACCCTTTGAAAGCATGTGGTTTTTTGTAACATTTTTAATAAAAGGTTATTTCATCTCCGTTTCAACAATACAGAGAGATTAAAGTAATCCAACTAAACAAAGAAAACTGAAGAAAAGTCTTTTCAAGATCTTCTGTAAATGTCATTCTACAAAAATGCCTATTGTAACTGAGGAAAAAGATAGGACACCCTTGCCCCGAATAGCGAGTGTTACCTCCTTTGGCTGAAATAACTGCAGTGAGACGGTTCTTGTAGCCATCTACCAGTCTTCGACATCGGTCTGAGGAAATTTTACCCCACTCCTCAATGCAGAACTTTTTCAGCTGTGAGATGTTTGAGGGGTTTCTTGCACGTACAGCCCTTTTCAAGTCACCCCACAGCATCTCAATGGGATTCAAATCTGGACTTTGACTTGGCCATTCCAGGACTCTCCATTTCTTCTTTTTCAGCCAATCTTTGGTTGATTTACTAGTATGTTTTGGGTCATTGTCATGTTGCATGGTCCAGTTCCGCTTCAGCTTTAATTTTCTAACTGATGGTCTCACATGTTCTTCAAGCACCTTCTGATACACAGTAGAATTCATCGTGGATTCTATGATGGTGAGCTGACCAGGTCCTGCTGCAGCAAAGCAGCCCCAAACCATGACACTTCCACCTCCATGCTTCACAGTTGGTATGAGGTTCTTTTCTTGGAATGCTGTGTTTGGTTTACCCCAAACATGTCCTCTGCTGTTGTGTCCAAATAATTCAATTTTGGACTCATCTGTCCAAAGAACATTATTCCAGAAGTCCTGGTCTTTGTCAACTTTATCTCTGGCAAATGTCAGTCTGGCCTCGATGTTTCTCTTGGAAAGCAAAGGTTTCCTCCTTGCACACCTCCCATGCAAGTTAAACTTGTACAGTCTCTTTCTGATTGTAGAGGCATGTACTTCTACATCAACAGTAGCCAGAGCCTGCTGTAGTTCTCGAGATGACACTTTAGGGTTTTTGGAGACCTCTTTTAGCATCTTGCGGTCTGCTCTTGGGGTGAACTTGCTGGGGCGACCAGTCCTGGGCATGTTGGCAGTTGTTTTGAAAGCCCTCCACTTGTAGACTATCTTCCGGACAGTGGAATGGCTGATTTCAAAATCTTTTGAGATCTTTTTAAATCCCTTCCCAGACTCATAGGCTGCTACAATCTTTTTTCTGAAGTCCTCTGACAGCTCTTTTGCTCTCACCATGGTGCTCACTCTCACTTCAACAGTCAGGAGCACACCAAACTAAATGTCTGAGGTTTAAATAGGGCAAGCCTCATTCAACATGCAGAGTAACGATCTACTAATTATGTGCACCTGGTGTGATATACCTGTGTGAGATCTGAGCCAATTTAAGAGGGAATACATGTGAGGGTGTCCTATCTTTTTCCTCAGTTAGAATAGGCATTTTTGTAGAATGACATTTACAGAAGATCTTGAAAAGACTTTTCTTCAGTTTTCTTTGTTTAGTTGGATTACTTTAATCTCTCTGTATTGTTGAAACGGAGATGAAATAACCTTTTATTAAAAATGTTACAAAAAACCACATGCTTTCAAAGGGTGTCCTAATTTTTTCACATGACTGTAGGTAAATCCCCTGCAAACAAATGTGGATAGGGAAATGAATTAAAATAAAAATAAAATAAATAAAAATTAACCAATATCAATTGGAGAGAGGTCCCATAGCAGAGAATTTGGCTTCATGTCACCCACCACTGGAACAGTGAGGCCGGACAAGAAGCGCAGCGGTTAGGGAGATTGCCGGCCATGAAGAGTGTTTGGCTGGGAGGGGACAGGTGAGTGAAGGGTTAAGGTGCAGGGAAGTTAGAAAGGGCGCGGGTAGTCATGAGAACAGGGGGAGGGGCTGCTGGCCAGAGTGAGGAGGAGGCGGGGGGCAGAGGCATTCGGCCAGGGAAAGCAAACGGAGCGGCAGGAGCATGTCGGAGCTGCCGTTATCAGTGGAGGAGATGCTGGAGTTGCTGCGCAGGGAGGCGGAGGTGCGGGGGCCTGGCTGGTTGCAGGAGTAGGTGGGTGCGTGCGTCATTGCCCCTGCTTCTGCAGCCACCCCCACTGTGAGGTCTGTCCGGCCGCGGCGGGGTGTCCCACTGGCGCGCCTTAGTCCTGACTGAACCCCAGGGTCCGGCGCCGAGTGGGGAGCCCCTCCAGGGACCCTCCGCGGCGGAGAGGGTCTGCTCAGCCTTCAGCAGGGCGCTCTCGTCGCAGGAGGAATCCCAGTACACGGCGGGGCCCGGAGCGGAGTGGGACGCCCCTTCCCCCACTCTCACCTGCTAGTCCTGAGGATGCGGGACCAGGAACGGTGGACCGGCCCAGTCCAGGTCCCAGCGGGCGGTCTACTCAGCGGTGTGAGGAGATCCACGTGCGGCGGGTTGCGCAGTTGGAGCAGGAACAGCTGTGCAGGCCCAGTGTAGGAGCGGGAGCGGCGGCAGTGGACCGGAGGTCAGTCAGCATCATACAGCGGGCAGTTCGAGACATCCGGGAGAAGTCGCCTTCTACGTCCAGGAGGAGTGCCGAAGTAGAGGACGTGCGGCGGGAGTCAGGATCTGCGGCAGCGGGAATCACAGCGCCTGTGGTGCCTGGTGAGACTAATTGGGGTCCCTTATTAGCGCAGGGTTTCCCGGTGGGAAGTGTTGGGGGGGGTGGCCATGGGTGATTTAGGAAAGGGTTTGAGGCAGTTGCTGGGGGGTTTGGCGGGGTGGTTGGCTAGTTTGGGGTCTGCGGGCGGGTCGCCATTACCGGCGTGGGGGGTGGTGCCGGGACCGGTGGCCGGGTCGAGTGGGGGGGCGGTGTCGGTGGAGACGCATGTTGGGGGTGAGGAAGAGGGCCAGAGGTTGGATGATAGAGCGCGTGGGGAGGTGCATGTGTGCTTTGAGGGCCCGTTGGGGGCCCATTTGAAGCAGGAGGTAAAAGAAAAAATCTGGAAAGGGGAATATGTGGAGATTTTTTCTTTGCTTCCTTTGGAACGGTTTAATTTGGATAGGGGGAAGAAGGATGAGGGGAAGAAAGAGGATGAGGAGAAGCGGCGGCATAGGTTGATTCCCCGCACATTTGCTAATTGGCTGCAAGCGTTTGCCATATTAGCAAGTGTCATTGGGGAGAAGGCTCCGGAATGTTGTTCGGCGTTGTTCTGTTACCAGGATGCGATAGGGGAGGCGTATCGGGTATACGGCGGTGTGGGGTGGCTCCGTTACGACGAGCAGTTTCGGCAGCGTAAGGCGGTTAGGTCAGATATACGGTGGGACCACAAAGACATTGGGTTGTGGTTGAAGGTGACGGCACCGCCTAGGGCTGGGCAGTCCTTTCGGGCAGAGCCTGGGGGATCGTCCCCGGGGGCATTGGCGGCAGCATCCGCAAAAGGGTTATGTTTCCTCTTTAATGAGGGGAACTGCAGATTTGGAGCTAAGTGCAAATTCAAGCATGAATGCTCAGGGTGTGGAGGGGCACATGGGGTTAGCCGTTGCTTTAGGGGCGGAAGGCAGAGGGGGGGATGGTGTTGGAAAGGGGTCGGACGCCGGTGCGGGTGGAAAGGATGCAGGAATTTCTAGATAGGTACCCGGACCGGGCGGCGGCCAGGCTATTGGGGGATGGTTCAGATGTGGTTTTCGCATCCCGGCGGAGGTAACGGCGGGGCCTGTGGTTCATAAGAATCTTAGGTTTGCGCTTGAGCATGCGGATGTGGTGACCGAGAAGTTGAATAGGGAAGTTGCGTTGGGGCGGATGGCGGGCCCGTTTAAGGTGCCGCCGCTTCCAAACCTTAGGGTGTCTCCTTTGGGGGTGGTGCCCAAGAAGGAGCCGAATAAGTTTCGGCTCATTCATCATTTGTCTTTCCCAAAAGGTGCATCGGTCAATGATGGTATAGATCCTGAATTGTGTTCGGTGGTGTATACGTCATTTGATGCGGCTGTTGAGTGGGTGAGACGGTGTGGGCAGGGGGCGTTGTTGGCAAAAGTTGATGTTGAAGCGGCATTTCGGCTGCTTCCGGTTCATGTGGAGAGCATGGGTTTGTTGGGATTTTATTGGGGTGGGGAGTATTTTGTGGATAGGTGTTTGCCTATGGGGTGCTCTCTCTCGTGTGCGTATTTTGAGGCGTTCAGCTCATTTTTGGAGTGGGTGGTGGTAGAGGTTTCGGGTTGTGCGTCGGTTATTCACTATTTAGATGATTTTTTGTGTTTGGGGCCGGCAAATTCTCGGGTATGTTCTTTGTTGTTACACACGGTTCAGTCGGTTTTTGCGCATTTTGGGGTGCCGCTAGCGAGGGAGAAGACGGTGGGTCCGGTTACCGAGTTGTGTTTTCTGGGGATTGTTATAGACACGGTAAGGATGGAGTGTCGGCTTCCGGCGGACAAGTTGCTGGATTTGAGGCGCAAAATCAGTCAGGCCATAGGGAGGGAGAAGATTAGGTTGCGGGAGCTGCAGTCAGTATTGGGGAAGCTTAATTTTGCATGTCAGATTATGCCGATGGGGAGGATTTTTTGTAGACGGCTGGCTGCCGCTACAGCGGGGGTGTCTGCTCCGTATCACTTTGTTAGGTTGCGAAAAGAGTTAAAAGGCGATTTAAGGGTGTGGGCGGAGTTTTTGGAGCGTTATAATGGTAGGACGTTGGTTATGGGGGAGGTTTGTGATGTTGCAGATTTTGAGTTGTATACGGATGCGTCAGGGGGTGTGGGTTTTGGTGCTTACTGTCAGGAGCAGTGGTGTGCGGGCGGATGGCCGGAGTCGTGGGTGGAGCGCGGTTGGATGTCGAATATTGCACTGTTGGAGTTGTTTCCTATTGTGATGGCGGTTGTGTTGTGGGGGGATAGGTTTGCGAATAGGAAGGTGCGCTTTAATTGTGACAATT
Organism: Bufo gargarizans; assembly: GCF_014858855.1. Taxonomy (NCBI): domain Eukaryota; kingdom Metazoa; phylum Chordata; class Amphibia; order Anura; family Bufonidae; genus Bufo; species Bufo gargarizans. The sequence continues at coordinate 211,335,950 of NC_058085.1, read as the reverse complement.
TGGGGGTTGTTCAGGCTATTAACAGCTTGTCGGCATCCCCCCCTCCGGTGGTTAGGCTGTTACAGTTTTTGGTGTTGCAGTGTTTGTCAATTAATGTTTGGGTGGTGGCGAAGCATGTGGCGGGAGTGACTAATTCTGTGGCGGACTCTCTTTCTCGTTTACAGTGGGACCGGTTCCGGCTTCTTGTGCCAGAAGCGGAGGTGGAGGGTCTGGAGTGTCCGTCGTGGCTGTGGGGGATCTTGGAGGAGAGGTGATGGGGTTGCTTAGGGATTCGCTGAGCCCTGGTACGTGGAAGGAGTATGGGAAGGCGTGGGACATCTGGGAGAAGTGGATTGGTGACTGGGGTTCGGGCGGGGAAGATGGGGGGGTCAAGCTGGTGATGTTGTTAGGGCATTTGAAAGGGGAGGGGTGGTCGGTGTCAAAGGTCAGTCGGTTGATTGCAGGTATAGCTTTTGGTTTTCGGCTGCGGGGGTTGGTGGATTTAACTAAATGTTTTTTAGTGAGACAGGTTTTAAAAGGCTGGCGTAGGGGGGCGGGTAGGGTGACGGATAGTAGGAGACCGGTGTCGTTTGAATTGTTGGTTCAGATGGGGGAGAAGTTGTGCGTGGTGTGTAGCTCGGGATGGGAGGCATTTGCGTTAGCATTTTTTGGGGGCGTTCAGGTTGGGTGAGTTGGTGAGCGGCAGTGTTTGTCGTGCGGGGGGATTGCTTAGTGAGGACGTGGAGCTTAGGGAGGATAGGGTCATTGTGCGGATTCGCAGGTCTAAGACGGATCAGGAGGGCAGGGGTCGACAGGTTACGTTGTTTTCTGTTACGGGTTGTGGTATGTGCCCTGTTCAGTGTTTAGGGAGGTACTGGTCAGGCAGGGCGACGGATGGGTTGCCGTTTTTTCGTCATGAGGACGGTTCGTTTTTGTCGAGATTTCAGTTCTTAGCGGTGTTTAAGAAATGTTTGTAGAGTTTGGGGGTGAATGATAAGGATTATTCTGGGCATTCGTTCCGGATTGGTGCTGCGACTGAGGCGGCGAGATTGGGGGTCAGTGATGAGGTTATTATGAGGATTGGGCGTTGGGAGTCGGCGCGATTCAGGTCCTATATTAGGCTGGGTCTTCTGTAGTTGTTGATAAGTAGTTGGGGGGCTGAGTTAATTTTGTTTTTGTTTGTTTGCAGGTTTTCCGGTGGCCTTGGTCTGGATTTTAGGACATTCCTATGTGTTCTGGGGGGCGATTAGAGCAGATGTTAGGCCGAATGGCCGCCAGCTGGGGTTGAGCTCGGCGGTTGCTACGGTCAGGTGGTTAGGGGTCAGAGGAATGTTGTGGGGAGGGGTTTTGCGGGAGGTGCAGCGGTTTTCGCGGTTGGACAGGCCTCCGGATGTGTTGGTACTTCATGTGGGGGGCAACGACTTAGGGAGGCGGCCGTTTAGGGAGTTGGTGCGAGATGTGAAGTTCGACCTGCTGAGGATTTGGGCTTTATTTCCGGGGGTTGTTACAGTGTGGTCTGACATAGTACCGCGGAAGTCGTGGAGGGAGGCCAGGTCGGTGGAGAGCATTAATAAAGCCCGGATCAAGGTGAATAGGGCAGTGGGCAGGTTTATGGCGCGGAATGGGGCTGTGGTGGTACGTCATGAGGAGTTGGAGAAAGGAGTTGGTGCATTTTGAAGGGCAGATGGGGTGCATTTGAATGCGGTGGGGACTTATCTGTGGTCTTTGGGGATCCAAAATGGAGTGGAGATAGCGTTACGGATGTGGAGGGACGCGCAGGCTTGAGGAGGTCAAGCTGCGCGTTCTTGGAGGCGGGGGAGGTCCTGGAAGTGGAAAATATGGTGGTATCTGAGGATGGGAGGGCCCCGCGGTAGGGGCTGGACTCTCATGGAGGAGCCGGTACTAACGAACTAGGCGTCCATCAGTTGCTGCCTCCGAGCTGGGTTCAACGGCTGGGGGCAAGATGGAGTCGCAGGTTTGTTACGGTGTTGATGAGGTCATTGGGGCTTCTAGGACCTCCCTCGTCATTGGTTAATTTATTAAGTTATGTTATGTATTTAATTAATAAACGGCTGCTGTGGCCGATTAAATCCAAGCAGTTGTGTTGTGTGGTTATTTATATGGGGCTGGGAGGGAGTTACGTATTTTGTGGGGATGAGGGACTGAGCATATAGCCAATACCCTCTTCAAGTCCATTCTCAGATATTTAGGCCCCGGCACCCAGGCAGAGGAGAGAGGTCCCGTAACAGAGAATCTGGCTTCATGTCAGCAGAGAATCAGTCTGCATGTCATAGCAGAGAATCAGGCTTCACGTCAGCCACCACTGCAACAGTCCATTGTCATATATTTAGGCCCAGCACCCAGGCAGAGGAGAGAGGTCCCGTAACAGAGAATCTGTCTTCATGTCAGCAGAGAATCAGTCTGCATGTCATAGCAGAGAATCAGGCGTCACGTCAGCCACCACTGCAACAGTCCATTGGCATATATTTAAGCCCAGCACCCAGGCAGAGGAGAGAGTTCCCGTAACAGAGAATCTGTCTTCATGTCAGCAGAGAATCAGTCTGCATGTCATAGCAGAGAATCAGGCATTACGTCAGCCACCACTGCAACAGTCCATTGGCATATATTTAGGCCCAGCACCCAGGCAGAGGAGAGAGTTCCCGTAACAGAGAATATGTCTTCATGTCAGCAGAAAATTAGTCTGCATGTCATAGCAGAGAATCAGGCTTCACGTCAGCCATCACTTCAACAGTCCATTGGCATATATTTAGGCCCAGAACCCAGGCAGAGGAGAGAGGTCCCGTAACAGAGAATCTGGCTTCATGTCAGCAGAGAATCAGTCTGCATGTCTTAGCAGAGAATCAAGCTTCACGTCACCCAACATTGGAACAGTCCATTGTCATATATTTAGGCCCAGCACCCAGGCAGAGGAGAGAGGTCCCGTAACAGAGAATCTGGCTTCATGTCAGCAGAGAATCAGTCTGCATGTCATAGCAGAGAATCAGGCTTCACGTCAGCCACCACTGCAACAGTCCATTGTCATATATTTAGGCCCAGCACCCAGGCAGAGGAGAGAGGTCCCGTAACAGAGAATCTGTCTTCATGTCATCACGTCATCGCCACTGGCCATGTTGGTGGAGTACTCGAAACAGCGCAACAGGGCACACAGGTCTCGCATGGAGGCCCAGTCATTGGTGGTGAAGTGGTGCTGTTCCGTAGTGCAACTGACCCGTGCGTGCTGCAGCTGAAACTCCACTATGGCCTGCTGCTGCTCGCACAGTCTGTCCAGCATATGCAAGGTGGAGTTCCACCTGGTGGGCACGTCGCATATGAGGCGGTGAGAGGGAAGGCCGAAGTTACGCTGTAGCGCAGACAGGCGAGCAGCAGCAGAATGTGAACGCCGGAAGCGCGAACAGATGGCACGCACTTTATGCAGCAGCTCTGACATGTCGGGGTAGTTGTGAATGAACTTCTGCACCACCAAATTCAGCACATTCACCAAGCAAGGGATTTGCGTCAAACCGTCTAGTCCCAGAGCTGCAACGAGATTTCGCCCATTATCGCACACCACCAGGCTGGGCTTGAGGCTCACCGGCAGCAACCACTTGTCGGTCTGTTGTTCTATACCCCGCCACAACTCCCGTGCGGTGTGGGGCCTGTCCCCCAAACATATGAGTTTCAGAATGGCCTGCTGACGATTACCCCGGGCTGTGCTGAAGTTGGTGGTGAAGGTGTGTGCCTGACTGGATGAGCAGGTGGAAGAAGAGGAGGAGGAAGCCGAGTAGGAGGAGGTGGCAACAGGAGGCAAAGAATGTTGCCCTGTGATCCTTGGCGGCGGAAGGACGTGCGCCAAACAGCTCTCCGCCTGGGGCCCAGCTGCCACTACATTTACCCAGTGTGCAGTTAGGGGGATATAGCGTCCCTGGCCGTACTTACTGGTCCACGTATCTGTGGTTAGGTGGACCTCGGATACTTGGTTGTGCAGGGAAGGCACGGCTCTCTTGGAGAAGTAGTGCCGGCTGGGAACAACATACTGTGGGACAGCAAGCGACATGAGCTGTTTGAACCTGTCTGTGTCCACCTGCCTAAATGACAGCATTTCATAGGCAAGTAGTTTAGAAATGCTGGCATTCAGGGCCAGCGATCGAGGGTGGCTAGGTGGGAATTTACGCTTTCTCTCAAATGTTTGTGAGATGGAGAGCTGAACGCTGCCGTGTGACATGGTTGAGATGCTTGGTGACGGAGGTGGTGGTGGTGTTGGTGGTACATCCCCTGTTTGCTGGGCGGCAGGTGCCAACGTTCCTCCAGAGGCGGAGGAAGAGGCAGAGGCGGCAGCAGCAGAAGAGGCCGAGGCGGCAGCAGCAGAAGAGGTAGCAGGGGGAGCCTGAGTGACTTCCTTGGTTTTAAGGTGTTTACTCCACTGCAGTTCATGCTTTGCATGCAGGTGCCTGGTCATGCAGGTTGTGCTAAGGTTCAGAACGTTAATGCCTCACTTCAGGCTCTGATGGCACAGCGTGCAAACCACTCGGGTCTTGTCATCAGCACATTGTTTGAAGAAGTGCCATGCCAGGGAACTCCTTGAAGCTGCCTTTGGGGTGCTCGGTCCCAGATGGCGGCGGTTAGTAGCAGGCGGAGTCTCTTGGCGGCGGGTGTTCTGCTTTTGCCCACTGCTCCCTCTTTTGCTACGCTGTTGGCTCAGTCTCACCACTGCCTCTTACTCCGAACTGTGAAAGTCAGTAACACGACCTTCATTCCATGTGGGGTCTAGGACCTCATCGTCCCCTGCATCGTCTTCCACCCAGTCTGATCCCAGGCCCCCTGTTCAGTCTGCACACTGCAGAAAGACGCAGCAGTTGGCACCTGTGTTTCGTCATCATCAGAGACATGCTGAGGTGGTATTCCCATGTCCTCATCATCAGGAAACATAAGTGGTTGTGCGTCAGTGCATTCTATGTCTTCCACCGCTGGGGAAGGGCTGGTGGATGCCCTTGGGAAACCCTGCCAACGGAGTCTTCAAACAGCATAAGAGACTGCTGCATAACTTGAGGCTCAGACAGTTTCCCTGGTATGCATGGGGGTGATGTGACTGACTGATGGGCTTGGTTTTCAGGAGCCATCTGTGCACTTTCTGCAGAAGACTGGGTGGGAGATAATGTGAATGTTCTGGATCCACTGTCGGCCACCCAATTGACTAATGCCTGTACCTGCTCAGGCCTTACCATCCTTAGAACGGCATTGGGCCCCACCAAATATCGCTGTAAATTCTGGCGGCTACTGGGACCTGAGGTAGTTGGTACACTAGGACGTGTGGCTGTGGCAGAACGGCCACGTCCTCTCCCAGCACCAGAGGGTCCACTAACACCACCACGACCATGTCCGCGTCGGCGTCCTTTACTAGATGTTTTCCTCATTGTTATCGTTCACCACAACAAAAATATTATTTGGCCCAATGTATTGAATTCAAATTCAGGCCTTTTTTTACAGACACCTAACACTATCTGGCTATCTATTTAGGTACCGTATTACACTAATACAGGCACATCAGTAACCACAAATTTAGCTGAATATAAATTTGAGGCCTAGTATTTAGGAGCTGGGTGACAGGTATAGGTTTACTGACAAAATTAGACTTGGAAATGCACAGTAACGTGTGTGTGAAGTTATTCAGAATGACCCTATGTGCACCTTGAATCTGATATACCCTTTTAGGGATAAATTTAAAGTAGGCCTGATTCAGCAGAAACCACTAAATTAGGAAATTGCTAAATTGGGAATTGTATTTCAACCCAGAACAAAAAATGTGCTTTGACGGACACGTAGACATATCATTGGATACGTGCAGTTATATGTGCGTCCCAGTCCTCAGTATCCTTATATTTGACAATTATAACTTATTTTCACCTGCCTTGAGTCAAACAACCTTTCCCCTAGTCACCCTTTGCTAGGGTCATCTAGGGCTTGTTTACTAGGGTAAGGTTCCGGACGGGGCCACCCCTTGCGGGGCACGGACCCCGTGTTAGGTCACTAGGGCCAGGTCAGGCCAAGCAGGGAGGTACTAGGGTGAGTCTCTTTCTTGATACCACTCTGATACCGGACCAATTGGATATCCCTGACGCCCTTCTCCGTTTACCTTGAATACCGGATGAAGGACCTACCTGCCACAAGTGACCTCCTCCTGCCTTAACCCACGTATATGTGGGCGCTAAGCGAGACCCAAAATAAATTGGTAAGAACTTTCCATTTTATTGTGTCTGTTTCCATTTTGGAGGCAGACAATTGGGATTACTCAGTCCCTCCACCGCAGGTCTGTGTGACAATCCTCTACAGGCTTCTTTGGGAGGGGACGAGACCTATCTAGGTGTGCAGCATCACCTATGTTGCACGATACCGTCATATAAACCCCCTCTATAGGGGTCTTGTCTGTCTTTTTGTTATTTGTGTCTGTAAGGGGTCTCTTACTCCCCAATTGGGGGAATGTACCTAGTAAAAGTTAAGTTTTAATATTGTTACTGCTCCCCTTCGTTTTCACATTCTATTACCTCTCTGAGCAGTACCCAGGAGATCTGCCCCCGCAGTTAAATATCCTGGTAGGACATTCTATTCTTCAGGTATAGGTTTACTGACAGAATTAGACTTGGAAATGCACAGTAGCGTGTGTGTGAAGTTTTTCAGAATGACCCTATGTGCACCTTGAATCTGATATACCCTTTTAGGGATAGATTTAAAATAGCTCTGATACAGCAGAAACCACTAAATTAGGAAATTGCTAAATTGGGAATTGTATTTCAATCCAGAACAAAAACTGTGCTTTGACGGACACTAAATAAATTGACCAGCCACAACAGTACAGCAGTAATGACAGATTTAGCTGGATATAAATTTGAGGCCTAGTATTTAGGCGCTGGGTGACAGGTATAGGTTTACTGACAGAATTAGACTTGGAAATGCACAGTAGCGTGTGTGTAAAGTTATTCAGAATGACCCTATGTGCACCTTGAATCTGATATACCTTTTTAGGGATAGATTTAAAATAGCTCTGATACAGCAGAAACCACTAAATTAGGAAATTGCTAAATTGGGAATTGTATTTCAACCCAGAACAAAAACTGTGCTTTGACGGACACTAAATAACTTGACCAACCACACCAGTAACGACAGATTTAGGTGGATATAAACTTGAGGCCTAGTATTTAGGCGCTGGGTGACAGGTATACGTTTACTGACAGAATTAGACTGGGATATTGCCAAAAAATAACCACACTGTTGATGGTTAAATGCACTTGGTGTGACAGCTTGACCAACCACACTACTGAGGGTTAAATGCACTTGGTGACAGGTGCAGCTTGCCCCTGATGTAGTATATGGCCAAAAAATAAACAGACTATTGCTGGTTAAATGCACTTGGTGTGACAGCTTCACCCTGATGTAGGATTTAGCCAAAAAACAACCACACCATTGAGGGTTAAATGCACTTGGTGACAGCTTGCCCCTGATGTAGTATATGGCCAAAAAAATAAACAGACTATTTCTGGTTAAATGCACTTGGTGTGACAGCTTCACCCTGATGTAGGATTTAGCCAAAAAACAACCACACCATTGAGGGTTAAATGCACTTGGTGGCAGCTTGTGCTGGCACACCACCAAGACACAAAATGGCCGCCGATCACCCCAGAAAAACGCTCTGGGCAGCCTAAAAACAGTGAGCAATTGAGTATCAGCAGTTCAATCATCCACAGCTGCTGATCGATCTCTGAATGAAGTCCTTTGGAGGAGTTAATTAGCCTAATCTCGCCCTAACGTCGCGGCTGCAACCTCTCCCTATGCTGATCAGAGCAGAGTGACGTGCGGCGCTACGTGACTCCAGCTTAAATAGAGGCTGGGTCACATGGTGCTCTGGCCAATAACAGCCATGCCAATAGTAGGCATGGCTGTGTCGGCCTCTTGGGGCAAGCAGTATGACGCAGGTTGATTGGCTGCCTTGCAGCCTTTCAAAAAGCGCCAAGAAAGAAAATGTCCGGGTTCGGGTCCGTGTCACGGACACCCCAAAATTCGGTACGAACCCGAACTAATCAGTTCGGGTTCGCTCATCCCTAGTAAAAATCATACGGACGTCTGAATGGAGCCTTAACAGGGGGGTGATCAATGACAAGGGGGTGATCACCCATATAGACTACCTGATCACCCCCCTGTCATTGATCACCCCCCTGTAAGTCTCCATTCAGACGTCCGCATGTGTTTTGCGGATCCGATCCATGTATCAGTGGAGCTGTAAAAATCATACGGACGTCTGAATGGAGCCTTACAGGGTGGTGATCAATGACAGGGAAGTGATTAGGAAGTCTATATGCGTGATCACCCCCTTGTCATTGATCACCCCCCTGTAAGGCTCCATTCAGACATCCGCATGTGTTTTGCGGATCCTATCCATGTATCAGTGGATCCGTAAAAATCATACGGACGTCTGAATGGAGCCTTACAGGGGGGTGATCAATGACGGAGGTGATCAGGGAGTCTATATGGGTGATCACCCCTCTGTCATTGATCACCCCCCTGTAAGGCTCCATTCAGACGTCCGCATGTGTTTTGCGGATCCGATCCATGTATCAGTGGATCCGTAAAAATCATACGGACCTCTGAATAGAGCCTTACAGGGGGGTGATCAATGACAGGGGGGTGATCAATGACAGGGGGGTGATCAGGGAGTCTATATGGGGTGATCAGGGGTGATCAGTGGTTCATAAGGGGTTAATAAGTGACAGGGGGGGAGTGTAGTGTAGTGGTGTTTGGTGCTACTTTACACAGCTACCTGTGTCCTCTGGTGGTCGATCCAAACAAAAGGGACCACCAGAGGACCAGGTAGCAGGTATATTAGACGCTGTTATCAAAACAGCGTCTAATATACCTGTTAGGGGTTAAAGAAATCACATCTCCAGCCTGCCAGCGAGCGATCGCCGCTGGCAGGCTGGAGATCCACTCGCTTACCTTCCGTTCCTGTGAGCGCGCGTGCCTGTGTGCGCGCGTTCACAGGAAATCTCAGCCCTCGCGAGATGACGCGTATATGCATCACTCTGCGCAGGGCTGCCGCCTCCGGACCGCACATCTGCGTTAGGCGGTCCGGAGGTGGTTAAAACGTATCTGTTTGGTGGACAAACCCCACACCATGCAGGAGTTGTGGACCGGCATGGAACAACAGACCGATGAGTGGTTGGTGCCAGTGAACCTCAAGCCTGGCCTGGTGGTGTGCGATAATGGGCGAAATATCGTTGCAGCTCTGGGACTAGCCGGTTTGACGCACATCCCTTGCCTGGCGAATGTGCTGAATTTGGTGGTGCAGAGATTCCTTAAAAATTACCCCGATATGTCAGAGCTGCTACAGCAAAGTGCGGGCCGTCTGTGCGCGCTTTTAGCGTTCTCACCCTGCTACTGCTCGCCTGTCAGCACTGCAGAATAACTTCGGAATTCCCGCTCACCGCCTCATATGCGACGTGCCGACAAGGTGGAACACCACCTTGCACATTCTGGCCAGACAGCATGCGGTAGTGGTGTTTCAGCTAAAGCACGCACGGGTGAGTTGCTCTGCAGAACAGCACCACTTCACCACCAATGACTGGGCCTCCATGCGAGACCTGTGTTTCTTGTTGCACTGTTTCGAGTACTCCACCAACATGGCCAGTGCACATAACGCCGTTCTCAGATTTACTATCTCACTTCTATGTCTCCTTGAAAAAAGGAGGCGGAGGAGGAAGAGGGATCATTTCATAGGGTTTCTGGCCAGTCATTCACAAATGGTTTCGAGGGTGGGTTCCTGCACCCACAAACACCAGGTACACAATTGTCCAACTAGGGCACAGTTATGGAGGATGAAGAGGTGGAGGATGAGGAGGACGAGATGGAAGAGGAGGAACCGTGTTCACAGCAGGGTGGCACTCAAATTAGCTCATCACTGGTGCATGGCTGGGGGATACAGAGGACACAGATGATACACCTCCCACAAAGGAAAGCTTTTAGTTGCCTCTTGGCAGCCTGGCACACATGAGTGATTACATGCTGCAGTGTCTCTGCAACGACCGCTGAGTTGCTAACATTCTAACTTGTGCCGATTACTGGGTGGCCACGCTGCTGGATCCCCATTACAAGGACAATGTACCATCTTTAATTCCGTTACTGGAGCGTGATCGTAAGATGCACAAGTACAAGCTCACGCTGGTAGACACGCTGCTGGTGGCATTCCCACCTGACAGCGGGGGCACAGTGGAAGCACAAGGCGAAGGCTGAGGAGGAGGAATATGTCTGTTACATATTCGGGTGTAATTCACCAATTTTCAGGTGTGATATACCCCTGCTATACCTAGTAGACAGGTAACATTTCATGAATTTGTCTGTTACATATTCAGGTAAAATTCACCAATTTGTGGGTGTGATTTACCCCTGCTCTACCTAGTAGACAGGTAAAATTTCATTAATTTGTCTGTTACATATTCAGTTGTAATTCACCACTTTTTGGGTGTGATATACCACTGCTATACCGAGTAAACAGGTAAAAAAAAAATCATTAATTTGTCTGTTACATATTCGGGTGAAATTCACCAATTTGTGGGTGTGATATACCCCTGCTCTACCTAGTAAACAGGTAAAAACATTTCACTAATTTGTCTGTTACATATTCAGTTGTAATTCACCACTTTTTGGGTGTGATATACCACTGCTATACCGAGTAAACAGGTAAAAAAAAAAATCATTAATTTGTCTGTTACATATTCGGGTGAAATTGACCAATTTTTGGGTGTGATATACCCTTGCTTTGCCTAGTAGACAGGAAACATTTCGGGTGAAATTCACTAAATTTTTTGCTGTGATATGCCACTTCTATGCCTAGTAGACAGGTAAAAATAATTGATTAATTTGTCTGTTACATATTCGGGTGAAATTCACCAATTTTTGGCTGTGATATATGTTATTGTTACATTCTTGGGTGACATTTTACCATTTTTGCCATGATTAAACCCCTGCTCTGCATAGGTGACAGGGACTGAAATTTTTAAAAATCATCTGTTCCATAGGTGGGTGACATTAACCCATTTCTGGCGATGAAAAACCCATGCTCTGCATAGGTGACAAGGAATTAAATTTGTTAAATTTGTCTTTAATTGACCCTTTCATTCGATTCTTCTGCTTTAATAACTTGTCCCAATCACATTGCAGCCTCTAACCTCCCTTGGATGTGGTATCCCTTTCTCAAGCTCCCTCTCCGGCGTGGAACCCTGATTCGCCGATAACCGTGATCAACATGGTAGGCTCTGAACACAACATCGAAAGTTGATAGAGAAGATATCCAAATAGATCGTGGACGTCAAGGGGACGTGCGATCAGGCAGAATTTATCTAGAGTCAACAAAGCGGCAGCAGGGCCTCACCAGTCTAACGTTTCCAAATCCAAAATACCCCAGTGACATTCCCTATAATTTTTATTAATCATTCTAATAACAGGGCATCTTAAGAGTCCTATATTGTTATTTATCATCACTATCTCCCCGAATCAGGAGTGGGTAATTGCCGCGCCCCCTCCTTTCCTTCAATTCGATCACAATTAAATTTCATCCATTGCTCTCCTTTGGATGTAGTCTCTCTTTCTCATGCTCCCTCTCCGGCGTGGAACCCTGATTCGCCGCTAACCATGATCAACATGGTAGGAGCAGAAAAGAACATTGAGAGCAGATATCCAATTGGATCGTGAACATCACAATGACTGCAATATGGTGGGGCATTATGTTTTCACATGCCTACACAAACTGACTGATGGTTCTGCCCCCTGCAACTTCTGGGTCTCCAAATTAGGCACATGGCCTGAGCTTGCCCTTTACGCCTTGGAGGTTCTGGCCTGCCCTGCAGCTAATGTATTGTCTGATCGTGTGTTTAGCATGACTGGAGGGGGTTATCACAGTTTATATTTCCCAATGTTTTGGGGTGTACCATAATAAAAAATAAAAAATAAAATTTTTAAACGAAAAAGCAGTGTAGACTACCTCCTCATCCTCCACCGCCGCTTCCACCTACACCGCCACATCCACCGCCTCCTCAACCTCCTACTCCATATGGACCTCATCCTCATAGATCAAGATTATTATTTTTTATTTTTACGTATTTTGTTATTTAAAGTCATTTCCCTATCCCCTTGCCATGCTCTTAACCACATTTTGTTGCCATTTGGAGCCCTCTAGCCCTTTCCATGACATTTTTACAGCCATTTTAGTGCTCAAAAGTTCGGGTCCCCATTGACTTCAATGGGGTTCGGGTTCGGGACCAAGTTCAGGTTCCGAACTCAAACTTTTTTGTGAAGTTTGGCCAAACCCAAACATCCAGGTGTCCGCTCAACTCTAATCTTATATTTCAAGCATCAGTTACAATATGCATATTTGGCATCCGTTTGATCCATTTCCATCTGAGATCTGTTATTTTGGATCTAAAAAATCCTGCATGCAAAACAAAAAATTAAATGGTGATGTGAACCCAGCCTAAGAGAGAATTAAAACTGCCAGCATGTCCAGATTATTATACGGCAGGTATGCTCAACCTGTGGCCCTCCAGCTGTTTTAAAACTACAACTCCCATCATGCCCTGCTGTAGGCTGATAGCTGTCCGGGCATGCTGGGAGTTGTAGTTTTGAAACAGCTGGAGGGCCACAGGTTGGGCATCCCTGTTATAGGGCATCACCCTGTTTTACCAGGTGAGAGCTTTAAAAGGAAGTTACTATAACTAATATGACTAGACTTACTATGGGGCATCGGTATAGATTACAGTGAGGAGCTACAACTCCCAGCATTACCAAACTGCACTAGGGCATAAGTTTAAATTACATGAAGAGGGATATAATAGGACAGAGCTACAACACCCAGCATTACCAGACTGTACTAGGGCATAAGTTGAAATTACATGGAGAGAGATTTAATAGGACAGAATTGCAACTCCCAGCATTACCATACTGTACTAGGGCACAGGGGCGTAACTACCATAGCGGCAGACCATGTGACTGCTATGGGGTCCAGGGCAAGAGGGGGCCCAGTTGGAATCATTGCCTCTTCTACTGGGGGTGAAACTGGGTCAGGACTCTACCCTCTAAAGGAACAACTTTTAGCAAATGAGGCAGTGGAAAGTCTGAAACTCTTCTGTCCTGTGTAGAGGGCCTGGTTTGATCCTTGCTATGAGGCCCTTACTACTCTATGTATGCCACTGCTAGGGCATTTGGGTCCATTCACACGTCCGTACTTTGCAATCCGCAACGTAATGCGGACCCATTCATTTCAATTGCCCCGCAAAAAAATTGCCCCAGTGTGCTGTCCGCATCCGTTATTCCATTCTATTATGCGGATCCGCAAATGAAATATAGCTTGTCCTTCTATTGTCCGCAAAATACGTTCCGTGGTCCTATTGTAGTCAATGGATCCACAAAAAATGCGGATGATATGCAGAATGCATCAATGTGTTCCGCATGTCATCCGAAATCTAAGATCCGTTACAAGAAAATTGAAAAAAGACCTGCCCCTTGTGACATATGCTTTCAGTACCAAGGAAAGCTGTGTACTGAGACAGACACTAAAAATATCCTGCTTTGAGGAAGAGAAACTCATCGTACTGATCCCTTCCATTTGGGACACACGGAAGGACCACTACCATGACTGTGTCCTTAAGGATCGGTCATGGGAAGAAAGTGTGCAATAATTGCTGCCATCTGCCTGGGAATTGGCAAACATTGCCAAAAGAGACATAATCTGTGAGTATTAGTGTTGAGCGAGCAGAAGTATAATTTCATATTTCACATTTCACAACCTGCAGGTTAACATGTAGCTCTATAGCATAGTGGTTAAGGTTCTTGGTTCTAATGTAGAAGGTTGCAAGTTCAAATCCCAGCAGAAACTTTTCAGAAATAGAGGCTAAATTTAATTTAAACACACATTTTATATACAAACCGGATTCCCAAAAAGTTGGGACACTATACAAATCGTGAATAAAAACTGAATGCAATGATCTGGAGGTGCCAACTTCTAATATTTTATTCAGAATAGAACATAAATCACGGAACAAAAGTTCAAACTGAGAAAATTTACAATTTTAAGGGAAAAATATGTTGTATCAGAATTTCATGGTGTCAACAAATCCCCAAAAAGTTGGGACAAGGCCATTTTCACCACTGTGTGGCATCTCCCCTTCTTCTTACAACACTCAACAGACGTCTGGGGACCGAGGAGACCAGTTTCTCAAGTTTAGAAATAGAAATGCTCTCCCACTCTTGTCTAATACAGGCCTCTAACTGTTCAATCGTCTTGGGCCTTCTTTGTTGCACCTTCCTCTTTATGATGCGCCAAATGTTCTCTATAGGTGAAAGATCTGGACTGCAGACTGGCCATTTCAGTACCTGGATCCTTCTCCTACGCAGCCATGATGTTGTGATTGATGCAGAATGTGGTCTGGCATTATCTTGTTGAAAAATGCAGGGTCTTCCCTGAAAGAGATGACGTCTGGATGGGAGCATATGTTGTTCTAGAACCTGAATATATTTTTCTGCATTGATGGTGCCTTTCCAGACATGCAAGCTGCCCATGCCACACGCACTCATGCAACCCCATACCATCAGAGATGCAGGCTTCTGAAATAGCGTTGATAACAACTTGGGTTGTCCTTGTCCTCTTTGGTCCGAATGACATGGCGTCCCAGATTTCCAAAAAGAACTTCGAATCGTGACTCGTCTGACCACAGAACAGTCTTCCATTTTGCCACACTCCATTTTAAATGATCCCTGGCCCAGTGAAATTCCTGAGCTTGTGGATCTTGCTTAGAAATGGCTTTTTCTTTGCACTGTAGAGTTTCAGCTGGAATCGGCGGATGGCACAGTGGATTGTGTTCACTGACAATGGTTTCTGGAAGTATTCCTGAGCCCATTCTTTGATTTCCTTTACAGTAGCATTCCTGTTTGGGGTGCAGTGTCTTTTAAGGGCCCGGAGATCACGGGCATCCAGTATGGTTTTACGGCCTTGACCCTTACGCACAGAGATTGTTCCAGATTCTCTGAATCTTCGGATGATGTTATGCACAGTTGATGATGATAGATGCAAAGTCTTTGCAATTTTTCACTGGGTAACACCTTTCTGATATTGCTCCACTATCTTTCTGTGCAACATTGTGGGAATTGGTGATCCTCTACCCATCTTGGCTTCTGAGAGACACTGCCACTCTGAGAAGCTCTTTTTATACCCATGCCAATTGACCTAATTAGTGTTAATTGGTCTTTCAGCTCTTCGTTATGCTAAAATTTACTTTTTCCAGCCTCTTATTGCTACTTGTCCCAACTTTTTGGGGATTTGTTGACACCGTGAAAGTTTAAATCAACATATTTTTCCTTTAAAATGATACATTTACTCGGATTAAACGTTTGATCTGTCATCTACGTTCTATTACAAATAAAATATTGACATTTGCCATCTCCACATCATTGCATTCAGTTTTTATTCACAATTTGTTTAGTGTCCCAACTTTTTTGGAATCCGGTTTGTATATATATATATATATATATATATATATATATATATATGCAGAGAATCGGACAGCACTCCAAGACTTGAAAAAAGTAGAAATCTTTATTCACCCATGTGAAAAATAATTGCAACGTTTCAGCTCACAATCGAGCCTTTCTCAAGTTTATATATATAAACGAACAGCACTCCTGGAATCCACAGAAAAGGTTTTTCTTTATTCACCCATGAGGCTTCAGTAAGGCTCTAGTTCAGAGCCGAAACGTTGCATCACATGAGTAAAAAAAGAAAAACCTTTTCTGTGGATTCCAGGAGTGCTGTTCATTTTTATATTTTTATACCAAGGGGTAAGAAGCTCATTCCCTAGTGAACATGCACCCAACCTTTCTAACCATTTTTTGTCAGTGCCGCCATTCTTCTAATATGTATATATATATATATATATATATATATATATATATATATAGCCTCTATTTCTAAAAAGTTTCTGCCAGCATTTGAACTCACAACTTTCTACATTACAGCCAAGAACTTTAACCACTACACTATACAGCTACATGTTAACCTGTGCTGAAATGTTAACAGGCGCGCGCGCTCACAGGAACGGAAGGTAAGCGAGTGGATCTCCAGCCTGCCAGCAGCGATCGCTCGCTGGCAGGCTGGAGATCCGAATTTTTTAACCCCTAACAGGTATATTAGACGCTGTTTTCATAACAGCGTCTAATATACCTCCTACCTGGTCCTCTGGTGGTCGCTTTTGTTAGGATCGACCACCAGAGGACTCAGGTAGCTCAGTACAGTCGCACCAAACACCACACTACACTACACCCCCCCCCGTCACTTATTAACCCCTTATAAACCCATGATCACCCCATATAAAATCCCTGATCACCCCCCTGTCATTGATCACCGCCCTGTCATTGATCACCCCCTTGTCAGGCTCCGTTCAGACGTCCGTAAGATTTTTACGGATCCACGGATACATGGACCGGATCCGCAAAACGCATACGGACGTCTGAATGGAGCCTTACAGGGGGGTGATCAATGACAGGCGGGTGATCACCCATATACACTCCCTGATCACCCCCTGTCATTAATCACCCCCCTGTCATTGATCACCCCCCTGTAAGGCTCCATTCAGACGTCCGCATGATTTTTACGGATCCATGGATACATGGATCGGATCCGCAAAACACATGCGGACGTCTGAATGGGGCCTTACAGGGGGTGATCAATGACAGGTGGGTGATCACCCATATACACTCCCTGATCACCCCCTGTCATTGATCACCCCCCTGTAAGGCTCCATTCAGACGTCCGCATGATTTTTACGGATCCATGGATACATGGATCGGATCCGCAAAACACATGCGGACGTCTGAATGGAGCCTTACAGGGGGTGATCAATGACAGGCGGGTGATCACCCATATACACTCCCCGATCACCCCCCTGTCATTGATCACCCCCCTGTAAGGCTCCATTCAGACGTCCGCATGTGTTTTGTGGATCCGATCCATGTATCCATGGATCCGTAAAAATCATGCGGATGTCTGAATGGAGCCTTACAGGGGGGGTGATCAGTGACAGGGGGGTGATCACCCTGATCACCCCCTGTCATTGATAACCCCCCTGTAAGGCTCCATTCAGACATCCGCATGTGTTTTGTGGAACCGATCCATGTATCCATGGATCCGTAAAAATCATGCAGATGTCTGAATGGAGCCTTACAGGGGGGGTGATCAGTGACATGGGGGTGATCACCCTGATCACCCCCTATCATTGATAACCCCCCTGTAAGGCTCCATTCAGACGTCCGCATGTGTTTTGTGGATCCGATCCATGTATCCATGGATCCGTAAAAATCATGCGGATGTCTGAATGGAGCGTTACAGGGGGGGTGATCAGTGACAGGGGGGTGATCACCCTGATCACCCCCCTGTAAGGCTCCATTCAGACGTCCGCATGTGTTTTGTGGATCCGATCCATGTATCCATGGATCCGTAAAAATCATGCAGATGTCTGAATGGAGCCTTACAGGGGGGGTGATCAGTGACAGGGGGGTGATCACCCTGATCACCCCCTGTCATTGATCACCCCCCTGTAAGGCTCCATTCAGACGTCCGCATGTGTTTTGTGGATCCGATCCATGTATCCATGGATCCGTAAAAATCATGCGGATGTCTGAATGGAGCCTCACAGGGGGGGTGATCAGTGACAGGGGGGTGATCACCCTGATCACCCCCTGTCATTGATCACCCCCCTGTAAGGCTCTATTTAGACGTCCGCATGTGTTTTGTGGATCCGATCCATGTATCCATGGATCCGTAAAAATCATGCGGATGTCTGAATGGAGCCTTACAGGGGGGGTGATCAGTGACAGGGGGGTGATCACCCTGATCACCCCCTGTCATTGATAACCCCCCTGTAAGGCTCCATTCAGACGTCCGCATGTGTTTTGCGGATCCGATCCATGGATCCGTAAAAATGATACGGACGTCTGAATGGAGCCTTACCAGGGGGGTGATCAATGACAGGGGGGTGATCAGGGAGTCTATATGGGTGATTACCCCCCTGTCATTGATCACCCCCCTGTCATTGATCACCCCCCTGGTAAGGCTCCATTCAGACATTTTTTTTGGCACAAGTTAGCGGAAATTTTTTGTATTTTCCGTGAGGGGCACGGCGAGTTCCTAGAATTTTTTATTTTTTGTCACAAGTTAGCGGAAAATGATGATTTTTCTTTTTTTTTCTTTTTTCCTTACAAAGTCTCATATTCCACTAACTTGCGACAAAAAATAAAAAATTCTAGGAACTCGCCGTGTCCCTCACGGAATACCTTGGGGTGTCTTCTTTCCAAAATGGGGTCACTTGTGGCGTAGTTATACTGCCCTGGCAATTTAGGGGCCCAAATGTGTAAGAAGTACCTTGCAATCAAAATGTGTAAAAAATGGCCTGCGAAATCCGAAAGGTGCTCTTTGGAATGTGTGCCCCTTTGCCCACCTTGGCTGCAAAAAAGTGTCACACATCTGGTATCGCCGTACTCAGGAGAAGTTGGGGAATGTGTTTTGGGGTGTCATTTTACATATACCCATGCTGGGTGAGAAAAATATCTTGGTCAAATGCCAACTTTGTATAAAAAAATAGGAAAAGTTGTCTTTTGCCAAGATATTTCTCTCACCCAGCATGGTTATATGTAAAATGTGTAAGAGAATGTCTGGAGTGGTAGTGGATGGAAGATACGTACCACCGGGGGTCGTGGCCCTGGTGGAGTGAGAGCAGGGTGGGTGTCTGTTCCCCACGGACCACCACGGGTGGACGGGTTTCAGTTGTTGGTGTCAGTCTACACTGATCCTGGCAGGTTGGTTATCTCTGGCCTTAGTTGGGTAGGGAAGGAGTTAATCCTTCACTATGATTGCTGGGTGTGGTCTGCCTGCTACACCCAGGGCTGTGAATATAGGTTTGATGCTCACTGACTGTGGGGCTGCTGATGAAGTGTGGTCTCCTGTCTCACTGCAGGAAGCTGTATGGGAGGCTGCTCGCTCGGTCGGGCTGAGCGCTGTAGTCCGCTTGTCTACCAAGGACTGCCCAATTGCTGCAGGCTCAGCGAAGGACCAAAAGAAGGGATCCTGTGGCCGGAGCCAATCCCTTGTCCAGGCCGACACGTGGCCTGTCTAACTTGCATGAACTTGGACAAACCCACCCCATGACAAGGTGTAGTACTGACCAAGGATGTGAGAGACTGTGTGAACAGGCACCAAGACGCCTGCAGCGTTTGGGGATCCTTTGTGGGAGGTGGGGTTTATGGACATTGCTGTTGTGTTGAATTGCACAGTTTTGATGTGATGCACTGGAGTGAATAAAAGAGCACGGTTTGGACACAAAGCCTGTCTCCTGAGCCTCTATACTGCCACCGCTACCATCTGCCTACCAGAGCAAACCCCCACAATTGGTGGCTTCAGCGGGCAAACGGCAGTGAGGCTGAAAATTGTGCTGTTTGGACTGTATGTCATATATTAAGCCAGCAAGTTTTGTGGCTCCAGATAAGATGGAGGAGGCTATTAGACACTTGGTGCAAAGTAATGAGGAGGCTACTCGGAGACATGAGGAAGCCCTGAGAGACCAGCGGCAGTTGAATAGTCTACTGGCCCAGCAACTGGCGACTATGCAGGAGTCCATGCGTGTGTTACAACAACAAGCCGTCCCGGGGGGGACCGCAATCCTACCTGCTGCCCGGGATAAGGTGCGCTCAGCGTTAAGAAAGATGGGCCCCGAGGATGATATTGAGGCGTTCCTGATGGTCTTCGAACGCACTGCGGAACAGGAAAGGTTACCGGCAGAACAGTGGGCCGAAGTAGTGGCGCCATTTTTAGTGGGTGACGCACAAAAGGCCTACTTCGACCTCAGTCAGGAGGAAGCCAAGAGCTATGAGAGGCTGAAGGGGGAGGTGTTGGCTCGTCTTGGGGTTAATACCTATGTGCGTGCACATCGAGTCTACCAGTGGGCTTTCTCAGAGTCCCGGCCTGCTCGGTCCCAGGCCTATGACCTGTTACACCTCGTAAAAAAATGGCTGCAGCCTGAGACATTGAGCCCCTCGCAGATGGTGGAACGTGTGGTGGTGGATCGTTTGGTGCGTACCCTCCCAAGAGCAATACAGCGCTGGGTGGGACAAGGTGATCCAGGCACCCTGGATCAAGTTGTTGGCCTAGTCGAGAGATACATGGCAACCCAGGACTTGGTCCGAGAGTCTGCCTTCCTGCAAAAGCCGCGTTCACTCTCCCTGCCACAAAGGGGACCTGAGAAGGGGGCTCAACCGCTTAAGGGGGGGGAGGTGATTTCCACTCCTGGGAGGCCAAACCTGGGGAGACGAGAGGCCCCGGGGATTAGATGTTGGCACTGTCAGGGCCTGGGACACATTGCTGCCAACTGCCCGAGGGCGGCAGAGCCCATGGACTGCGGGTTTGCACGCCGGTCCTCCTTCTTCGGCCAGCCGGTGTATGTTGCTGCTTCACTGCTATCCACTAATACACCTCCGTTGTGTGCCATCTCTATTAATGGACACCCAGTTAAGGCATTGCTAGACTCGGGAAGCTTAGTGACCCTCGTGCACGAGTCCCTGGTGGCCAGTCGCGGCCCAGGCAAGCAAACCATCAGGATTGTGTGCATTCATGGGGACCAGCGAGAATATCCTACAACCTGTGTGACCTTGTCTACCCTCGGAAGGGAGATACAGCAGGTGGTTGGGGTGGGGCGACAACTCCCTTACGCTGCCATCCTAGGTAGGGATTGTCCCCTGTTTTGGTCTCTCTGGGAGGGACGGGGTGCAGAGCCGGTGCCCGTTGATCCTGAAGAGGGGCTACCAGCTGTAGGGGTCACCAATAAGGAGGAAGAGTGTCAACCCGATAGCTTGTACCTAGAAGGTTTGGCTGGTGAGCCGGTGACAGCCCCATCTGTTCCAGAACTAGAAGTATCCCGAGACACATTCGGGACCGCCCAGCTCCAGGATCCTACATTGTCACGGGCCAGAGAAGGGGTGACTGTCATCAATGGAGTGGCTCAGCACCCGGGAGCCGACTCGGAATTTCCCCACCTGGCCTGTAACCAGGACCTACTGTACCGGGTCGACAAAGTCCGGCAAGAGGTAATAGAACAGTTGGTGGTACCCCAGCCATACCGCCGCATGGTATTAGACCTAGCGCATACTCATGTGTTAGGAGGACATCTGGGGGTCCAGAAAACTCAGGAACGTATACTGCAGCGTTTCTATTGGCCGGGGATATATGAGGAAGTCAGGAGGTTTTGCCAGTCCTGTCCAGAGTGTCAGAAGACCAGCCCCCAGCCTCATTATCGTAGTCCCCTGGTGCCCATGCCCATTATTGAAGTACCTTTCGAAAGGGTCGCAATGGACCTGGTAGGCCCCATTAACAAGTCAGCCAGAGGCCACCAACATATCCTGGTTATAGTAGACTACGCTACTCGCTACCCTGAGGCGATACCCCTGCGCCACACGTCAGCCAAGCTGATAGCCAAGGAGCTGATGGGGATGTTCTCCCGGGTGGGGATCCCAAAGGAGATATTGACGGACCAAGGGACCCCTTTCATGTCCAAAGTGATGAGGGAGCTCTGCAAAATATTAAATATTAAGCACTTGCGTACTTCCGTCTATCACCCCCAAACTGACGGGCTGGTGGAACGCTTTAATAAGACCCTAAAGTCCATGCTCAAGAGAGCGGTGGCAAAAGATGGAAAGGACTGGGACCTCTTGCTGCCCTATGTGTTATTTGCGGTGCGAGAAGTGCCCCAGGCGTCCACGGGGTTCTCACCGTTTGAGCTGTTATATGGTAGGCATCCCCGAGGCCTGTTGGATATTGCTAAAGAGGCATGGGAGCAACAGCCTACCCCTCACAAAAGCATAGTCGAGCACATTGAGAAGATGCAGGACCGGATAGGAACAGTTCTGCCCATAGTCCGTGAACATATGGAAGCGGCACAGCTGGCCCAGAGCCGCGTGTACAACCGGGCCGCCCAGGTAAGGACGTTTAACCCGGGCGACCGAGTGTTAGTACTAGTGCCCACCGTAGACAGCAAATTCCTGGCCAGGTGGCAAGGACCATATGAGATAAGAGAGAAGTTAGGCCCCGTGAATTACAGGGTATACCAGCCAGGAAGGCGGAAGCCTGAGCAGGTGTACCACGTTAATTTACTTAAAGCCTGGAAAGATAGAGAAAGTCTCCTTGGGGATGACCCGCGCTTTGTCTTGGCTGCAGAGAACGTCCCCGGCCCTACAGTGGTACCAGAGGACACCCCTGCAGTAAAGATAGGTAGCGGTTTGTCGACTAAGCAGACTCAAGAAGTGAAGGCGTTCATTAGCAGGAATAAAGACGTGTTCTCTGACCTTCCGGGACGTACCAATCTCGTCCAACATGACATTGTCACTGAGCCCCAGGAAAAGGTCCGTTTACGACCGTACCGGGTACCGGAGGCTCGGCGACAAGCCATTTCAGAGGAAGTAAAGTTTATGCTGAAGTTAGGGGTCATTGAGGAGTCTAGAAGCGAGTGGGCTAGCCCGATCGTTCTTATCCCTCCAGAATTTTAAATTCAGGGTTGAGCACAGGGCAGGTCGTCTGCAAGGGAACGCTGATGCCCTGTCCCGGGTACACTGCTATATGTGTGTTCACCCTGATAGGATTGAACAGGGTCATCAAGCCTTCAGGGGTGAACAAAGGGGGGGGGGGATATGTAAGAGAATGTCTGGAGTGGTAGTGGATGGAAGATACGTACCACCGGGGGTCGTGGCCCTGGTGGAGTGAGAGCAGGGTGGGTGTCTGTTCCCCACGGACCACCACGGGTGGACGGGTTTCAGTTGTTGGTGTCAGTCTACACTGATCCTGGCAGGTTGGTTATCTCTGGCCTTAGTTGGGTAGGGAAGGAGTTAATCCTTCACTATGCTTGCTGGGTGTGGTCTGCCTGCTACACCCAGGGCTGTGAATATAGGTTTGATGCTCACTGACTGTGGGGCTGCTGATGAAGTGTGGTCTCCTGTCTCACTGCAGGAAGCTGTATGGGAGGCTGATCGCTCGGTCGGGCTGAGCGCTGTAGTCCGCTTGTCTACCAAGGACTGCCCAATTGCTGCAGGCTCAGCGAAGGACCAAAAGAAGGGATCCTGTGGCCGGAGCCAATCCCTTGTCCAGGCCGACACGTGGCCTGTCTAACTTGCATGAACTTGGACAAACCCACCCCATGACAAGGTGTAGTACTGACCAAGGATGTGAGAGACTGTGTGAACAGGCACCAAGACTCCTGCAGCGTTTGGGGATCCTTTGTGGGAGGTGGGGTTTATGGACATTTCTGTTGTGTTGAATTGCACAGTTTTGATGTGATGCACTGGAGTGAATAAAAGAGCACGGTTTGGACACAAAGCCTGTCTCCTGAGCCTCTATACTGCCACCGCTACCATCTGCCTACCAGAGCAAACCCCCACAAATGGCACGCCAAAATACATTCCCCAACTTCTCCTGAGTACGGCGATACCAGATATTTCTCTCACCCAGCATGGTTATATGTAAAATGGCACGCCAAAATACATTCCCCAACTTCTCCTGAGTACGGCGATACCAGATGTGTGACACTTTTTTGCAGCCAAGGTGGGCAAAGGGGCACATATTCCAAAGTGCACCTTTCGGATTTCACCGGTCATTTTTTACACATTTCGATTGCAAAGTTCTTCTCACACATTTGGGCCCCTAAATTGCCAGGGCAGTATAACTACCCCACAAGTGACCCCATTTTGGAAAGAAGACACCCCAAGGTATTCCGTGAGGGGCATGGCGAGTTCCTAGAATTTTTTATTTTTTGTCGCAAGTTAGTGGAATATGAGACTTTGTAAGAAAAAAATAAAAATAAAAAATCATCATCATTTTCCGCTAACTTGTGACAAAAAATAAAAAGTTCTATGAACTCACTATGCCCATCAGCGAATACCTTGGGGTGTCTACTTTCCGAAATGGGGTTATTTGTAGGGTTTTTCTACTGTTTGGGCATTGTAGAACCTCAGGAATCATGACAGGTGCTCAGAAAGTCAGAGCTGCTTCAAAAAGTGGAAATTCACATTTTTGTTCCATAGTTTGTAAACGCTATAACTTTTACCCAAACCATTTTTTTTTTATCAAAGACATGTAGAACTATAAATTTAGCGAAAAATTTATATATGGATGTCGTTTTTTTTGCAAAATTTTACAGCTGAAAGTGAAAAATGTCATTTTTTTGCAAAAAAATAGTTACATTTCGATTAATAACAAAAAAAGTAAAAATGTCAGCAGCAATAAAATACCACCAAATGAAAGCTAGTGAGAAGAAAGTGAGAAGAAAAGGAGGTAAAATTCATTTGGGTGGTAAGTTGCATGACCGAGCGATAAACGGTGAAAGTAGTGTAGTGCCGAAGTGTAAAAAGTGCTCTGGTCATGAAGGGGGTTTCAGCTAGCGGGGCTGAAGTGGTTAACACTTTACATGCTGCTGGCAATGGCGCCCACAACATGTAAAGTGCTGACAGAGGGTGCAGACTCCCTCTGTCTACCATCAGCACCCCGCAAATGCGATCGTGGGGTGCCGATGTGTGTGAAGGCTGACTTGGATCTTGACAGGCTGACTATGGCACCAACATTAAAATGGAATGCATTATAGGGATAATGCATTTTAAAATCAATCAGAATGTTGTCTGTTATAATCCCTTTGTGGGACTATTAAAGGGCTTCTACCAGCAGATTTTGACCTATTCAGCTGCTGACACTAGCAAATCGCTAGTGTCAGTCAGTACCTAACCGTGTTCTTTTATCAACTTTGTCTGCTGCCGTTAACCTTAAAAAGTACTTTTATTGATATGCAAATGAGCCTCTAGGTGCTATGAGGGCGTCTTTTCAGCACCTAGAGGCTCCTTCCACTAACTAACTTTCTGCCGCCCACCCCGCTCCTGTTGATTGACGTGAAACTTCTAAGTATGTTGTACCGATTCCGGCACCTGTGCAGACAAAGTTGATAAAAGAACACGGTTAGGTACTGACTGACACTAGCGATGTGCTAGTGTCAGCAGCTAAATAGGTCAAAATCTGGTGGTAGAAGCCCTTTAAGTGGTGAAAAAAAAGTTTTAAAAAAATCCCATAAGAAAAAAATACGCTTTTTTTCCATTTTAAATACGCTTTTCAATGAAAAAATGGCAAAAAAAAACTGTTAAAAGTTAATCAGAAAGTTATGTGTACCCCAAAATGGCACCATTAAAAACTACAACTTGTCCATGAAAGAACAAGCCCTCATAAAGCTATATAGACGGAAAAATAAAAAAGTTATAGCTCTTGGAACGCGACAATGAAAAAAGGAAGGAATACGCTTAGTCAGTAAGGGGTTAAGTATTGATTCAGACATAAGGTGAGTGGGCCATATGTCCTGGAACAGCATAGATAGTGTACATTTGAGTGACACTGAATTTTGGATACTCATTTGCACATATTCTATGCTGCTTCTGGACATATGGCCACTCACTATGCATTCTATCTTAAAAATTATGACATTTTTGTGCACAAAGCCTAGTTTGTATTGCATTGCACACATTTTTATTACCTTTCTGCAATGCATTAAGCAACTTGTTGCATAGCAACCATTTCAAAACTTATTTTAATACATAATATGAACTCCATTATATTGCAAAGATTAAAATTTCTGGTATATACATTGAGTTTTATATAGTCCTCTTTCAAAATTGCTGAGCCCCAATTATCCAGACCCCTGGCCCTTTTAAAAGGGAATTATATGACTTGTATTTTAAATTATGTTTAATTTTAAACATTTTAGTTTAAGCTACTTTCACACTGGCGGCAGTAGGGTCCAGCAGGCTGTTCTGGTGGGGGATCAGCCTTTTGGATCCATTCTAACGCTAGTCCACCATGAATTACGCTCTGCCCCCATTCACTCTGACCTGCCCACATTTTAGTGAATGGGGCTGGAACGGAATTCAAGCGGCACGGTAGGCTAGCGTTAGCACGCATTCAGTAGGCTGAAACAGCCTGCCGGAAGATGCTGCCCCCAGTATGAAATTAGCCTAAAAAATATGTAGGATTGCATTTAATATTAATGAGCTATTATCTGTTAGGTCACCAATATCAAATGATTTTACCCAAAAATTCGAAATTATTATAGCCTATCAATCAGCTTTTTTATGATACAGAACATGATGGCTTCTATTGTTTCCATCACTCCAACGCAAGGACGGCATTTAGCTGAATTAACAAACAATATAAATCATCATGTACCGTCCCCTTAAAATTCTGATGTTCTATACTTACCTTGTCTGCATAGAAGTGTCATCTTTGTGGATTGTGGGTCTAATTACGTCATGTGTTGTTCACGTTCAAATATGAACCCAGACATATCTCATTAATTATTCGAAAAATGGGAGATGTTCGCGTTCAGATCTGAACCTGGCTACCAAGTTTAAATTACATCAAAATACAAAATATTAATACAATTTTTTTAAAGCGTAATTAGAAATTAGGTATTAGAAGGTATTTACACCAAATTATAAAAAAAACTTTGGATTTTACAAAATACCTCAGCCTGCAAGCCCATGTTGAGAGTCCTCATTCTCTTGCCAATCCCTTATCTATACTAACAGTGGATCTATCTAAACTAAGCAAAAATATTTTTTATTAAAATTGAAAACCAGAATGCAGCTGAAATCAACGACTTCCTCGGATGGCGTCCAACTGGCACGACAATGCCCCTTCAGGGCTGCATAAGTAGTCAGCATAGAGTTCCCAAACAGCTAGTCCAGCTGTTCCAGGGAGTCCAGGCCAGCTCAGGTGTAAAATGACAGAAGAAGTCATATATAGGCCCAATTCTGCATCTGTGGAGGTATCATGAATCCTGGTGAAGTTGTGTAGGAGTACATAGGTCTGTATCACCAGGGTGGCATTGTCCAGATTCTTCTGTATAGATTACATGAACACTCTCCACTTTGTGGACAGTATTCTGAAAGCACACTCCACATACTGACGGGGGCGAGTCAATCTATAGTTGAAGATGTGATTCCGGTCATCTAGATCAAGTCTAGGGAAAGGCCGCATCAGGTGGGGTGACAATGCGAATCCTTCATCTGCCATGATCACAAATGGAGCCAGTGGACCTGCTGATCCTGGTAGTCTACTGGGCTCTGGCAGGGCAAGCTGGTTTGTCTGAAGCCATTAACCCATTCTTAAAGCACTAAACATGTGGGCAACAGAAGTCCTCCCATAGGCCCCGATATCAACAATTATAAACCTGTAATTACTGTCAGTAGAGATGAGCAAATCAAAGCTGAAATCGTTACGAATTTCACAAAAAATTTGATTTGCACCAAATGCGAATTTCCTCGCTCTTCGTAGTAACTAATCACATTTTTCCTAAAATGACTGCTGCACGTGTAAGGACATGGAGAAAGAAAGTGTGGGAAGGCGGGATCACCCATACTGACATGCATGCAGCCAATCAGCAGCCAGCCAGACCTGTGATGTCACGGCCATATAAATACTGCAGCCATCTTAGATTCTGGCATTCACCAGCGTACTTAGTGCAGGGAGAGACGTGTCTGCAGGCGCTAGGGACAAATAGAAAAATTGTCATTGTGCTAAAAAAAAACTATTTACAAGTGCAGGGAAAGATTATTGAAAGTGTAGGGAAAGGATAAGGACTTAAGGAGGAATCATTGCACTGCCTTTCTGTTGAACAGGGTTCAGTCGGGGAGGTGACAGCCTGGTTAAGCTCTGTAATTCCAGTAAACGGTTCTTATTAGGGTGCAAGTGCTGTTTGACACAGGCATTACAAGGAAATATTTTATATATATACAGTATATATATATATATATATATATATATATATGTGTTTTATTTGCCCCTGTGCAGTGCAGTTATATGTTCTAATGCATATTTTGGCTTGTATAAG
This sequence comes from Bufo gargarizans, assembly GCF_014858855.1. Classification (NCBI taxonomy): domain Eukaryota; kingdom Metazoa; phylum Chordata; class Amphibia; order Anura; family Bufonidae; genus Bufo; species Bufo gargarizans. Next base: position 211,307,985 of record NC_058085.1, on the reverse strand, counting down.
TTGGAAAAAGGGCTTATTAGCCGTTGTGTGGTGAAGTGCAAAAATTACAGCCCTTTTGGTCATGTATTAGTGGCAAAAGTAAAATATACTTGCCGCTCAGTGGTGCACTTATCTGTTTTAAAGCCCTTTTTTGCATGTATTAGTGGAAAAAGGAAAATATCTTTGACGCCTATCGGTGCAGTTATCTGTTTTCAAGACCTTTTTTGCTTGTATTAGTGGAAAAAGAAAAAATTTATTTGTCGTCCAGCGGTTCAGTTTTCTGATTTAAAGCCCTTTCTTGCGTATATTAGTGGAAAAAGAAAAATATATATTTGCCGCTCAGAGGTGCATTGAGATATTTTACAGCCCACTTTGCTGTGTATTAGTGGCAAAATACAAATATATTCGCTGTTCATAGTTGTACTTATCTGTTGAAAAGCCTTTTGTGCAAAAATAGAAAAACATTAGGGTCTAATTGCCGTTTAGCGGTGCAGTGAGATATTTTATAGCCCACTTTCACGTGTATTACTGACAAAATACAAATATATTTGCCGTTCATCGCTGTAATTATCTGTTGAAGAGCCTTTTGTGTAAAAATAGAAAACAAATTGGGCCTAATTTCCATTTTTATAGCCCACTTTCATGTGAATTAGTGGCAAAATACTGATATATTTGCTGTTCATAGTTGTACTTATCTGTTAAAAAGCCTTTTGTGTAAAAATATAAAAAATAGGGCCTGTAGCTGGCCAGCAAAGACCTGTCCTAGGTTGCTAATATGGCTTACATGTGTATACAGCTAGCCTGCCAATAACCTTAATACACTTCCTATGTTTATGTGTTAAAGACAAAAGCAGAATTATTTACTGTGACTTCATGTTTTGGATGTCCTGTAACAGTTATATATTGTGTTCACAGAAGCAGAAAAGATAATATCCCTTTAAGATTCATTTTATAACGTAAGGTAAGCTCAATAACACAGCAGACACAACAGAAAGAAGAGAGTTAAACTGTTGTTACTGCCCAGGAGTTTTGACCAATCACAGCCAGCCTCACACTGAGCAGGAGTCTTGGCCAATCACAGCCAGTTTTACACTAAGCTTGTGTGGGAAATTCACCTAGCTGGAATCATTATACACCAGAGGAGAGGAGCTGAACAGACATTCACTCCACTAAGAGCTGTGTTTTATGGAAGCAAGAGGCCAAAATAGGTGTTTTAGAACAGTTTTATAATGCTCCTATTGTTAGTATTGTGATTAGAACTGTATACTGAACTAGTTATGTGTTTACTTACAGTTCCACCATATAAATTGCTAATTTCCCATAGATCTCATACCAGATCATAAGCAATTGTATAGAGCAAACTGCAAACCAAGTTGAGCAAGTAGAACTATTGGTTAACCTCAGATATACCTCTCTGAGAGATCATAAAGTGAGAGTACAGATACTGAAGAGAGAAACATATCCACCATTGTATGTTGAATGACAAGATGGAACAGTTGAACCACCATCTTATGCATACTACAATTTGTGATACTTTATTCAACACGTGTTTTGTACATGGACTATCTGCTGAGATGGCGGCAGTGTTATATATGAAGGAGAGTTGAAGTTAATAAAGAAGTTATTTCAAGCATTTGGTGTGCTTTTTAAACCTACTGTTTCCATAGAACGGTGCTAGAGGAATTACAGAGTAATAGACAGTCTAAGACTATATAGGTTAGACTAAAAAGTCAGAGATATTCATCTAATGCCACAGCACAAAAGGCACTTCATAGTTCTGCACCTGCCAAAGTGGAACTATTACCCTCAGAGGGCGAAGCTATAGTGCTCCTCAACTTGCACAGTAAAGAGGGCATTAGAGCAGCGGAGCGCCAGCCTATACTGCCACGCAGCAACTGTTCCCTGAGTGATCAAGCAAAGACACCTCAGCAGAGCTACCATAGAGGCCATCGAATGTGTGCATTAGTCAAACTGCAGCCTATTCTTAAAATGGCAGAATGGCAAAGGCAAGATAGTGAGAGAAAGAGCGCGAACCCTAGTTAGAGAAAGTGCGATCCCTAGAGAGAGATAGAGATGCGTGGTGGGAGGCCAGCATCCAGAGCTAGAGTGCCCGCACCGCTACCCACGAAGAGGCCATGTACTGTAGCCAGATAGTTTTCCGCCACTAGGCCCAGCATATGCAGCAGCATACCCAAGCCAACACATTGCAAGACAGCACAGAGCATCGCAAGTCATCACAGAGCATCGCAAGTCAGCGCAAAGCATTACATCAAATCAAGAAAAGACACATTTCCTTTAAGACAGACATTTGTTCCAACAACCTGCTCTTCAGAATAAGGTCAAAGCTTTATTTTTATTGCTTATCATTGCATATAGGCTTTGGCATAAAGAGACATTTTTTGTGTTCAGAAATAAGAAACGTCAAAGTAAAACAAAGGACAGTTTGTAGTACACAGACTCTAAAGTGTTTAAAGTGAAAGTCATTTAATGCCTGCATCTATTGCTATTGCATTTAAAGTGAAAGTCATTTATGTCTGCATTTGTCATTATTGCATTTAAAGTGAAAGGTCCTTTAATATTCTTATTGATTGTTATAGCATTTAAAGTAAAATGTCTGAGCCTAGTATTACCATGCCACTATTAGAGGATACAAAGATAGATAGAGTAGAGGGTGAAGAGCAAGAGAACCTATTTGAGTTAGAAGAGTCTGATGCAGCATTAGTTTTGACTCAAACAAATATAGCCCAAACAGATGAACTAAGATGGACAGAAAACTGTCCCCAAAAATGCTGGAAAATTTGGAGCAAGAAGCTGCATTAAAGTAGAAAAAGTTCACCCGAATGTATGATAAGTAGAAATTCTACATTAGAGTCATTTGTGGAAAGTTAAAACAAGAAAGTATAAAAAGGAACCAAAGTGATATGGGTAGAGACATAGAAGAATCTGAATCAGAGCTTATGGAAGCATATGTCAACTTGCAGTCATTTACAACACCTTCCCAGGACATTAAAAGAAACATGGACACATGTACTGCGGTCACTAAAGATTTGGTAAAGCTCATGAGAGGACTATCATCTGCAGAAAACTATGATGAAGTTAAAGCAAGAAATAGAATGAATAAACTTTTAGATGAGAGATTATGCTAGGTCCTTAGTTGGAACCACAATTTCAAGTGTAACTTACTTCACTAGCAAAAGTGCCACCCACATATCAGAGTCCTCAAGTCCAAAAGATAGGTATTAGCTGAACAACTTGCTGTCAAGAGAGCAGAAATTGAGATGGAAGCTGCCATCGAGGAGCAGCGCCAACGGATAGTGGAAATGGAAGCTGAAAAGGATGCACAATGCTATCAAATGGAAGAAGAAATTGAGGCACAGTGCTAACAAATGAAAGCTGAAATGGAGGCACAGTGATATCAAATGGAAACTGAAATGGAAGCACTAATATAGTGTGTTGGTGGATGCACAGAATGGTTGGTCACCCCACGCCAATATTTTGTATAAATATTTTGTAGAAATGAAATGGAAGCACAGCACCAACAGATGAAAAGTCTGGAAAGGCAGAAAGAAGTTGAGATCATAGAAGCCAGACTCAGTGTACACAAAGAGGATATGAATCAGAGTAATCATAGGTTCAAATCTGTACTAAGAGGAGGAAGACTTCTACTTTCCTACATACTCCCAGGAGAATGGAAGGCAATCTCCAGCCCTTAGTGAAAAAATAAGTCATTATCCGTCCATTCCTGCTCAGAAAGGCAAAGAGCAGTGTAAGGAAAAGGGTGTGTGGATGTACCCTCTATCTCAACCGGAAAAGATGAAGAACGGGACTCATTCAGAACTAAGTGAGAAAATAGAACCGGTTAATTCTATTCCTAGATCTCAGGGAAAACTCAGATCCTATGGTATTTTCTAACCCACAGGCGTTCCCATGGTGACGGGGACGCTTGTCGGGGAGCAGTATGCAAACAACTGTACTGTCACGGACGGTGTACAGGAAAAAAGACAAAGCAACATGCATATATGACTGAGTGGATCCAAAGCTAAGGAACCAAAAGGGAGAGCCCTGCACAAGACCTGAGACTTTACCTGGCTGATCAGCCTATGCAAAGATCCGAAAGGTGGAAGGTTGCATATCCACGTACCTCGACTATATAACCCCTGAACACCCTACAATAGTGAGGGGACACGACCACCGGCTCCCTACACCAGACACGGAGGGAGTCAGGGTCACCTGGGATCCAGCAAACAGAAAATAACGGATAAATGTTCAGCACTTAACTTTGTAGCAGACTGGAAAACAAGATCAGCATGCACACACACTCCAGGAAGTTGTCTAAGCCGCCCAGTAATGCATTATGGGGCGGAATTTAAGGGATGCAATCAGTCCAACTCCATGACAGCTGAGAGAGGCTAACGAGATGAGGAACTGAACAGCACAACAAAGAGAACTCAAGGAGGAGGTTCTGAAAGGCTTCTGTCAGAGCTTCTCAGCTGTCTGGTTGTGACAGTACCCCTCCCTCTACGAGTGGACTCCGGACACTCAGAGCCCACCTTCTCAGGATGGGACCTATAGAAAGCCCTGATGAGACGAGAGGCCTTAATGTCCGTCACTGGGACCCACATCCTCTCCTCAGGACCATAACCCTCCCAATGAACAAGGTACTGAAAAGAACCGCGGACAAGACGAGAATCCACAATCCTAGAGACCTGAAATTCAAGATTCCCATCAACCATAATCGGAGGAGGAGGCAAAGGCGAGGGTACAAAGGGTTGAACATAAGGTTTCAATAAGGACTTATGAAAAACATTATGGATCTTCCAAGTCTGAGTAGGATCAAGACGGTAGGCAACAGGATTGCTGACAGACAGGATTTTGTAAGGCCCAATAAACCTAGGACCCAACTTCCAGGAGGGAACCTTCAATTTGATATTCTTGGTAGACAACCACACCAGATCACCAACATTCAGGTCCGGACCAAGCACACGTCTCTTATCTGCCACACGCTTATATTTCTCACTCATGCTCTTTAGATTATCCTGAATCTTTTGCCAAATAGATGACAAAGACGAGGAGAATCTGTCCTCATCAGGTAAACCAGAAGACCCCTCTCCCGAGAAAGTCCCAAACTGTGGATTAAACCCATATGCACCAAAAAATGGTGACTTATCAGAGGACTCCTGACGACGGTTATTTAAAGCAAACTCAGCAAGGGACAAAAAAGAACACCAATCCTCTTGATTCTCCGCCACAAAACAGCGCAGATATGTCTCCAGATTCTGATTGACGCGCTCTGTCTGGCCATTCGACTGCAGGTGGAAAGCAGAAGAGAATGACAACCGAACCCCCAAGCGAGAACAGAAAGCCTTCCAGAATCTGGAAACAAACTGCGTGCCCCTATCAGAGCCTATGTCTGAAGGAATACCGTGCAATTTGACAATGTGATCAATAAATGCCTGCGCCAGCGTCTTAGCATTGGGCAAACCAGGAAAAGGGATGAAATGCACCATTTTGCTAAAACGGTCCACCACCACCAGAATCACAGTCTTCCCCGAGGAACGAGGCAGGTCCGTTATAAAGTCCATGGACAGATGTGTCCAAGGACGGGAAGGAATGGGTAAGGGAAGGAGAGGACCTGATGGCCGTGAATGAGGGACTTTGGCACGAGCGCAAGTCTCGCAGGCTGCCACAAAACCCTCAACCGACTTACGAAGCGCAGGCCACCAGAATCTCAGAGCGATGAGATCCAGTGTGGCTCTTGCCCCCGGGTGCCCAGCAAGGACCGTATCGTGGTGTTCCTTAAAAATCTTGTGTCTTAAAGTGAGAGGCACAAACAACCTCCCAGGAGGACAAAGATCAGGAGCCTCTGACTGGGCTGCCTGCACCTCTGCCTCCAATTCAGAAAAGAGAGCAGAGACCACCACACTTTCAACCAAAATGGGACCCGGGTCTTCAAAATTCCCGCCTCCCGGAAAACAACGTGACAGGGCATCTGCCTTCACATTCTTAACTCCAGGGCGGAACGTGACCACAAAATTAAACCTAGAAAAGAACAAAGACCATCTGGCCTGTCTCGGGTTCAGACGCTTGGCTGACTCCAAGTAGGCCAGATTTTTATGGTCAGTAAATACGCTAATAGGGTGTCTGGCTCCCTCTAGCCAATGGCGCCATTCCTCAAAAGCCAACTTGATGGCCAACAATTCCCTATCTCCCACATCGTAATTTCTCTCTGCGGAGGAGAGTTTTTTCGAGAGAAAGGCACACGGTCGCCATTTGGCAGGAGAGGAACCCTGAGACAAGACCGCCCCCACACCCACCTCAGAAGCATCAACCTCAACTATGAAGGGTAAAGAAATATCAGGTTGCACCAAGATGGGAGCGGAAGCAAAACTCTCCTTGATATTAGAAAAAGCCTTACGCGCCTCTACTGACCAAGAAGAAAAATCTACCCCCTTTCTGGTCATATCAGTGAGTGGTTTAACAATAGAGGAATAATTCAAAATAAACTTCCTGTAATAATTGGCAAAGCCCAAAAACCGCATCAGCGCCTTCTGATTCTCAGGAAGCTCCCACTCAAGCACAGCGCGGACCTTCTCCGGGTCCATGCAAAAACCAGAAGCGGAGAGAAGGAACCCCAGAAATTGAATTTCTGGAACCGCAAACACACATTTTTCCAGTTGCGCATATAATTTATTCTCCCGCAGGATGAGCAAGACCTGATGTAAATGTTCCCTATGAGTTTTGAAATCAGGAGAAAAAATCAAAATGTCATCCAAATACACTAATACAAATTTTCCCATCAAATGATAAAAAATGCTGTTCACGAAATGCTGAAAAACGTCTGGGGCATTCATCAAACCAAAAGGCATAACCAAATTCTCAAAATGGCCCTCAGGGGTATTGAAGGCCGTCTTCCATTCGTCTCCTTCTCTGACCCTGACCAGGTTGTATGCCCCTCTTAGATCTAATTTGGAAAAGACTTTAGCCCCAACAACCTGGTTAAACAGGTCCGGGATCAGAGGAAGCGGATAAGGGTCACGAATCGTGATACTGCTCAGCTCCCTGAAATCCAGACAAGTTCTTAAAGAACCATCTTTTTCTTAACAAAGAAAAAAACAGCGGCAACAGGTGACTTCGAGGGTCGTATATATCCTTTTCTCAGACTCTCAGAGATATAAGCACGCATAGCGATCCTTTCAGGTTGGGAAAGATTATATAAACGAGATTTAGGCAGTTTGGTGCCTGGGATGAGATTAATAGGGAAATCGTACTCCCTGTGCGGGGGCAAATCCTGAACTCCACTCTCAGAGAAGACATCCGAAAATCCAGAGAGAAAAGATGGTACAGTCTTAGTAGCAACCTCAGAAACAGATGTTGTGAGGCAATTCTCTCTGCAAAAGTCACTCCAACCATTTATTTGCCTCGCTTGCCAATCAATGGTGGGGTTATGTTTAGTGAGCCAGGGTAGCCCCAACACTAGAGGAGTAGGCAAACCGCTAAGGAGGAAACATGACACATCCTCAACATGAGCATCACTCACAATTAAACGGATATTGTGAACTATGCCCTTTAATGATTTCTAAAAAAGTGGAGCGGAATCAATAGCGAAAACAGGAATATCCTTTTCCAAAGTGCGCACCTGGAAACCATGAGTTATCACAAATTGATTATCAATGAGATTGACCGCTGCTCCACTATTCACAAAACAATTTATTGCTCTCTAGCGCCACCCTAGCCGGCAGGACAAAATGGGAACTACAAGCAAACGGAAAACCTTCAATTTCCGCCTCAACCCTGCCAATAGTAACAGTTGGAACATTTTTAAAAGATTTTTTCCTGTTTGTTTCTTTATTACTCCCAGAAAACTGCCTGAATCTCCTAGAGGGACAAATATTTGCCAAATGATTTATGCCTCCACAATAAAAACAAACCCTCCCATACGAGCTGAATCTTCTATTTTCAGATGCAATCAACCCCAGCTGCATGGGCTCCTGCTCAGAAGGGGCTGACAGCGACTGAGACCCCTGCGCACAGAATGGGACCGCTGAACTGTCCTGGGACTGAGTATGACAGGAAGGGGACATCTCTCCTCTCTCTCTAAGACACCTGTCAATACGAACGGCCTGAGACATAGCAGAGTCCAAAGAAATAGGCCTCTCATGAAAGGCAAATGCATCTTTCAATCCCTCTGAAAGACCATTGACTTCGGAGTGTGGCATCATTCCAACCAGTATCAACTGCCCATCTCCGAAATTCTGAGCAGTATATTTCTGCGGATTGTTTACCCTGGCATAATAGACGTAGTCTAGACTCAGCCAGAGCAATACGATCCGAATCATATATCTGACCCAGGGCTAAAAAGAATTCATCCACTGAACGGAGAGGCCGTGCCCCCTCCGGCAGCGAAAAGGCCCAGGACTGAGCGTTACCCCTGAGCAGCGATATAATGATCCCCACCCTCCGTTCCTCATCACCAGAGGAATGGGGAAGAAGGCGAAAATGGAGTTTGCAAGCCTCTCTAAAACGCACAAAATTCTCACTACCCCCGGAGAACGTATCCAGGAGCGAGATCTAACTCCCCCGGAGAACAAACTCCATGAACGCAAGCTGAACCGGTCACTTGAAGCTGAGAAAAAGTCTTACGGAGATCAGCTACCTCCAATGAAAGACCCTGAAGGCGTTCAGCCAAAAGTGAAACCGGATCCATGCTTGAGACGGTTTTGGCGGCTTATAATGTCACGGACGGTGTACAGGAAACAAGACAAAGCAACATGCATATATGACTGAGTGGATCCAAAGCTAAGTAACCAAAAGGGAGACCCCTGCACAAGACCTGAGACTTTACCTGGCTGCTCAGCCTATGCAAAGATCCGAAAGGTGGAAGGTTGCATATCCACGTACCTCAACTATATAACCCCTGAACACCCTACAATAGTGAGGGGACACGACCACCGGCTCCCTACACCAGACACGGAGGGAGTCAGGGTCACCTGGGATCCAGCAAACAGAAAATAACGGATAAATGTTCAGCACTTAACTTTGTAGCAGACTGGAAAACAAGATCAGCATGCACACACACGACAGGAAGTAGTCTAAGCCGCCCAGTAATGCATTATGGGGCGGAATTTAAGGGATGCAATCAGTCCAACTCCATGACAGCTGAGAGAGGCTAACGAGATGAGGAACTGAACAGCACAACAAAGAGAACTCAAGGAGGAGGTTCTGAAAGGCCTCTGTCAGAGCTTCTCAGCTGTCTGGTTGTGACATGTACAGATTGGAAAAAATTATGTGAATATTCTAAATAATGAATATATTCACTATATTGCTATATATTAGTTTTTTAGAATATTCGTCATTTAGGGATGAGCGAACTCGAACTGTATAGTAAAAGTCCGGGTTCGGGTTCGGTGCTCGTCGCTTTCTTGGCGCTTTTGTGACGCTTTCTTGGCGCTTTTTGAAAGGCTGCAAAGCAGCCAATCAACAAGCATCATACTACTTGCCCCAAGAGGCCGTCACAGCCATGCCTACTATTGGCATGGCTGTGATTGGCCAGAGCACCATGTGACCCAGCCTCTATTTAAGCTGGAGTCACATAGCGCCGCCCGTCACTCTGCTCTGATTAGCGTAGGGAGAGGTTGCGGCTGCGACAGTAGGGCAAGATTAGGCTGATTAACTCCTCCAAAGCACTTGATTAATTGATCGATCTGCAGCTGTGGATCATTGAGCTGCTGATACTCAATTGCTCACTGTTTTTAGGCTGCCCAGACCGTTTGTCAGTCACTTTTTTCTGGGGTGATCGGCGGCCATTTTGTGTCTTGTGCGGTGCTGCGAACAAGTGCATCCAAGCTGCGACCAAGTGCATTTAACCCTCAATGGTGTGGTTGTTTTTTGGCTAAAGCCTACATCAGGGTGAAGCTGTCACACCAAGTGCATTTAACCAGCAATAGTCTGTTTATTTTTTGGCCATATACTACATCAGGGGCAAGCTGCGCCTGTCACCAAGTGCATTTAACCCTCAATGGTGTGGTTGTTTTTTGGCTAAAGCCTACATCAGGGTGAAGCTGTCACACCAAGTGCATTTAACCAGCAATAGTCTGTTTATTTTTTGGCCATATACTAAATCAGGGGCAAGCTGCGCCCGTCACCAAGTGCATTTAACCCTCAGTAGTGTGGTTGGTCAAGCTATCACACCAAGTGCATTTAACCAGCAATAGTCTGTTCATTTTTTGGCCATATACTAAATCAGGGGCAAGCTGCGCCCGTCACCAAGTGCATTTAACCCTCAGTAGTGTGGTTGGTCAAGCTGTGACACCAAGTGCATTTAACCAGCAATAGTCTGTTCATTTTTTGGCCATATATAACATCAGGGGCAAGCTGCGCCCGTCACCAAGTGCATTTAACCCTCAATGGTGTGGTTGTTTTTTGGCTAAAGCCTACATCAGGGTGAAGCTGTCAAACCAAGTGCATTTAACCAGCAATAGTCTGTTCATTTTTTGGCCATATACTAAATCAGGGGCAAGCTGCGCCCGTCACCAAGTGCATTTAACCAGCAATAGTCTGTTCATTTTTTGGCCATATACTAAATCAGGGGCAAGCTGCGCCCGTCACCAAGTGCATTTAACCCTCAGTAGTGTGGTTGGTCAAGCTGTGACACCAAGTGCATTTAACCAGCAATAGTCTGTTCATTTTTTGGCCATATATAACATCAGGGGCAAGCTGCGCCCGTCACCAAGTGCATTTAACCCTCAATGGTGTGGTTGTTTTTTGGCTAAAGCCTACATCAGGGTGAAGCTGTCAAACCAAGTGCATTTAACCAGCAATAGTCTGTTCATTTTTTGGCCATATACTAAATCAGGGGCAAGCTGCGCCCGTCACCAAGTGCATTTAACCAGCAATAGTCTGTTCATTTTTTGGCCATATACTACATCAGGGGCAAGCTGTGCCTGTCACCAAGTGCATTTAACCCTCAATGGTGTGGTTGTTTTTTGGCTAAAGCCTACATCAGGGGGAAGCTGTCACAACAAGTGCATTTAACCAGCAATTGTCTGTTCATTTTTTAGCCATATATATACTACATCAGGGGCAAGCTGCGCCCGTCACCAAGTGCATTTAACCCTCAGTAGTGTGGTTGGTCAAGCTGTCACGCCAAGTGCATTTAATCAGCAATAGTGTGGTTATTTTTTGGCCATATCCCAGTCTAATTCTGTCACTAAATCCATACCGGTCACCCAGCGCCTAAATACTAAGCCTCAAATTTATATCCCGCTAAATCTGTCGTTACCGCTGTACTGTTGTGGCTGGGCAAGTTATTTAGTGTCCGTCAAAGCACATTTTTTGTTCTGGGTTGAAATACAATTCCCAATTTAGCAATTTCATAATTTAGTGGTTTCTGCTATATCAGAGCTATTTGAAATCTATCCCTAAAAGGGTATATAATATTCAAGGTGCACATAGGGTCATTCAGAATAACTTCACACACACGCTACTGTGCATTTCCAAGTCTAATTCTGTTAGTAAATCCATACCGGTCACCCAGCGCCTAAATACTAGGCCTCAAATTTATATCCCGCTAAATCTCTCGTTACCGCTGTACTGTTGTGGCTGGGAAAGTTATGTAGTGTCCGTCAAAGCACATTTTTTGTTCTGGGTTGAAATACAATTCCCAATTTAGCAATTTCATAATTTAGTGGTTTCTTTTATATCAGAGCTATTTGAAATCTATCCCTAAAAGGGTATATAATATTCAAGGTGCACATAGGGTCATTCAGAATAACTTCACACACACGCTACTGTGCATTTTCAAGTCTAATTCTGTTAGTAAATCCATACCGGTCACCCAGCGCCTAAATACTAGGCCTCAAATTTATATCCCGCTAAATCTCTCGTTACCGCTGTACTGTTGTGGCTGGGAAAGTTATTTAGTGTCCGTCAAAGCACATTTTTTGTTCTGGGTTGAAATACAATTCCCAATTTAGCAATTTCATAATTTAGTGGTTTCTTAAATATCAGAGCTATTTAAAAGCTATCCCTAAAAGGGTATATAATATTCAAGGTGCACATAGGGTCATTCAGAATAACTTCACACACGCTACTGTGCATTTCCAAGTCTAATTCTGTCACTAAATCCATACCGGTCACCCAGCGCCTAAATACTAGGCCTCAAATTTATATCCCGCTGAATTTGAATACAATACATTGGGCCAAATAATATTTTTGTTGTTGTGGTGAACCATAACAATGAGGAAAACATCTAGTAAGGGACGCGGACGTGGACATGGTCGTGGTGGTGTTAGTGAACCCTCTGCTGCTGGGAGAGGACGTGGCCGTTCTGCCACATCCACACGTCCTAGTGTACCAACTACCTCAGGTCCCAGTAGCCGCCAGAATTTACAGCGATATATGGTGGGGCCCAATGCCGTTCTAAGGATGGTAAGGCCTGAGCAGGTACAGGCATTAGTCAATTGGGTGGCCGACAGTGGATCCAGCACGTTCACATTATCTCCCACCCAGTCTTCTGCAGAAAGCGCACAGATGGCGCCTGAAAACCAACCCCATCAGTCTGTCACATCACCCCAATGCATACCAGGGAAACTGTCTCAGCCTCAAGTTATGCAGCAGTCTCTTATGCTGTTTGAAGACTCCGCTGGCAGGGTTTCCCAAGGGCATCCACCTAGCCCTTCCCCAGCGGTGAAAGACATAGAATGCACTGACGCACAACCACTTATGTTTCCTGATGATGAGGACATGGGAATACCACCTCAGCATGTCTCTGATGATGACGAAACACAGGTGCCAACTGCTGCGTCTTTCTGCAGTGTGCAGACTGAACAGGAGGTCAGGGATCAAGACTGGGTGGAAGACGATGCAGGGGACGATGAGGTCCTAGACCCCACATGGAATGAAGGTCGTGCCACTGACTTTCACAGTTCGGAGGAAGAGGCAGTGGTGAGACCGAGCCAACAACGTAGCAAAAGAGGGAGCAGTGGGCAAAAGCAGAACACCCGCCGCCAAGAGACTCCGCCTGCTACTGACTGCCGCCATCTGGGACCGAGCACCCCAAAGGCAGCTTCAAGGAGTTCACTGGCATGGCACTTCTTCAAACAATGTGCTGACGACAAGACCCGAGTGGTTTGCACGCTGTGCCATCAGAGCCTGAAGCGAGGCATTAACGTTCTGAACCTGAGCACAAACTGCATGACCATGGCACCTGCATGCAAAGCATGAACTGCAGTGGAGTAAACACCTTAAAACCAAGGAAGTCACTCAGGCTCCCCCTGCTACCTCTTCTGCTGCTGCCGCCTCGGCCTCTTCCTCCGCCTCTGGAGGAACGTTGGCACCTGCCGTGCCTTCCCTGCACAACCAAGTATCCGATAAAATAAAGTGTGCACTGCGCAACGCCATCTGTAGCAAGGTACACCTAACCACAGATACGTGGACCAGTAAGCACGGCCAGGGACGCTATATCTCCCTAACTGCACACTGGGTAAATGTAGTGGCAGCTGGGCCCCAGGCGGAGAGCTGTTTGGCACACGTCCTTCCGCCGCCAAGGATCGCAGGGCAACATTCTTTGCCTCCTGTTGCCACCTCCTCCTTCTCGGCTTCCTCCTCCTTCTCGGCTACCTCCTAATCTTCTTCCACCTGCTCATCCAGTCAGCGACACACCTTCACCACCAACTTCAGCACAGCCCGGGGTAAACGTCAGCAGGCCATTCTGAAACTCATATGTTTGGGGGACAGGCCCCACACCGCACAGGAGTTGTGGCGGGGTATAGAACAACAGACCGACAAGTGGTTGCTGCCGGTGAGCCTCAAGCCCGGCCTGGTGGTGTGTGATAATGGGCGAAATCTCGTTGCAGCTCTGGGACTAGCCATCTTGACGCACAGCCCTTGCTTGGCGCATGTGCTGAATTTGGTGGTGCAGAAGTTCATTCACAACTACCCCGACATGTCAGAGCTGCTGCATAAAGTGCGGGCCGTCTGTTCGCGCTTCCGGCGTTCACATCCTGCTGCTGCTCGCCTGTCTGCGCTACAGCGTAACTTCGGCCTTCCCGCTCACCGCCTCATATGCGACGTGCCCACCAGGTGGAACTCCACCTTGCACATGCTGGACAGACTGTGCGAGCAGCAGCAGGCCATAGTGGAGTTTCAGCTGCAGCACGCACGGGTCAGTCGCACTACAGAACAACACCACTTCACCACCAATGACTGGGCCTCCATGCGAGACCTGTGTGCCCTGTTGCGCTGTTTCGAGTACTCCACCAACATGGCTAGTGGCGATGACGCCGTTATCAGCGTTACAATACCACTTCTATGTCTCCTTGAGAAAACACTTAGGGCGATGATGGAAGAGGAGGTGGCCCAGGAGGAGGAGGAGGAAGAGGGGTCATTTTTAGCACTTTCAGGCCAGTCTCTTCGAAGTGACTCAGAGGGAGGTTTTTGGCAACAGCAGAGGCCAGGTACAAATGTGGCCAGCCAGGGCCCACTACTGGAGGACGAGGAGGAGGTGGAGGAGGATGAGGATGAAGCATGGTCACAGCGGGGTGGCACCCAACGCAGCTCGGGTCCATCACTGGTGCGTGGCTGGGGGGAAAGGCAGGACGATGACGATACGCCTCCCACAGAGGACAGCTTGTCCTTACCCCTGGGCAGCCTGGCACACATGAGCGACTACATGCTGCAGTGCCTGCGCAACGACAGCAGAGTTGCCCACATTTTAACCTGTGCGGACTACTGGGTTGCCACCCTGCTGGATCCACGCTACAAAGACAATGTGCCCACCTTACTTCCTGCACTGGAGCGTGATAGGAAGATGCGCGAGTACAAGCGCACGGTGGTAGACGCGCTACTGAGAGCATTCCCAAATGTCACAGGGGAACAAGTGGAAGCCCAAGGCCAAGGCAGAGGAGGAGCAAGAGGTCGCCAAGGAAGCTGTGTCACGGCCAGCTCCTCTGAGGGCAGGATTAGCATGGCAGAGATGTGGAAAACTTTTGTCAACACGCCACAGCTAACTGCACCACCACCTGATACGCAACGTGTTAGCAGGAGGCAACATTTCACTAACATGGTGGAACAGTACATATGCACACCCCTCCACGTACTGACTGATGGTTCGGCCCCATTCAACTTCTGGGTCTCTAAATTGTCCACGTGGCCAGAGCTAGCCTTTCATGCCTTGGAGGTGCTGGCCTGCCCGGCGGCCAGCGTTTTGTCTGAACGTGTATTCAGCACGGCAGGGGGCGTCATTACAGACAAACGCAGCCGCCTGTCTACAGCCAATGTGGACAAGCTGACGTTCATAAAAATGAACCAGGCATGGATCCCACAGGATCTGTCCGTCCCTTGTCCAGATTAGACATTAACTACCTCCCCTTAACCATATATTATTGGACTCCAGGGCACTTCCTCATTCAATCCTATTTTTATTTTCATTTTACCATTATATTGCGAGGCTACCCAAAGTTGAATGAACCTCTCCTCTGTCTGGGTGCCGGGGCCTAAATATATGCCAATGGACTGTTCCAATGTTGGGTGACGTGAAGCCTGATTCTCTGCTATGACATGCAGACTGATTCTCTGCTGACATGAAGCCAGATCCTCTGTTATAGGACCTCTCTCCTCTGCCTGGGTGCTGGGCCCAAATTTATGACAATGGACTGTTGCAGTGGTGGGTGACGTGAAGCCTGATTCTCTGCTATGACATGAAGACTGATTCTCTGCTGACATGAAGCCAGATTGTCTGTTACGGGACCTCTCTCCTCTGCCTGGGTGCTGGGCCTAAATATATGCCAATGGACTGTTGCAGTGGTGGCTGACGTGAAGCCTCATTCTCTGCTATGACATGCAGACTAATTCTCTGCTGACATGAAGCCAGATCCTCTGTTACGGGACCTCTCTCCTCTGCCTGTGTGCTGGGCCTAAATATATGCCAATGGACTGTTGCACTGGTGGCTGACGTGAAGCCTTATTTTCTGCTATGATATGAAGACTGATTCTCTGCTGACATGAATCCAGATTGTCTGTTACGGGACCTCTCTCCTCTGCCTGGGTGCTGGGCCTAAATATATGCCAATGGACTGTTGCAGTGGTGGCTGACGTGAAGCCTCATTCTTTGCTATGACATGCAGACTAATTCTCTGCTGACATGAAGCCAGATTGTCTGTTACGGGACCTCTCTCCTCTGCCTGGGTGCTGGGCCTAAATTTATGACAATGGACTGTTGCAGTGGTGGGAGACGTGAAGCCTGATTCTCTGCTATGACATGAAGACTGATTCTCTGCTGACATGAAGCTAGATTGTCTGTTACGGGACATCTCTCCTCTGCCTGGGTGCTGGGCCTAAATATATTCCAATGGACTGTTGCAGTGGTGGCTGACGTGAAGCCTCATTCTCTGCTATGACATGCAGACTAATTCTCTGCTGACATGAAGCCAGATTGTCTGTTACGGGACCTCTCTCCTCTGCCTGGGTGCTGGGCCTAAATTTATGACAATGGACTGTTGCAGTGGTGGGTGACGTGAAGCCTGATTCTCTGCTATGACATGCAGACTGATTCTCTGCTGACATGAAGCCAGATCCTCTGTTACGGGACCTCTCTCCTCTGCCTCGGTGCTGGGCCTAAATTTATGAAAATGGACTCTTACAGTGCTGGGTGACGTGAAGCCTGATTCTTTGCTATGACATGAAGACTGATTCTCTGCTGACATGAAGCCAGATTGTCTGTTACGGGACCTCTCTCCTCTGCCTGGGTGCTGGGCCTAAATATATGCCAATGGACTGTTGCAGTGGTGGCTGACGTGAAGCCTCATTCTCTGCTATGACATGCAGACTAATTCTCTGCTGACATGAAGCCAGATCCTATGTTACGGGACCTCTCTCCTCTGCCTGTGTGCTGGGCCTAAATATATGCCAATGGACTGTTGCACTGGTGGCTGACGTGAAGCCTGATTCTCTGCTATGATATGAAGACTGATTCTCTGCTGACATGAAGCCAGATTCTCTGTTACGGGACCTCTCTCCTCTGCCTTGGTGCCGGGGCCTAAATATCTGAGATTGGACTGTTCCAGTGGTGGGTGACGGGAAGCCAGATTCTCTGCTATGGGACCTCTCTCCAATTGATTTTGGTTAATTTTTATTTATTTAATTTTTATTTTAATTCATTTCCCTATCCACATTTGTTTTCCGAGGATTTACCTACATGTTGCTGCCTTTTGCAGCCCTCTAGCACTTTCCTGGGCTGTTTTACAGCCGTTTTAGTGCCAAAAAGTTTGGGTCCCCATTGACTTCAATGGGGTTCGGGACGAAGTTCGGATTGGGTTCGGATCCCGAACCCGAACATTTCCGGGAAGTTCGGCCGAACTTCTCGAACCCGAACATCCAGGTGTTCGCTCAACTCTAGTCATTTTCTTTCTATATGAAAACATGATTCCATCCTGCTTAAGTTGCTTGTGGACCAATGACCCATTGACCCACAAGAAAGAAGCAGGGAGGAATCATGTTTTCAGATGTTAGAAAAATTATGAATATTCGAAATAGAAAATACATAGCACTATATTTGAAATATTTGCGAATTAGCTAAGTTGCAATATTTGCGATTAATATTCACGATTCAAATATTCGAGCTCAACGTTAATGCTGAACGACTATCTAGAAAACCACAGGATGCTAACTAGCTAACTGAAGAAGTGGCTTCTAGATGGAATCGCTATGTGACTAAACAGTTAGATCTAGATTAGAACTTCACAAGTTTTAAAGAGTTCTCTGAGTTCGTCAATGAGGAAGCACAGATGGCATGTAATCCAGTTACATCATCTTACATCTTAAAATCCTTTGAAGAAAGGCTTGCAAGAGAGATAAGATGTGCAAGAGCAACTAGCTCTGCAAACAATGCAGCAGATAAAGATCCACATACCTACGAGAGCAAGTTCAAAGTCACTAATGGGATCAGTAGAGAGACAGAACCGACAAATCTTCAGATTGTCAACATTTGAAGGAGAAGTCCCCAGATGAAAAGAAAAGGTTTGTACTTGAGAACCAGCTGTGTTTTGGATGCCTAAGAAAAGGCCATGTTACTAAGGAGTGTAAGAAAAAGGCCACATGCAGCGTTTGCAAAGGACGCCATCCTACACCACTACATGAAGAACGTCCAAAGAAAGATAAATCCTCAATACTAGTGTTGAGCAAGCATGCTAGGCTGAATACCTGTTCGGTTCGAGCATTGCTATGCTCGGCAGATCAGAGTGCTCGGCCAAATACTTTGGGTGTTGAGTACAATTTAATACAATGGAAGTCAATGGGAGAACCCCAGGCACTCCCTGCTTAGAAGAGAAGAGGGTGTCTGGTTCATAACAAATGGTTAGAAATTGATGGAAACCCTAACAAAATGCGTCTTAGACTCTAACTATGTATGACATACAATAGACAACCACACAAAGGCTATATAAAACCAATAGATGGCGCTGTTTATAACTCAATAACGCCATCTATTGGTTTCATAGTTTTCTGACAAGAATATTAGACTATGAGTCTGATGACATGCTTATTAGTGTAGCCTTTTGCATGGAAAATTCTCAATAAAAATTTGCAATTAAAATATTCACAATCTACACTATTATTATCCAGCTTTCCCAGTGTCATATATCTTCACTGAGTTATTACCCAGCTTTTCCAGTGTCAGATTTATTCACTGAGTTATTTCCCAACTTTCCCAGTGTCAGATTTTTTCACTGAGTTATTACCCAGCTTTCCCAGTGTCAGTGTCACGGATGGTGTTGCAGAAAACTAGAAGACACAAATAAAGATCCGACTGAATTGATCCCAAACTAAGGAACATAAGGGTGAGCCCTAAAAAAGCCCTAGAGCTCTCCCTGACTGCTCAGCCCATACAAAGGTCTTTATGATAGAAAATTGCATGCCCTCGTACCTAGACTGTGTGACACCTGAAAACCCTATAATAGTGAGGGAACATGACCACCAGCTCCCTACACTTAATACGGAGGGAGTCAGGGTCACCTAGGATCAAGCCAACAGGAAAACACAAATAAAGGAACAGACTTATCTGAAGAGCCAGCAGTTGCAGCATCTAGCAGTGAGCACCATCCAGGAAGTTGTATAAACCGCAAAGTGATGCAGTATGGGAGGGAATATAAAGGGATGCAATCAGTACAACTAGATGACAGCTGAGAGAAGGAAACGAGATGACAAAACAAAACAAAAGAACCTCAAGCAAGAGGTACTGAAGAACGTCTGTCAGAGCTTCTCAGATCTCTGACGGTGACAGTCAGATATCATCCTAATATAGATCGTGAATATTCAAATTGCAAATTTTAATTGTATATTTTCCATGCAAAAGGCTACACTAATAAGCTTGTCATAAGACTCTGTCATGGAACCATGAACCAGACGTACAACAGAGATAGGTGGAATAAGAAGGCTTTATTGAAAATCAAGCCGTAGCTAAAGTCCAAACGGATGGCTAAACTGAAGCAGGGTCTTGCGTAGACGGAGGTCAGGAACCAGGAGGGTAGTCAGACGTAGCCAGGATCAGGAACCAACGGGGTAGTCAGACGAGGCCAGGATCAGGAACCAGAAGCAGCAGCAGTCTTTGAAGCATGTGCACACAGGAGGACCAAGCAAGGAACTGAAGCCACAGACCTTCTATATATATGAGCTAGGCATCCAGCTCCTCCCAGTGGGAAGGAGGAGCCGCAGGGTGGGAGGCTACAAGAAACCCAGAAACCAAGATGGCCGCCAGCACATGTCAAACGAAGGAGAACAGTGAGAAGGTAAGACCATGACAGTACCTCCCCCTCAAGGGCCCCTCCTCCGCGGAGTAAGGAACGGTTTCAGAGGGAAGCGTGCGTGGAAGGCTCGGAGCAACGCAGGAGCATGGACATCTGTGGAGGGAACCCAGGAACGCTCCTCTGGACCATAACCACGCCAATGGACCAAAAACTGCAACCGACCGCGGACCAGGCGTGAGTCCAGGATATTGCTCACCTCATATTCCTCACGATTGCCCACTTGGACCGGACGGGGCCGAGGAACCGAGGAAGTGAAACGATTACACACCAATGGCTTCAACAGGGAGACATGAAACACGTTGGAGATCCGCATGCCAGGAGGAAGCGCAAGGGCATAGGCTACCGGGTTTACCCTGTGAAGCACTCGGAAGGGACCAACAAAGCGAGGCGCCAGCTTGGGAGTGGGCACTCGAAGGTTGAGGTTGCGGGTGGACAACCATACACGGTCTCCGACCTGGTAGGAAGGAGCGGGCGCTCGTCTGCGATTAGCCTGGAGTCTCTGGCGTTGCGCAGAGACCTCAAGGGACCTCTGGATCTGTACCCAAGAAGTACGTAGGACGGAAAGGTGATCCTCCACAGCCGGAGTATCCTGGGGAGAGAATACCTCCGGTAACACGGCAGGTTGGAACCCATAATTGGCCATGAAGGGAGACGTCCCAGAGGAAGAGTTCACCGCCGTGTTCCTGGCAAACTCAGCCCAAGGCAGGAGGTCAACCCAATTGTCTTGGTGATCGGAGACATAGCAACGAAGGAATTGCTCCAAGGCCTGATTGGATCGTTCTGCGGCCCCATTGGACTGAGGGTGGTAGGCCGAGGAGAAAGAGAGATGAATCCCCAACTGGGAGCAAAAGGCGCGCCAGAACCTGGACACAAACTGACTCCCCCGATCCGACACAATCTCCTTGGGCAAACCGTGCAACCGGAAGACCTCCCTGGCAAAAATCGAGGCCAACTCTTGTGCAGAGGGTAACTTCTTGAGAGGAACACAGTGGCACATTTTGGAAAACCGATCCACAATCATGAGAATGACCGTATGGCCTCGGGATGCAGGAAGGTCCACAATGAAATCCATCCCCAGGTGTGACCATGGACGCTCCCCGGTGGCTATGGGTTGCAAAAGGCCCAACGGAAGGTGCCGAGGGGACTTACTCTGGGCACAAACGGAGCATGCCGCTACATATGCGGCGATGTCGGAACGTAGAGAAGGCCACCAGAACAGACGTGAAACCGCCCAGGACAGCTGATTCTTTCCAGGGTGCCCCGCGGCCTTGGAGTTATGGTAGGTTCGCAACAACCGAGTGCGCAACTCCTCAGGCACAAAACATCTGCCGTTGGGTCTCCCAGAGGGAGCACCAGATTGAGCCGCCAAAATCTGCTCACCCAGAGGAGAGGTCAGGCTGGTGCGAATAGCAGCCAGGATCTGATTCGGGGGTATGACCGTAGTCGGAATCGACTCCTCCCCGGACAGCTCGGAGTACTGCCGTGATAAGGCATCCGCTCTGATGTTCTTGGAGCCGGGTAGGTAGGAGACCACGTAATTAAAACGTGACAAGAACAGAGCCCATCTGGCCTGACGTGGTGTCAATCTCTTGGCCTCAGAGAGGTAGGTCAGATTCTTGTGGTCCGTCAGGATGAGAACCGGAACCACCGAGCCCTCGAGCAAGTGCCTCCATTCTTTAAGGGCCTGCACGATGGCCAATAACTCCCTGTCACCAATCTGATAGTTGCACTCCGCGGAAGACAGTTTCCGGGAGTAAAACCCACAAGGAAGCAGAGGACCCTCTGGTGTTCTACGCTGAGACAGGAGGGCGCCTACTCCCGTCTCAGACGCGTCCACCTCGAGGACAAAAGGCAACCCAGGGTTGGGATGCGACAGAATCGGAGCCGACACAAAGGCGGACTTTAGAGCCTCAAAAGCTCGGATGGCCTCGAGCGGCCAGACCTGAGGATTACTGCCCTTCCTGGTCAGATCCGTGAGAGGCTTGGCTAGCATGGAAAAGTCCCTGATGAACTTCCGATAATAATTGGCGAAGCCCAAAAAGCGCTGCAGGGCACGAAGCCCACTGGGCTGGGGCCACTGTAAGACAGCCGAAACCTTCTCAGGATCCATGGAGAACCCCTCAGCGGAAATGATGTAACCTAAGAAGGTTACCTGGGATCGGTGAAATTCGCATTTCTCAAGCTTACCGAACAGCTTGTTCTCTCGTAAGCGTTGCAACACTCGTCTGACATCCAGAATGTGGGCCTCCATGGATGCAGAATATACCAAGATGTCATCCAAATAGACCACCACACACTGCTGCAACAGGTCACGGAAAACATCGTTGATGAATTCCTGGAAGACTGCGGGCGCATTGCACAACCCAAAGGGCATAACCAAGGATTCATAATGACCGGTCCTGGTGTTAAACGCGGTCTTCCACTCATCGCCCGCCTTGATCCTTACCAGGTTATATGCTGCCCTCAGGTCGAGTTTGGTAAAGACCGTGGCCCCTTTGAGGCGATCGAACAGCTCGGAAATCAAGGGTATCGGGTAAGCGTTCTTGATCGTGATGCGATTGAGACCCCTGTAGTCGATGCAAGGCCTCAACTCACCGCCCTTCTTTTTCACAAAGAAAAATCCAGCCCCTGCCGGGGACGAGGATTTGCGAATGTGTCCGCGTGAAAGCGCCTCCCTCACGTACTCCTCCATGGCCTCATTCTCCGCTACCGACAGTGGATAGACTTTGCCACGAGGAGGAACGGCACCAGATTGTAACTCTATGGCACAATCGTATGGGCGGTGCGGAGGTAGGGCAACCGCACGCACCTTATCGAATACATCCCGGTACTCCTCGTATTCAGGAGGCAACAGAGAGTCCGAGGAAGTACACAGCAACTTGACAGGCCCATGGATGCAACTAGCCCCACACTGCGGTGACCACGAGAGGATCTCGGCCGATCTCCAATCGAAAGTCGGATTATGCTTCTGGAGCCAGGGGTACCCCAAGACCACCGAGTAGTGTGGAGACGAAATAACCTGGAGACAGACCGACTCTCTGTGAACGGCACCAATGGCCATCCCCACTGGAAGGGTCTCCTGAGTCACGTGTGGCGGCAGAAGGGGTCTGCCGTCTATCGCCTCAAGAGCCAGTGGGGAACCTCGAGGCTGCAGAGGAATGGAATTGGCAGCGGCGAACACACTATCAATGAACAAGCCACCAGCACCAGAGTCCACCAACGCCTGGGTCGTCACCGAGCCCCCGACCCAGGAGAGGACAACAGTAATCAGTGGTTTGTCAACACGGGAAACCGGGGACGAGGAGACTCCACCCAAGATCTGCCCCCGACAGGATCTCAGGTGCGAGCGTTTCCCGGACGGTTCGGGCATGCCAACCGAAAATGCCCACCGAGACCACAGTACATGCATCGGCCCTCGCGTCTCCGGAGTACCCTCTCCCCCTCGGACAGGCGAGCAACCCCCAGCTGCATGGGTTGACCCCCAGACCAGTCATCCCCAGGAGGCGTGGGAGGAGAGGGAGGCACGGGTGGGACAGCAAACGTAGGCGCGAATCTGTTAGAAGGCCTCCGCAGGCTCTCCTTAAAGGAAGGTCTCTCCCTGAGTCTGGTGTCAATCAAAATCAGGAAAGAAATAAGGGACTCGAGCTCCACTGGTAGGTCCTTGGCTGCAATCTCATCCTTCAAGGCATCCGAGAGACCATGAGAGAAAGCAGCGACCAGAGCCTCATTATTCCAGCCCACCTCTGCTGCCAGGGTACGAAACTCAATGGCGTATTCAGCTACGGATCGTGAACCCTGTCTGATGGACATAAGGAGCTTCGCAGCAGAGGCAGCACGAGCCGGCACATCGAATACCTTCCGAAGAGAAGCAACAAAACCGGAAAACTCGGCAACCACCGGATTGTTGTTCTCCCATAAAGGGCTGGCCCAGGCCAAGGCCTTGTCCGAGAGCAGCGAGATCAAGAAGCCCACCTTTGATCTCTCAGTAGGAAAGGCATGTGGCAGCAACTCGAAATAAATGGCCACCTGGTTAAGGAAACCTCGGCACTGAGTTGGCTCTCCCCCAAAGCGCATGTGGAAGGGGGGCAGAACCGGTCATACCCCGAAACACCGCAGGTGCAGCAACAGGTGTCGGGGTAGACTCTGGCGCAACAACCGGAGCGGCAGTAGGAGCGGGCCCAGGAGCGACAACCGACCCATCGGCAACGGAAGCTAAATGAGCCGTGCGTTCAAGCAGGGTTTGTAACGCCACAGCGAACCGACCCAACAGGTGATCCTGCTGATCAAGTCTGGCAACCAGCGTAGGTAGCGAGGATGGCCCTGTACCGTCAGAATTCATGGCTTGGTCCTAATGTCATGGAACCATGAACCAGACGTACAACAGAGATAGGTGGAATAAGAAGGCTTTATTGAAAATCAAGCCGTAGCTAAAGTCCAAACGGATGGCTAAACTGAAGCAGGGTCTTGCGTAGACGGAGGTCAGGAACCAGGAGGGTAGTCAGACGTAGCCAGGATCAGGAACCAACGGGGTAGTCAGACGAGGCCAGGATCAGGAACCAGAAGCAGCAGCAGTCTTTGAAGCATGTGCACACAGGAGGACCAAGCAAGGAACTGAAGCCACAGACCTTCTATATATATGAGCTAGGCATCCAGCTCCTCCCAGTGGGAAGGAGGAGCCGCAGGGTGGGAGGCTACAAGAAACCCAGAAACCAAGATGGCCGCCAGCACATGTCAAACGAAGGAGAACAGTGAGAAGGTAAGACCATGACAGACTCATAGTCTAATACTCTTGTCAGAAGACTATGAAACCGATAGATAGCGCTATTGAGTTATGAACAGCGCCATCTATTGGTTTCATAGTCTTCTGACAAAACTATTAGTCTACTCTTGTCATAAGACTGTAAAACCAATAGATGACACTGTTCATAACTCAATAGCGCCATCTGTTGGTTTTCATAGTCTTATGACAGCTGAAAAACAAGTCAGATTCTGCTCATTTGCATGTCTTTCCCATATGCCCATGTTTATGCAAATTAGTTTTTAAATGACAAAACTGTATAGAAAGGTGATTGAATATTATGTTAGGACAATAAGAAAACTTTTTGTCGCCGAAATTTGATATTGATCTAGGTGTGCAGGTCCACCCAAGCCATCCAACAGATGCAAAATAACTTTGAGGTTTACTGGTTCTCAGTCAGATGAGAGCTGGTTTGGAATATCTCACTCTTTCAAAAGGCTGCCATTGTAAGGTATGCCGGCTGTTATCTGTCTCATGGATAGATGGATGGCTTTTGGCATATAGCCTTTATGTGGTTGTCTATTGTATGTCGTACATAATAGGAGTCTAAGATGCATCCAGCTATCCTCTTAATGCTGTTTCCAAACCATTTTGATGGGGTTTCCATCAATTTCTAACCTTTTTTTATGAACCAGACACCCTCTTCTCTTCCGAACAGGGGGTGCCTGGGGTTCTCCCATTGACTTTCATTGTGCTCGGGTGCTCGGTAGAACACACAAGCATACCACCCGAGCACACGAGCACTTTGGTGCTCGCTCAACACTACTCAACACCTAAAGATAAAGAAAGTGTCAGTATTCTCTTGTAGAGTGAGGGAAGGAGAAAGCAACTGCACAATAATGGTTACAAATCCTAAAAGGAGGAACAAAAAGGTATATGCTTATGCGCTACTGGATGGCCAGAGTGATGTCACCTTCATTGATCAAGAAATCTGCAAGAAAATACAAGTGGCTACAGAACCAGTGAAGCTCAAACTCACCACAATGATGAGGAGAGACACATTAGTGAACAGTCAAAGGGTCAAAGGACTGAGAGTTAGAGGACTTCATTCAAACTGCACATCAAATCTACCTCCAGCTTATACAAAAGACGATATACCTCTAGATCGAGATCGCAGGTCTGTCATATCACATGAAATGTCCCCCCTGAAGGAGTTTGGTGTTGGACTGTTGATAGGTTACAATTGTCCCGAAGCCTTGGCACCACAATAGGTAATAATAAGAGGAAAGGGTGAACCCTACGCTGTTCAAACTGATCTAGGATGGGGAGTTGTTGGAGGAAAGCAGCAGATTGCAAACCCAAGACAGGTGACAGGATTGTGTCATCGAATATCTGTCCAAGAGTTACCAACCATAAGTCTAGCGAAAGTAATCAAGACCCTTGAATCTGATTTTGCAGACATAAGTTCTAAAGAAAAGAGTGTATCCAAGAAGACATACAGATCATACACACTCTAGAAGAAAGTATTCAGCAGAATCAACAAAGTCATCTTGAAATGTGCTTACCTTATAGAGAACGAAGGACCAGATCTTACAAACACTCTGCCTGGAGTACTCTGTAGATTCAGAAAGTATCCCGTAGCGGTCATGTGTGACATTGAAAAGATGTTCCACCAGTTTCATGTGAAGAATGAATATAGAGGTTCCTATGGAAGGAGGACAGAGATACAGATACAGAGCCAGCAGAATACATAATGAAAGTACACTTGCGCCAATTATGGTATAAAGTACCTGGCCAATCAGAATGAAAAGGAATGCCCATCATCAGAAAAACTTTTATGTAGATGATGGTCTTATAAGTATAGAGTCAACAGAATCTACAAACAAACTAGTGAAAGAAAGCCAAGAGTTATGCCCAAGAGGAAACCAAACAACAGAGAGTTGCTGGAATCCAGTGACTCTGAACGTGCAGCAACAATGAAGAATGCAGATCTCAATTATGATCATCTTCCAGTTCAGAATGTACTTGCATTGGGATGTAATGTAGAGAATGACAAGTTCTTCTTTGAAGTATCTATTGAAGAGAAAGTTGCAACTATACGTACCATTCTTATGCAGTGGCTTCTATATTTGATCCATTGGGATTTTTCGCCCCAGTAATCCTCAGAGCAAAAGAGATACTACAAGAATTATGCAGACAGAAGTTGGGATGGGACGAGTCCATACCTGAAAATTCGAGGTCAAGGTGGGAGAGTTGGATAAGAGACTCAAAACTTGACAAAAAAGGAAACCATCTCACTACTCCACTCAAGTTGAAATGTCCTATAGACAAATGTACCCACAAATGTACAAAAGGGAAAGCCCCCCAATATCTCTGCGACAAAATAAAGCGCTATACCCCAGGTAGCACCCTCCGGTCAGCTAACCAGAACCTCCTCCATATCCCCAAGACCCGCTACAAATCAAAAGGCGAACGAAGTTTCGCAGTCCAAGGACCCCGGCTATGGGACACTCTACCCGCGGAGATCCGCTCAGAAGAAAATCATCTGGCCTTCAGGAAGAAGCTCAAGACCCACCTCTTCTGAAGGCACAGGCGGACAATGGCTGCAGAAGCGCCTTGAGGTGCTATACAAGTTATTCATTCATTCATTCAGAAGTTAGTTTTTCTACCTGAGAGTGATAAAAGACACTTGGAAGTTGAGAACCTAATAGAAAATTCCTCAAATTCATGTTTAAGTCCTACCACAGAGAACATAGAATTATAGGTAATTTTGCTGGGGGTGTAGCTGGCCAGCTAAGACCTGTCCTAGGTTGCTAATATGGCTTATATGTGTACAGTCGTGGCAAAAAGTTTGGAGAATTACATAAATATTGGAAATTGGAAAAGTTGCTGCTTAAATTTTTATAATAGCAATTTGCGTATACTCCAGAATGTTATGAAGAGTGATCAGATGAATTGCATAGTCCTTCTTTGCCATGAAAATTAACTTAATCCACAAAAAAACCTTTCCACTGCATTTCATTGCTGTCATTAAAGCACCTGCTGAGATCATTTCAGTAATCGTCTTGTTAACTCAGGTGAGAATGTTGACGAGCACAGTGATGCTTGAAATCATTGTTCTTCCATTGTTAACCATGGTGACGTGCAAAGAAACGCGTGCAGCCATCATTGTGTTGCATAAAAATGGCTTCACAGGCAAGGATATTGTGGCTACTAAGATTGCACCTCAATCAACAATTTATAGGATCATCAAGAACTTCAAGGAAAGAGGTTCAATTCTTGTTAAGAAGGCTTCAGGGCGTCCAAGAAAGTCCAGCAAGCGCCAGGATCGTCTCCTAAATAGGATTCAGCTGAGGGATCGGAGTTCCACCAGTGCAGAGCTTGCTCAGGAATGGCAGCAAGCAGGTGCATCTGTACGCACAGTGAGGCGAAGACTTTTGGAAGATGGCCTGGTGTCAAGAAGGGCAGCAAAGAAGCCACTTCTCTCCAAAAAAACCCATCAGGGACAGATTGATCTTCTGCAGAAAATATGGTGAATGGACTGCTGAGGACTGGGGCAAAGTCATATTCTTCGATGAAGCCTCTTTCCGATAGTTTGGGGCATCAGGAAAAAGGCTTGTCCGGAGAAGAAAAGGTAAGAACTACCATCAGTCCTGTGTCATGCCAACAGTAAAGCATCCTGAGACTATTCATGTGTGGGGTTGCTTCTCATCCAAGGGAGTGGGCTCACTCACAATTTTGCCCAAAAACACAGCCATGAATAAAGAATGGTACCAAAACACCCTCCAACAGCAACTTCTTCCAACAATCCAACAACAATTTGGTGAAGAACAATGCATTTTGCAGCACGATGGAGTACTGTGCCATAAGGCAAAAGTGATAACTAAGTGGCTCGGGGACCAAAACGTTGACATTTTGAGTCCATGGCCTGGAAACTCCCCAGATCTTAATCCCATTGAGAACTTGTGGTCAATCCTCAAGAGGCGGGTGGACAAACAAAAACCCACTAATTCTGACTCCAAGAAGTGATTATGAAAGAATGGGTTGCTATCAGTCAGGAATTGGCCCAGAAGTTGATTGAGAGCATGCCCAGTCGAATTGCAGAGGTCCTGAAAAAGAAAGTCCAACACTGCAAATACTGACTCTTTGCATAAATGTCATGTAATTGTCGATAAAAGCCTTTGAAACGTATGAAGTGTATTGTAATTATATTTCACTACATCACAGAAACAACTGAAATAAAGATCTAAAAGCAGTTCAGCAGCAAACTTTGTGAAAACTATTTATGTCACTCTCAAAACTTTTGGCCACGACTGTATATAGCTAGACCTGCCAATAGCCTTAATACAGTTCCTATATTTATATGTTAAAGACAAAAGCAGAGTTATTTACTGTGACCTCATGTTTTGGGTGTCATGTAACCGTTATATATTGTGTTCACAGAAGCAGAAAATATAATATGCCTTTAAGATTCATTATATAATATAAGGTAAGCTCAATGACACAGCAGACACAACAGAAAGCAAAGAGTTAAACTGTTGTTACTGCCTAGAAGTTTTGACCAATCACAGCCAGCCTCACACTGAGCAGGAGTCTTGGCCAATCACAGCCAATCACATCCAATCTTACACTCAGCCTGTATGGGAAATTCCCCTAGCTGGAATCATTATACACCAGAGGACAGGAGCTGAACAGACATTCACTCCACTAAAAGCTGTGTTTTATGGAAGTAAGAAGCCAAAATAGGTATTTAGATTAGTTATATAATGTTCCTATTGTTACAGTAGTATTGTGATAAAATTGTATACTGAACTAGTTATGTGTTTAACCTCAGATATACCTCTCAGAGAGATTATAACGTGCTTAAATAACTTAAAGTGAGAGTACAGATACTGAAGAGAGAAACAAATCCACCATTTTATGTTGAATGACAAGATTGAACAGTTGAACCACCATCTATGCATACCACTATTTGTGGTACTTTATTCAACATATGTTTTGTACATGGACTATTTTCTGCGGAGGCGGCAGTGTTATATATGAAGGAGAGTTGAAGTTAATAAAGAAGTTATTTCAAGCATTTGGTGTGCTCTTTAAACCTACTGTTTCTATAGAACAGCGCTAGAGGAATTACAGAGTAATAGACAGTCTGGTTAGACTAAAAAGTCAGAGATATCAAAATTCTTTTAATGTCACAGCGCAAAAGGCACTTTATAGTGCTGCACCTGCCACATGGCCCAATTGCCATTCAGCAGTGCAGTGACATATTTTACAGCCCACTTTGCTGTGTATTGCTAGCGAAATACAAATATATACGCCTTTTATTGCTGTGTATTAGTGGTGAAATAGAAAATATTTGATTTAACATTAGGTTATTTGACAGTATGTCAGGTAGAGAAGTGCCAGGCACTGCACATGGGAGTGGCAGAGGCCTAAATGTTTCTGCCACAAAATGAGGTCGCAGCAGACTAAGGGGCCGTGGCAGCAGGGGTCACTTCGAGAGGCCTGAGCATCCAGTGTCAGCTAGTGGTCGTGTTGTGACAGCAACCAAGCGATTCTTGAAAGGTTGACTCGATCTTTGACTTTGTTGCAACGTACATCAGACACCCCCAGCCAAGAGTAAGTGGGTTTGTCAGACACAACCCTTAGCTGGCAAGGCCCGGGAGTAGGCCCTGTGCACTCCCCTGTCCTCAACCTGCCTCTGTCCTTTTCTGTTCCCTTACCCCGAGAATTATTATATGCTGTAGGCTCTGCTCCACTTTTCAGCAAGGAAGAGCTACTACACGACAGTCAGCAGCTACTGCCCAGCCAAAATGTGGACGAAACATCTGCAGCTTTCTCCAGTAGGCAGGCAAGTAGTGAGAATGGCGTGGGAGCTGGCGTTGAGAGCGGTCAGGCTCCTGACCCAGAGACGGTTGAGGAGTACATCAGTGACGTGCAGACACTACTCGTTTTTGATGATGTAGCTGATCGCACTTAGGAGCCGGGTGACAAAGAGGCTTTATCATCATCGTGAGAAGAGGGTGTCAGCTTGCCCGTGAGGCAGCATGGCCGGGAGTCAGCAGGGTGGCAGCAGTGGGAGGTTGGGAGCCAAAGGTGCCTGGGGTAGACCTGCCAAGGAAGTAGCGTTGCAGGGGCTCAAGGAAGCAGCTGTGGTAGTAGTACTTTTGCACTGCGGTCCTGCATCAACATATGCAGCATCACCATAAAGTGGACTGGGACAACCGTGGTTCCGATGTGGTGGTGCAGCCAGGCCCTTTGAGGATGGATAAATGACGTCATTATAGAAACATAGAAACATAGAATGTGTCGGTGGATAAGAACCATTTGGCCCATCTAGTCTGCCCAATATATCTGAATCCTATGAATAGTCCCTGGCCCTATCTTATATGAAGGATAGCCTTATGCCTATCCCATGCATGCTTAAACTCCTTCACTGTATTTGCAGCTACCACTTCTACAGGAAGGCTATTCCATGCATCCACTACTCTCTCAGTAAAGTAATACTTCCTTATATTACTTTTAAACCTTTGCCCCTCTAATTTAAAACTGTGTCCTCTTGTGGTAGTTTTTCTTCTTTTAAATATGCTCTCCTCCTTTACCGAGTTGATTCCCTTTATGTATTTAAAAGTTTCTATCATATCCCCTCTGTCTCTTCTTTCTTCCAAGCTATACATATTAAGGTCCTTTAACCTTTCCTGGTAAGTTTTATCCTGCAATCCATGTACTAGTTTAGTAGCTCTTCTCTGAACTCTCTCTAGAGTATCTATATCCTTCTGGAGATATGGCCTCCAGTACTGCGCACAATACTCCAAGTGAGGTCTCACTAGTGTTCTGTACAGCGGCATAAGCACTTCACTCTTTCTACTGCTTATACCTCTCCCTATACATCCAAGCATTCTGCTGGCATTTCGTGCTGCTCTATTACATTGTTTTCCCACCTTTAAGTCTTCTGAAATAATTACTCCTAAATCCCTTTCCTCAGATACTGAGGTCAGGACTGTGTCAAATATTCTATATTCTGCCCTTGGGTTTTTACGCCCCAGGTGCATTATCTTGCACTTATCCACATTAAATTTCAGTTGCCAGAGTTCTGACCATTCTTCTAGTTTTCCTAAATCCTTTTCCATTTGGCGTTTCCCTCCAGGAACATCAACCCTGTTACATATCTTTGTGTCATCAGCAAAAAGACAAACCTTACCATCGAGGCCTTTTGCAATATCACTTATGAAGATATTAAACAAAATTGGTCCCAGTACAGATCCCTGTGGAATCCCACTGGTAACATGACCTTGTTTTGAATGTTCTCCATTGACTACAACCCTCTGTTGTCTGTCACTCAGCCACTGCCTAATCCACTCAACAATATGGGAGTCCATGCTCAATGACTGCAGTTTATTGATAAGTCTTCTATGTGGGACAGTGTCAAAAGCCTTACTAAAATCTAGATATACGATGTCTACTGCACCTCCACCGTCTATTATTTTAGTCACCCAGTCAAAAAAATATATAAGATTTGTTTGACATGATCTCCCTGAAGTAAACCCATGTTGTTTTTTATCTTGCAATCCATGGGATTTTAGATGTTCCACAATCCTATCCTTTAATAGAGTTTCCATTAATTTGCCTACTATTGATGTCAGACTCACTGGTCTATAGTTGCTCGATTCCTCCCTACTACCTTTCTTGTGAATGGGCACGACATTTGCCAATTTCTAATCTTCCGGTTCGACTCCTGTTACTAATGATTGGTTAAATAAATCTGTTAACGGTTTTGCTAGCTCACCACTAAGCTCTTTTAATAATTTTGGGTGTATCTCATCAGGCCCCCTGTGACTTATTTGTCTTCACTTTAGACAGCAAACTTAGAACATCTTCCTCTGTAAAGACACATGCATCAAACGATTTATTAGTCATCCTTTCTAGTGGAGGTCCTTCTCCTTTTTCTTTTGTAAAAACTGAACATGTCATGGAACCATGAACCAGACGTACAACAAGAGATGAGTGGAAATAAGAAGGCTTTATTGAAAATAAAGCTGTAAGGCAAAAGTCCAAACGGATGGCTAAACCGAAGCAGGGTCTTGCGAAACCAGAGATCAGGAACCAGAAGGGTAGTCAGATGAAGCCAGGATCAGGAACCAACAGGGTAGTCAGACGAAGCCAGGATCAGGAATCAGCAGGGTAGTCAGACGAAGCCAGGATCAGGAACCAGAAGCAGCAGCAGTCTTAGAAGCCTGTGAGCACAGGAGGACCAAGCAGGGAACTGAAGCCACAGACCTCCTATATATATGAGCTAGGCATCCAGCTCCTCCCAGTGGGAAGGAGGAGCCGCAGGGTGGGAGGCTACAAGAAACCCAGAAACCAAGATGGCCGCCAGCACATGTCAAACGAAGGAGAACAGCAAGGAGGTAAGACCATGACAGTACCTTCCCCTCAAGGGCCCCACCTCCGCGGAGTAAGGAACGGTTTCTGAGGGAAGCGTGCGTGGAAGGCTCGGAGCAAGGCAGGAGCATGGACATCTGCGGAGGGAACCCAGGAACGCTCCTCTGGACCATAACCACGCCAATGGACCAAAAACTGCACCCGGCCGCGGACCAGGCGTGAGTCCAGGATATTGCTCACCTCATACTCCTCACGATTGCCCACTTGGACCGGACGAGGCCGAGGAATCGAGGAAGTGAAACGATTACACACCAGTGGCTTCAAGAGGGAGACATGAAACACGTTGGAGATCCGCATGCCAGGAGGAAGCGCAAGGGCATAGGCTACCGGGTTTACCCTGCGAAGCACTCGGAAGGGACCAACAAAGCGAGGCGCCAGCTTGGGAGTGGGCACTCGAAGGTTGAGGTTGCGGGTGGACAACCATACGCGGTCTCCGACCTGGTAGGAAGGAGCGGGCGCTCGTCTGCGATCAGCCTGGAGTCTCTGGCGCTGCGCAGAGACCTCAAGGGACCTCTGGATCTGTACCCAAGAAGCACGTAGGACGGAAAGGTGATCCTCCAC
The DNA here is from genome assembly GCF_014858855.1 of Bufo gargarizans. Taxonomy (NCBI): domain Eukaryota; kingdom Metazoa; phylum Chordata; class Amphibia; order Anura; family Bufonidae; genus Bufo; species Bufo gargarizans. Next base: position 211,274,469 of record NC_058085.1, on the reverse strand, counting down.
AGCCGGAATATCCTGGGGAGAGAATACCTCCGGTAACACGGCATGTTGGAACCCATAATTGGCCATGAAGGGAGACGTCCCAGAGGAAGAGTTCACCGCCGTGTTCCTGGCAAACTCAGCCCAAGGCAGGAGGTCAACCCAATTGTCTTGGTGATCGGAGACATAGCAACGAAGGAATTGCTCCAAGGCCTGATTAGATCGTTCTGCGGCCCCATTGGACTGAGGGTGGTAGGCCGATGAGAAAGAGAGATGAATCCCCAACTGGGAGCAAAAGGCGCGCCAGAACCTGGACACAAACTGACTCCCCCGATCCGACACAATCTCCTTGGGCAAACCGTGCAACCGGAAGACCTCCCTGGCAAAAATCGAGGCCAACTCTTGTGCAGAGGGTAACTTCTTGAGAGGTACACAGTGGCACATTTTGGAAAACCGATCCACTATCATGAGAATGACCGTATGGCCTCGGGATGCAGGGAGGTCCACAATGAAATCCATCCCCAGGTGTGACCATGGACACTCCCCGGTGGCTATGGGTTGCAAAAGGCCCAACGGAAGGTGCCGAGGGGACTTACTCTGGGCACAAACGGAGCATGCCGCTACATATGCGGCGATGTCGGAACGTAGAGAAGGCCACCAGAACAGACGTGAAACAGCCCAGAACAGCTGATTCTTTCCAGGATGCCCCGCGGCCTTGGAGTTATGGTAGGTTCGCAACAACTGAGTGCGCAACTCCTCAGGCACAAAACACCTGCCGTTGGGTCTCCCAGAGGGAGCACCAGATTGAGCCGCCAAAATCTGCTCACCCAGGGGAGAGGTCAGGCTGGTGCGAATGGCGGCCAGGATCTGATTCGGAGGTATGACCGAAGTCGGAATCGACTCCTCCCCGGACAGCTCGGAGTACTGCCGTGATAAGGCATCCGCTCTGATGTTCTTGGAACCGGGTAGGTAGGAGACCACGTAATTAAAACGTGACAAGAACAGAGCCCATCTGGCCTGACGTGGTGTCAATCTCTTGGCCTCAGAGAGGTAGGTCAGATTCTTGTGGTCCGTCAGGATGAGAACCGGAACCACCGAGCCCTCGAGCAAGTGCCTCCATTCTTTAAGGGCCTGCACGATGGCCAATAACTCCCTGTCACCAATCTGATAGTTGCACTCCGCGGAAGACAGTTTCCGGGAGTAAAACCCACAAGGAAGCAGAGGACCCTCTGGTGTTCTACGCTGAGACAGGAGGGCGCCTACTCCCGTCTCAGACGCGTCCACCTCGAGGACAAACGACAACCCAGGGTTGGGATGCGACAGAATCGGAGCCGACACAAAGGCGGACTTTAGAGCCTCAAAAGCTTGGATGGCCTCGGGCGGCCAGACCTGGGGATTACTGCCCTTCCTGGTCAGATCCGTGAGAGGCTTGGCTAGCATGGAAAAGTCCCTGATGAACTTCCGATAATAATTGGCGAAGCCCAAAAAGCGCTGCAGGGCACGAAGACCACTGGGCTGGGGCCACTGTAAGACAGCCGAAACCTTCTCAGGATCCATGGAGAACCCCTCAGCGGAAATGATGTAACCTAAGAAGGTTACCTGGGATCGGTGAAATTCGCATTTCTCAAGCTTACCGAACAGCTTGTTCTCTCGTAACCGTTGCAACACTCGTCTGACATCCAGAATGTGGGCCTCCATGGATTCAGAATATACCAAGATGTCATCCAAATAGACCACCACACACTGCTGCAACAGGTCACGGAAAACATCGTTGATGAATTCCTGGAAGACTGCGGGCGCATTGCACAACCCAAAGGGCATAACCAAGGATTCATAATGACCGGTCCTGGTGTTAAACGCGGTCTTCCACTCATCGCCCGCCTTGATCCTTACCAGGTTATATGCCGCCCTCAGGTCGAGTTTGGTAAAGACCGTGGCCCCTTTGAGGCGATCGAACAGCTCGGAAATCAAGGGTATCGGGTAAGCGTTCTTGATCGTGATGCGATTGAGACCCCTGTAATCGATGCAAGGCCTCAACTCACCGCCCTTCTTTTTCACAAAGAAAAATCCAGCCCCTGCCGGGGACGAGGATTTGCGAATGTGTCCGCGTGAAAGCGCCTCCCTCACGTACTCCTCCATGGCCTCATTCTCCGCTACCGACAGTGGATAGACTTTGCCACGAGGAGGAACGGCACCAGATTGTAACTCTATGGCACAATCGTATGGGCGGTGCGGAGGTAGGGCAACCGCACGCACCTTATCGAATACATCCCGGTACTCCTCGTATTCAGGAGGCAACAGAGAGTCCGAGGAAGTACACACCAACTTGACAGGCCCATGGATGCAACTAGCCCCACACTGCGGTGACCACGAGAGGATCTCGGCCGATTTCCAATCGAAAGTCGGATTATGCTTCTGGAGCCAGGGGTACCCCAAGACCACCGAGTAGTGTGGAGACAAAATAACCTGGAGACAGACCGACTCTCTGTGAACGGCACCAATGGCCATCCCCACTGGAAGGGTCTCATGAGTCACGTGTGGCGGCAGAAGGGGTCTGCCGTCTATCGCCTCAAGAGCCAATGGGGAACCTCGAGGCTGCAGAGGAATGGAATTGGCGGCAGCGAACACACTATCAATGAACAAACCACCAGCACCAGAGTCCACCAACGCCTGGGTCGTCACCGAGCCCCCGACCCAGGAGAGGACAACAGTAATCAGTGGTTTGTCAACACGGGAAACCGGGGACGAGGAGACTCCACCCAAGATCTGCCCCCGACAGGATCTCAGGTGCGAGCGTTTCCCGGACGGTTCGGGCATGCCAACTGAAAATGCCCACCGAGACCACAGTACATGCATCGGCCCTCGCGTCTCCGGAGTACCCTCTCCCCCTCGGACAGGCAAGCAAACCCCAGCTGCATGGGTTCACCCCTAGACAAGTCATCCCCAGGAGGCGTGGGAGGAGAGGGAGGCACGGGTGGGACAGCAAACGTAGGCGCCAATCTGTTAGAAGGCCTCCGCAGGCTCTCCTGAAAGGAAGGTCTCTCCCTGAGTCTGGTGTCAATCAAAATCAGGAAAGAAATAAGAGACTCGAGCTCCACAGGTAGGTCCTTAGCTGCAACCTCATCCTTCAAGGCATCCGAGAGACCATGAGAGAAAGCAGCGACCAGAGCCTCATTATTCCAGCCCACCTCTGCTGCCAGGGTACGAAACTCAATAGCGTATTCAGCTACGGATCGTGAACCCTGTCTGATGGACATAAGGAGCTTCGCAGCAGAGGCAGCACGAGCCGGCACATCGAATACCTTCCGAAGAGAAGCAACAAAACCGGAAAACTCGGCAACCACCGGATTGTTGTTCTCCCATAAAGGGCTGGCCCAGGCCAAGGCCTTGTCCGAGAGCAGCGAGATCAAGAAGCCCACCTTTGATCTCTCAGTAGGAAAGGCATGTGGCAGCAACTCGAAGTAAATGCCCACCTGGTTAAGGAAACCTCGGCACTGAGTTGGCTCTCCCCCAAAGCGCTGTGGAAGGGGGGCAGAACCGGTCATACCCCGAAACACCGCAGGCGCAGCAACAGGTGTCGGGGTAGACTCTGGCGCATCAACCGTAGCAGCAGTAGGAGCGGGCCCAGGAGCGACAACCGACCCATCGGCAACGGAAGCTAAATGAGCTGTGCGTTCAAGCAGGGTTTGCAACACCACAGCGAACCGACCCAACAGGTGATCCTGCTGATCAAGTCTGGCAACCAGCATAGGTAGCGAGGATGGCCCTGTACCGTCAGAATTCATGGCTTGGTCCTAATGTCATGGAACCATGAACCAGACGTACAACAAGAGATGAGTGGAAATAAGAAGGCTTTATTGAAAATAAAGCTGTAAGGCAAAAGTCCAAACGGATGGCTAAACCGAAGCAGGGTCTTGCTACCCTTCTGATCAGGAACCAGAAGGGTAGTCAGATGAAGCCATATATATGAGCTAGGCATCCAGCTCCTCCCAGTGGGAAGGAGGAGCCGCAGGGTGGGAGGCTACAAGAAACCCAGAAACCAAGATGGCCGCCAGCACATGTCAAACGAAGGAGAACAGCAAGGAGGTAAGACCATGACAGAACAGAAGTATTCATTAAGGCAGTCGGCTAGCCCTTTATTCTCTTCTACATACCTTCCGTCCTTTGTTTTTAATTTAGTTATTCCTTGTTTTAATTTCCTTTTTTCATTTATATATCTGAAGAATGTCTTATCCCCTTTTTTCATAGACTGAGCTAATTTTTCTTCTGCCTGCGCTTTAGAAGTTCTTATAACTTGCTTGGCCTCTTTCTGCCTAATCTTGTAGATTTCCTTATCTTCATTGCTTTTTTTTTTGTTTTTATAATTACAAAATTCTAGCTTTTTATTTTTAATGATTTGGGCCACTTCTGCTGAGTACCACAGTGGTCTCTTCCTTTTTTTGCTTTTACTGACAAGTCTAATGCAATTTTCTGTTGCCTTCAATAATGCACCTTTTAAGTAGTCCCATTTCTCCTGGACTCCATGTAATCCGTTCCAGTCTGATAAGGACTCATTTATGACTAATTTCATTTTTGAAAAGTCTGTTTTTCTAAAATCTAAAACTTTTGTTTTTGTGTGGTGGGACTCTTTCACAGTTCTTATATTAAACCACACTGACTGGTGATCACTAGATCCCAAGGTTTCGCCCACAATGACATCATATACCGAATCCCCATTTGTGAATACCAAATCCAAAATGGCCTCCCTCCGGGTTGGCTCCTCAACCATTTGTTGTAGGGATAACCCCAGTAGGGAATTTAGAATATCTGTACTCCTGGTAGAACTTGCTATTTTGGTTTTCCAGTTTATAACTGGAAGATTGAAATCTCCCATAATTATAACTTCTCCTTTCATTGTCATTTTAGCTATTTCTTCAACTAGTAGATCATCTAGTTCTTTAACTTGACCAGGTGGTCTATATATCACACCTACACGAGTTACTGCATGATTAGCAAACTGCAACGTAACCCAAACTGACTCTATGTTGGCCTCACCAACTTGTATTAGGTTAGATTTAATGCTATCTTTCACATACAGGGCCACTCCTCCTCCTTTATTGCCTTCTCTGTCTCTTCTGTATAAAGAGTACCCTGGTATGGTTATGTCCCAGTAATTTCTTTCATTAAACCATGTCTCCGTAACAGCCACTAAATCTACATTCTCAGATGCCATTATTGACCCAAGTTCATTGATTTTTTTACCTAAACTGCGAGCATTTGAAGACAGGACTCTGAGCTTATCATTTCTTAACCTCTGTGCTTCTGACCTGTTCTGGCATTGTTTTGGGGGGCAATTGGACTCTTTTATTTTCACTCTTTTGCCCCCCCTTTCTTGTTTAAATACTCTTTCGCAAATTCTTGGAGTTGTTCACTAAGTACATTTGTTCCTTTGAGAGAAAGATGCAAACCATCTTTTTTGTACAGTTCCTTTCTATTCCAAGTAGAGCTATCATGAGAAACAAAGCCAAATCCTTGCTCTTGACACCATTTACCAAGCCATATGTTGAACTCCTTTATGCGCCTCTGCCTATCATTATGAACATTATGCACAGGCAGAACTTCAGAAAATGAAATGGTGGATGCAAAATCCTGTACGTCATTACCAAGTGTGATAAAAGATTGTTTCACCTCTGACACTTCATTGCAAGCCAGGTCATTTGTCCCTAGATGGACAAGAACATCCACGTCCCCTTCCTGCTTTGCTTGCTTAACAATATTAATAATACTTCTTCTATCTCTTCTAGCAGTAGCCCCAGGGAGACATCTCACAAAGCCATTTTCTTTAAGCTCCACACTTCTTATGATTGAATCACCCAGCAACAGCTGCTTCCTTTGAGACTTCACTTTATCTTTTTTGTCCTTGGCTGCAGTCTTGCATACATTAGACATAGGAGTCGATGGTTTCTCACCCTCTGTGCTTGAGTCCATATCCATGTTGTCCTTACATTCTGAGAGTGCTGCAAATAAATTATGGAGAACCACCGACTGTGGGACATGTCTTCTATCCACTACTCTAAGTCTTCCAGAACCTACAGTAACCCATCTGCCATTTCTGGGGGTCCTCTGTGGCAGTGGCATTGCAGCAGTCCTAGCTGGAGTTTGTTTAACAGATAATTTAAATATCTCAGATTTCAAAAATGCATTTCCTGCTGCAGTAAGGAGAACTGTCTACAGATCTGACAGCATCCGAATCTCCAAAGAGTGGAACATGAAATAAATGCACAACAATTCCTGCACTGAACCAAGTCTGCCATTTTAAAGAGGAAAAAAAATAAATTAGAACATTTAACTCAAAAATATCCTCTTTTTTTTTTTTTTTTTATTCTACTGCTTCATTTCCTGAAACAGATGCTGCTACATATGGCTGGTCAGGGAACTGGAGACATGGCGCCTAGATCTCATGGCCACACTAGGCCTGTGGGGGCTGAATTGGAGGAGGAGGAGGAAGAGGAGGACATTGGAGCACAAGCAATGTGTAGCGAAATGGGTGGTTTTGCTGCACAGGTGAAAGCAGAGGAGGAGCAGGAGCATCCAGAGCAGCTACAGGGCAATGTTGAAGATGAGGCGAAGGATCTAGACACACCGTGGCAGTATGCAGTGGAGATGGAGGCAGGGAGTCCCTCCGAGTTGCTTGCGCAAATGGCCCACTGCATGCTCACTTGCTTGGGTAGTGACAGCCGAATTGTCATTATTCGGCTGAGGCATAACTTCTGTCTCTCACCCTTGTTGGACCCTCGCTACCGGTCCAAAATGAGGGCCTTTTTTACACCCGCTGAGAGGGAGGACAAACTGAACTACTATAGAGACATCCTATGTAATCAGTTGGCCGCTGCCTATCTGCACCATCGTCCATCCTCTCGCAGGTCTGACCAGGGGGCCCTCTGCACTCACATTCCACTGCCATGGCTGCTGTTAAGGGGTGAGGTGGCAGGAGCAGTACCAGCTCCATCAGTAGCGGCCGGAGTCTATAGTCACTGATGAGCAGCTTTCTTCATCCGCATAGTGAAGAAACTACTCACCAGCAGCTAGACGTAGAGCAGGACCTGAACCAGCAGGTGGTGGCATACTTAGAGTGCACCCTGCCAGCCGACCTTAAAGATCTGCTGGACTACTGGGCAGCCAAACTGGATTTGTGGCCGCAATTGTGTGAGTTTGCACTGGAAAAGCTTTCTTGCCCGGCCAGTAGTGTGTCCTCAGAGCAGGAGTTTAGTGCGGCGGGGACAATAGTTACACCAAAAAGAACTTGCCTGTGCACCCAAAATGTGGTTAAACTGACCTTTGTCAAGATGAATCAGGCGTGGATCAGCCAGGATTTCCACACACCAATTCCTGATGAATCAAACTAGGTCATCCCTGGTGCCACACCAACACTTTGACAAAAGAGACTGGTTTCTTCTGGCTACCTACCTCAGCTACTACTCTGATGCTGCCACCCGCCTGATGCCACACATGTGATGCCAAGTGCTCCTTCTTTCACCCACCATCTTCAGCGGGTACTGGTATTGTCACCCACTTTCACACTCTGTCACCTTGCCCCTGTGGTCTCCAGATGCTACTCCTACCTCCACTCTATGTCACCTTGCCACTCTGTGGCCTCCTGATGCTTCCTCCACCTCCACACTCTGTCATTGTGCCACTCTGTGGCCTCCTAATGCTGCTGCCATCTCCAAACTATGTCATTTTTTCACTCTGTGGCCTCCTCATGCTGTTCCTACCTCCACTCTATGTCACCTTGCCACTCTGTGGCCTCCTGATGCTGCCGCTACCTCCACACTCTGTCATTGTGCCACTCTGCGTCCTCCTGATGCTGCCGCCACCTACAGACTCTGTCATTGGGTCAGTCAGTGGTCTCCTGATGCTGCCGCCAGCTCCAGACTGTCATTGGGCACTCTGTGGTCTCCTCATGCTGCTGCCACCTCTACACTACAGTATGTCACCTTGCCACTCTGTGGCCTCCCCATGCTGCTGCCACCTCCACGCTCTGTCAATGCACCACTCTGTGGCTTCCTGATGCTGCTGCCGCCTCCAAACTATGTCACCTTGCCACACTGCATCCTCCCCATGCTGCTTCCACCTCCACACTCTGTTATTGTGCCCCTCTGCGGCATCCTCATGCTGCTGCCACCTCCAAACTCTTTCACTCTGCCACTCTGTGACCTCCTCATACTGTCCATACCTCCACTCTATTTCACCTTGCTACTCTGTGGCCTTCTGATGCTGCCTCCATCTCCACACTCATTGTGGCCACTCTGCATCCTCTTGATGCTGCCACCACTTATAGACTCTGTCATTGGGCCAGTCTGTGGCCTCCTGATGCTGCCGCCACTGCCAGACTCTGTCATTGGGCACTCTGTGGTTTCCTCACGCTGCTGCCACCTCCACACTACAGTATGTCACCTTGCCACTCTGTGGCCTCCTCATGCTGCTGCCACCTCCACACTCTGTCATTGTGCACTCTGAGGCCTCCTGATTTTGCCGCCACCTACAGACTCTGCCACCTCCACTCTATGTCAACTAGCCACTCTGTGACCTTCTTATGCTGCTGTCACCTACAGATTCTGCCACCTCCACATTATGTCACCTAGCCACTCTGTGGCCTCCTGATGCTGACGCCACCTCCACACTATTTCATTGTGCCACTCTGCGTCCTCGTGATGCTGCCGCCACCTACAGACTCTGTCATTGGGCCAGTCTGTGGCCTCTGCATGCTTCTACCACCTCCAGTCACTGTCATTGGGAACTCTGTGGTCTCCTCATGCTGTTTCCACCTCCACACTACAGTATGTCACCTTGCCACTCTGTGGCCTCCTCATGCTGCCGCCACCTTCAGACTCTGTCAGTGGGCTACTCTGCATCCTCTTGATGCTGCCACCACTTATAGACTCTGTCATTGGGCCAGTCTGTGGCCTCCTGATGCTGCCGCCACTGCCAGACTCTGTCATTGGGCACTCTGTGGTTTCCTCACACTGCTGCCACCTCCACACTACAGTATGTCACCTTGCCACTCTGTGGCCTCCTCATGCTGCTGCCACCTCCACACTCTGTCATTGTGCCACTCTGAGGCCTCCTGATTTTGCCGCCACCTACAGACTCTGCCACCTCCACACTATGTCAACTAGCCACTCTGTGACATTCTGATGCTGCTGTCACCTACAGATTCTGCCACCTCCACATTATGTCACCTAGCCACTCTGTGGCCTTCTGATGCTGCCGCCACCTCCACACTATTTCATTGTGCCACTCTGCGTCCTCGTGATGCTGCCGCCACCTACAGACTCTGTCATTGGGCCAGTCTGTGGCCTCTGCATGCTTCTACCACCTCCAGTCACTGTCATTGGGAACTCTGTGGTCTCCTCATGCTGTTTCCACCTCCACACTACAGTTTGTCACCTTGCCACTCTGTGGCCTCCTCATGCTGCCGCCACCTTCAGACTCTGTCAGTGGGCCACTATGTGGTATCCTCATGCTGCTTTCACCTTAACACAATGTCATTTGGCCACTCTGTGGCCTCCTTATGCTGCCGCCACCTCCACACCATTTCATTGTGCCACTCTGCGTCCTCCTGATGCTGCCACTACCTTAAGACTCTGTCATTGTGCCACTCTGTGGTCTCCTCATGCTGCTTTCACCTCACCAAAATGTCATAGGGCCACTGGACTTCTCATGCTGCTCCCACCCTCCCTACTCCATTGCTGGGCCACTATTTAGCCTTTTTGGCTTGACTGACATCATCACCTTTTTTTTTACCCTTCCTCTGATCTTTCAGAAGGAAGATAAAATTAGATGCACAACGGATCCTGTCTGTGTAGCATCTGTAAGGCCTGTATGGTCCCATCAGAATTGGCTTGTGATTTGGTAGCCAAAAGAAGGAGTGGGTACAAAACACCGAAAATTTGCAAATATTCCATTTACGTGTTATCTGTTTTGGAACCACTCCTGTTTTTTTGGGCATTAGCAATACTGATGGATTACTGACCAAATGCTGACCGAGTAAAGGCGGATGCTTCACAGACAGGATCCATTTTTTGTGGGTTATTGTTCTGACGGATCAGAGGAAGGGCAAAATAATTAATGACGTACATACACTTACTGCTGACACCCTCTCTACTCTGTCGGGGGGCTCTACTTGTATAAGCGTCATCTATGTAAAATCAGCTGACAATGATGTAAAAGGAGTGTGCTTCTTTTTGGCGCTAACATCGACCTGTTAGGCTGAGTTCATACTTGAGTTATGTGGTCAGTTTTGGCTCCGTGACTGCCCAAGTAAATGAAGTGTGCTGTGATTCTAAGTGTGACGCCTGTCATCTGCATGTCATATAGTATTATTTCACTACAAAAGCAGACTCCCTTATGCGTGTTACTGCAAGGCACAGTGTTCTACACCACTATAAACATTCTGTGGATCCTGGAAATAGCCCTTTTTTTACATAATTCGCCACAAATTTATTCAGATCGAACCAAAACAAATTTGAATCGAGTTTTTGAAAAATTTGCTCATTTCTTACTGTCAGCCAAGGCCGGGATCCTGCCTGAGTGTGGTGGCTTCTTTACACAAATGTGTTTGCCATCCAGTGCCCCAATGCAGTTAGGAAACTTCACTGATTGGTAAAGTCCCTCGGCGATTCAAAGCCAATCTTCCGCCTTGGCGGTGGGCATCACCGCTTCTCTGAGTGGCTGCCAGATGACTTTGCAGGTATGACAGACAATTTCAGAGATTTTTGAGATGATAAGGAGTAAGGAGAAACTCGAAATGCAACGATGCAAATGAGTTTCCGGATGCAAGGAATCTAAAAATAAAAAAAATAAATAAATAAAAAGTTTTACTATTCATTTTCAATAAGTTAATATTCAATATATATTATTTAAAAAGATAAAATTCACTTACCTCAAGGTGACAATCAACCTTTGCTCTGCAATAATACAGCACCTCATAATGGTGTCCATGAAAGTCAGGTCAGGATGAAGACAGACCAGCAGGTGAGCTAATGCTTCCATGGACATCCAGCAATAGTTTTCGAATTTGATGGGGTCACGTCGCAGATAGTTATACAAAGTATGAAATTGTCCTTTGAAAAGGTGCTTTGTGACAATAGGATGGACCTACTTCCATCTCCTTTTCCTTCCCTGTTCTTCGTCCAGCATCGCTGACTGCCATCCGAATTGCAGAGAAAGAATCCAGTTAAATAGTACTTCATTCATAAGGTCTTCTGCCATGATGATCGCTAAGAGTTATGAAGAAAACAATGGTAGCCAAGCAAAGGTTTCTCACACAGCTCTGAATGACACCTACAGCACAATAAAATGGTGCCTGTACTATCACATGTCCTCTGTTTTAAACATCTTATTTTTTATTTTATTTTTGGTGCCCTAGCAACATGTATTCTTCCTTCCATTTTTCTTGCGGAAAAACAGAACAGATGTACATTTGGAAAAATTTAAGGTTTTTGCGGAAACACGGATACGCAAAAAAACATGTGAATGGACCCTAAGTTGAAATTACATGAACAGGGAAATAATAGGGCAGAACTACAACTCCCAGGTCTTTCACTAGTTTTCTACACTGGTCAGATTAAGATGACATCACCAAAGGTTATTCTCCACGTCTTATATTATCCTGTCACAGGTAGCTATATAAGTGTTATTAGTGGGCATGGCCTATCCTCCACTGCGGGCCCATGTTATTTTGAATCATTTCCTTATCCACATTTGTTAGCAGGGCAATTGTAGTGCTCTTACACCCACTTTGGAGCCTTTTGCAGCCCTTTAGCCCTTTCTATGATTTTTTAAAGCCATTTTAGTGCCTCAAACTCTGCTCCCCTATTGACTGCAGTGGGGTTCATTGTTCGTGGTTAAGTTCAGGTCAAGTTGGGAACCTGACCTGAACTTTGAAATGAAGTTTGGCCGAACCTTGACATCCACCGGTCCACTCATCTGTAGTGTTCACGTCAGGGGCGTAACTAGAAGTGACTGGGCCCCACAGCAAATATTTGTAAGGGGCCCCCATAATGTGCCAGTATAAAATACCCCTATAGAGTGCCCACAGTAAATTCCCCCATAGTGCTCCTCTCCCCCCTTCCTGCTAGTGCCCCCATAATGTACCAGTATAAAACACCCCATATATAGTGCCCCAGTAGATGCCCGGCCTCTGATAGGCTGCCGGCCTAGTGTCCCCCATAATGCGCCCCAATAATGTGCCAGTAAGTGTCCCCCCATCATGTGCCTCTCCCCCCCACACATATCCCAGGACTTGAACCCACGACCTTCTGCTTCAGAGGCAAAGCAGCTAACCACTAGACCATACCAGCTGCCTTCCTGCTGACTGAAAAAATATCTATACACATGACAGCTGCTCATATATAGAGCTATAGCAGAGCTGAGTGTGCCGAGACAGCTGTCATATAGAGATATAGCTGTATCTCAGATATAGCAGATATATCTCTATATGACAGCTGTTCCAGCACAATCAGCTCTGCTATATCTCTATATATGACAGCTGCCCCAGCAAACCCAGCTCTGCTACATCTATACACATGACAGCTGCCCAAACACACCCAGCACTGCTATATCTCTATATGACAGCTGTCCCTGCACACTCAGCTCTGCTATATCTCTATATATGATAGCTGCTCCAGCACACCCAGCTCTGCTACATCTATATATCTCTAAGTATTGCTATACAGTAGATAGCTATATAGAGATATAGCATAGCTGAGTGTGCTGTGGCAGCTGTCATGTGTATAGATGTAGCAGGGCTGGCTGTGTTTCGGCAGCTGTCATGTGTATAGATGTAGTAGAGCTGGGTTTGCTGGGGCAGCTGTCATATATAGAGATATAGTAGAGCTGAGTGTGCTGGTGCAGCTGTCATATGTATAGATGTAGTAGAGCTGGGTTTGCTGGGGCAGCGGTCATATATAGAGATATAGCATAGCTGAGTGTGCTGGGACAGCTGTCATATAGAGATATAGCAGTGCTGGGTGTGTTGGGGCAGCTGACGTGTCTATTGATGTAGCAGAGCTGGCTGTGTTTCGGCAGCTGTCATGTGTATAGATGTAGTAGAGCTGGGTTTGCTGGGGCAGCTGTCATATATAGAGATATAGTAGAGCTGAGTGTGCTGGTGCAGCTGTCATGTGTATAGATGTTACAGAGCTGGGTGTGTTTGGGCAGCTGTCATGTGTATAGATGTAGTAGAGCTGGGTTTGCTGGGGCAGCTGTCATATATAGAGATATAGCAGAGCTGAGTGTGCTGGGACAGCTGTCATATAGAGATATAGCAGTGCTGGGTGTGTTGGGGGCAGCTGACGTGTCTATTGATGTAGCAGAGCTGGCTGTGTTTCGGCAGCTGTCATTTGTATAGATGTAGTAGGGCTGGGTTTGCTAGGGCAGCTGTCATATATAGAGATATAGCAGAGCTGAGTGTGCTGGTGCAGCTGTCATGTGAATAGATGTAGTAGAGCTGGGTTTGCTGGGGCAGCTGCCATATATAGAGATATAGCAGAGCTGAGTGTGCTGGGATAGCTGTCATATAGAGATATAGCAGTGCTGGGTGTGTTTGGGCAGCTGTCATGTGTATAGATGTAGCACAGCTGGGTTTGCTGGGGCAGCTGTCATATATAGAGATATAGCAGAGCTGAGTGTGCTGGGACAGCTGTCATATAGAGATATAGCAGTGCTGGGTGTGTTGGGGACAGCTGTCATGTGTATAGATGTACACTTACCCAGTAGAAGTCTCATATTTTTATGGCTGTGAGGGTTAATGTTTTGCCTCTGGTACACTGATATATTGGAGGTTGTGGGTTCAAATCCCAGACACTTTAGCAGACAGTAAGTTTAGATAACATTAGCGGCTGCTGCTGTGAAGGGGCCCTGAACACGATATTTAACCACCTAACGCAGATGTGCGGTCTGGAGGCGGCAGCGATGTGCACAGTCACGCATATATGCATCATCACGCGAGATTTCCTGTGAACGCGTGCGCTCACAGGAATGGAAGCTGAGCAGGTGGATCTCCAGCCTGCCAGTGGCGGTCACTCGCTGATTTTTTGTGCAAAGTACCAGAAAACACTACACTACACCTGTCACTTATTAACCCCTTATGAACCACTGATCACCCCATATAGACTCCCTGATCACCCCCCTGTAAGGCTCCATTCAGAGGTCCGTATGATTTTTACGGATCCACTGATACATGGATCGGATCCACAAAACACATGCGGACGTCTGAATGGAGCCTTACAGGGGGGTGATCAATGACAGAGGGGTGATCACCCATATAGACTTCATGATCACCTCCGTCATTGATCACCCCCCTGTAAGGCTCCATTCAGACGTCCGTATGATTTTTACGGATCCACTGATACATGGATCGGAGCCGCAAAACACATGCGGATGTCTGAATGGAGCCTTAGAGGGGGGTGATCAAAGACAAGGGGGTGATCACGCATATAGACTTCCTGATCACTTCCCTGTCATTAATCACCACCCTGTCATTGATCACCCCCCTCTGTAAGGCTCCATTCAGACGTCCGTATGATTTTTACGGCTCCACTGATACATGGATCGGAGCCGGAAAACACATGCGGATGTCTGAATGGAGCCTTACAGGGGGGTGATCAATGACAAGGGGGTGATCACGCATGTAGACTTCCTGATCACTTCCCTGTCATTGATCACCCCCCTGTAAGGCTCCATTTAGACGTCCGTATGATTTTTACGGATCCACTGATACATGGATCGGATCCGCAAAACACATGCGGATGTCTGAATGGAGCCTTACAGGGGGGTGATCAATGACAGAGGGGTGATCACCCATATAGACTCCCTGATCACCCCCCTGTCATTGATCACCCCCCTGTAAGGCTCCATTCAGACGTCCGCATGTGTTTTTTCGGATCCGATCCATGTATCCGTGGATCCGTAAAAAATCATACGGGGGTCTGAATGGAGCCTTACAGGGGGGTGATCAATGACAGAGGGGTGATCACCCATATAGACTCCCTGATCACCTCCGTCATTGATCACCCCCTGTAAGGCTCCATTCAGACGTCCGTATGATTTTTACGGATCCACTGATACATGGATCGGATCCGCAAAACACATGCGGACGTCTGAATGGAGCCTTACAGGGGGTGATCAATGACAGGGGGGTGATCACCCCATATAGACTCCCTGATCACCCCCCTGTCATTGATCACCCCCTGTAAGGCTCCATTCAGACATTTTTTTGGGCACAAGTTAGCGGAAATTTTTTGTTTGTTTTTGTTTTTGTTATTTCTTACTAAGTCTCATATTCCACTAACTTGTTTTAAAAAAATAAAATCTCACATGAACTCACCATACCCCTCACGGAATCCAAATGCGTAAAATTTTTTAGACATTTATATTCCAGACTTCTTCTCACGCTTTAGGGCCCCTAAAATGCCAGGGTAGTATAAATACCCCACATGTGACCCCATTTCGGAAAGAAGACACCCCAAGGTATTCCGTGAGGGGCATATTGAGTCCATGAAATATTGAAATTTTGGTCCCAAGTTAGCGGAAAGGGAGACTTTGTGAGAAAATACAAAAAAAATCAATTTCCGCTAACTTCTGCCAAAAAATAAAAAATTCTAGGAACTCGCCATGCCCCTCACGGAATACCTTGGGGTGTCTTCTTTCCAAAATGGGGTCACATGTGGGGTATTTATACTGCCCTGGCATGTTAGGGGCCCGAAAGCGTAAGAAGAAGTCTGGGATCCAAATGTCTAAAAATGCCCTCCTAAAAGGAATTTGGGCACCTTTGCGCATCTAGGCTGCCAAAAAGTGTCACACATGTGGTATCGCCGTACTCTGGAGAAGTTGCGGAATGTGTTTTGGGGTGTCATTTTACATATACCCATGCTGGGTGAGATAAATATCTTGGTCAAATGCCAACTTTGTATAAAATTTTTTGAAAAAGTTGTCTTTTGCCAAGAAATTTTCTCTCACCCAGCATGGGTATATGTAAAATGACACCCCAAAACACATTCCCCAACTTCACCTGAGTACGGCGATACCAGATGTGTGACACTTTATTTCAGCCAAGGTGGGCAAAGGGGCACATATTCCAAAGAGCACCTTTCGGATTTCGCAGGCCATTTTTTACACATTTTGATTGCAAACTACTTCTCACACATATGGGCCCCTAAATTGCCAGGGCAGTATAACTACGCCACAAGTGACCCCATTTTGGAAAGAAGACACCCCAAGGTATTCCGTGAGGGGCATGGCGTGTTCCTAGAATTTTTTATTTTTTGTCGCAAGTTAGTGGAATATGAGACTTTGTAAGAAAAAAAAAAAAAAATCATCATTTTTCGCTAACTTGTGACAAAAAATAAAAAGTTCTATGAACTCACTATGCCCATCAGCGAATACCTTAGGGTGTCTACTTTCCGAAATGGGGTCATTTGTGGGGGTTTTCTACTGTCTGGGCATTGTAGAACCTCAGGAAACATGACAGGTGCTCAGAAAGTCAGAGCTGCTTCAAAAAGCGGAAATTCACATTTTTGTACCTTAGTTTGTAAACGCTATAACTTTTACCCAAACCATTTTTTTTTTTTTGCCCAAACATTTTTTTGTATCAAAGACATGCAGAACAATACATTTAGCGAAAAATTTATACATGGATGTCGTTTTTTTTGCTAAATTTTACAGCTGAAAGTGAAAAATGTAATTTTTCTGCAAAAAAATCAGCAATAAAATACCACCAAATGAAAGCTCTATTAGTGAGAAGAAAAGGAGGTAAAATTCATTTGGGTGGTAAGTTGCATGACCAAGTGATAAACGGTGAAAGTAGTGTAGTGCAGAATTGTAAAAAGTGGCCTGGTCATTAAGGGGGTTTTAGCTAGCGGGGTTGAAGTGGTTAACTAACTTGAAAATAAACTGTCACACACGCTGCCGGGGGGCCAGGCCCCCTTGGAAGCCCGGGCCTCGAAGCAGCTGCTTCCCTGGTAGTTACGCCACTGGTTCACGTTGTTTTTCACATAAGTAATTTCATTACCTTGATTCTGTCATTGTTGTAAAATTGCAGTGTGATACTACTGAGTTTAGGTTGTTCACATTCTGTGACTTATGGGATGGAAGATACTTCATCCCATAAAACCTGCCCCTTACCTTACTGCCCCCACCAGTTCCACAATTAACAGACAGAAACATCTTCTTGGGAAAAGAGCCTTCTCGGCCAATTTATTAAACAACATTAATTATCACTTAACAGAAATACGTAATAACACGCATAACATATCAATTACCATAACATATGAACCATTGCATAGGATCCTAGAAGGCAACAGGTAAGCTGTGCTCTCCACCATTCACCTCCACTTGTCATACCGCCTTACCCTCGGCCGCGGTCACCGACCCGAGAGCACCGAATCCTCCATACTGTAATTGATCTCCCCTGTAGGCCCATCTGCCCAACAGGAGCCCTATGCACAAGCTTACCGAACCTCCTGAGATGCACACTCCACCTTGGCATGCACCTATTAAACTTATCATTGCCTTCCAGGACCCTCCATTACCACGCCACAAATGACCATAGGAGACACCTCACCTATGGGAGTCCCGCCACACACGAAGAGCCGTCTCCAGACCCTCCTGAATCCCTAAGGCCCACATATAAATTCCCACCTCGTTCAGGTGAACACCATCAGGCGCCCAACCTCCCTATTAAGCTTAGCCCGAGCCCTGTTAAGACGGTACACCGACCTCGCAAAATGCCACACCCTCCGAGCCACCACCTCAGACCAAACCACCAACATACCCGGAACATCAGACCACAAACGCAAACCCCAATTGCCGTCCGTTCCTCCGCACGTCCGCCCGCAATGCTCCCCAGTACACGTAGGAATGTCCGAAGATCCATGCCATACAAGCCGACCCTGTAAACACAAAAATCAAATACTAACTCACTAATCAGCTGAACAAAATTCCGTATAACAACTGAACTTTGTTCCCCTAGGACTCACAACATATGAGGACGAACATACGATTGATAACATCTAGATTCCCACCGGCCAATCCGCTTAATGGCCTCCTCTCCCAGGCCCCATCTGGCCGCCTCCGTTGCCGCCCCAATCCTAAAGGAATGAGACGCAAAGTCCTGCGCCGGATAACCCGCTGCAACCAAACATTTCCGAAAAACCGCAACAAATTGATACCGTGACAAAGCCGACCCATCCACATGCATCAACAACGAACCCTCCACATCCGCCCTAACCGCCAACAACTCCTCTACACACCTGACCGGACACAACAATGACCCAAGCAACGGGCGCAGTATAATAACCACCCCTTTGCCCTCCTGATCCGTTTTCGACCTGCGCAATACACAACGCAAACCTCCCCCAGAAAAACACACATCCTGCCGCAACAAACCGCCCCCACACGACCGACTTCCCGACACCAATTCAGACACCCTGAAGGCCCCGAAAAAGGCCAGGGAAAAAGCAGCCCTAAACAAACAAACCTCATAAGGCGTCAAACACACCCCACAAACCGTCTCCCACAACGACTGCAACACTGCCCACGAAACTGGCCTACGAGTGTCTGGCCGAGCGGCACTTCGCCTATAACCCTTCAAAGCCTGCCGTACCAGAAAACATTTAGACACATCCACAAGCCCCCGCAACCGCAACCAAAAGGTGACAGCCGCCACCCGCTTGGAAACCACCGAAACCGACACCCCCGAACTATAAGACAAACCGATAAAATATACTAACAACATCTGAAAATCTTCCACTACCTCACAACCCCCCACCTGATCCAGCAACTGCTCCCACTGAGACCACACCGAAGAATACGCCAACCACGTACTCCTACTCACGGACCGGCAAATCAACTCAGAGGAAACCCCAAGGCCACGTTCCAGAGCCACTGAGGACATGGTAGACCCAACTTGTCCGCATCCGGCACCAGCCCGCGAAAACGATCCCACTGGAAACGAGAGAGTGAATCAGCGATGTCATTATCAACACCCGGGACATGCACAGCCACAAAACAAGAATTCAATTGCAAACCGCTAAGAACTAAATGACGAAGCAAGCGCAATACCGGAGGCGTATTAGCCGACTGACTGTTAATCGCCTGAACCACCCCCATGTTGTCACAGCAAAATCTCACTCTTTTATTCCTGAGCACATCCCCCCAAAATTCAACAGACAAAACAATTGGAAACAATTCCAACAAAACCAAATTCCTCAAAAACCCCGCTTCCACCCAAACATCCGGCCAGGCACCTGCACTCCACTGCCCCCCACAAAAGGCCCCGTAACCACAAGACCCCGACGCATCCGTACACAGCTCCAAATCAACGCTGGCAACAGGCGCCCCCATCCACACCGAACGCCCATTAAATTCTCCCAAAAAACGCTCCCACACCAGCAAGTCATCCCGAACCTCGGACGATAATCTAAAAAAATGGAAAGGCCTCTGCACACCTGCCGTCGCCATGGCCAAGCACCTGCAGAAAACCCGACCCATTGGCAGAATTCTGCACGCAAAATTCAGCTTCCCTAAAACAGACTGCACCTTTCGCAATTGCACCTTTTTTGCCTTTCTCAAGAAAGTAATATCAGCGCGCAAATCCGCCACCTTTTCCTCCGGCAACCTACACTCCATGTCCACACTATCAATCACTATACCCAAAAATTTTACAGAAGTCGCTAGACCCTCCGTCTTTTCCGGTGCCAAAGGGACCCCCAATCGACCAGCTATGCTCTCCATTGTGTGCAACAACACCGAACAAACACGCGGCCCAGCAGGTCCCATAAACAAAAAATCGTCAAGATAATGTAAAACGGAAGTCCAACCCGCTTCCTGCTTCACCACCCACTCCAAGAAAGAAGCAAACTTCTCAAACAAAGAACATGAGATTGCACAACCCATCGGCAAACAACAATCAACATAAAAACTGCCCTCCCACTTAAATCCCAACAAATGACAACTATCCGGATGAATGGGTAATAAACGGAAGGCAGCCTCTATATCCGTCTTCGCCAACAAAGCCCCCTTTCCAAAACGACGCACCCATCGAACCGCCTCATCAAACGAAGTATACGAAACCGAACAAAGCTCCTCAGCAATACCATCATTAACAGAACTACCCTCAGGAAACGACAAGTGGTGTATGAGCCTAAACTTGCCCGCCTCTTTTTTAGGAACCAAACCCAAAGGTGACACCCACAGACCCGACAACGGGGATTCCGCAAACGGGCCAGCGACCCGCCCCGCCGCGACCTCCTTACCAATCTTATCCGTTACCACGTCTGGCCTACGCAAAGCCGACGCCAGGTTACGGGGAGCCACCACCGGACTAACTGAAAAACACGGGATCCGAAAACCATCCCTGAAACCAACGAACAACAATGCAGCTGCAGCCCTATCTGGGTACCTCTCTAACCACGGCACCATCTTTTCTACCTTCACCGGTGTCACCCCTCTTCTGCGCCCCATCAACTCCTTTACCTCGCCCACGCTTGAAACACTGTGACAGACTGTGAGCCCCACCACATCCGGAACATTCATGCTTGAACCGGCAGTCGGCGAGGTATCTGCAATAACCCTCATTGAACTGCCAGCAGCACCCCTTTTTCTGCCCGCTACCAGGTTCGGACGCCGAGGAAGCCCCGGCCGCCCCACGAAAGGACTGATGACCCGCCTTTGGAGCGGCCATAAGCCGCATCCAAAGCCCGATGTCTTTATGATCCCAACGAATACTCGCCTGGACCGCCTTTCGCTGACGAAATTGTTAGTCGTACCTCAGCCATGCCACACCCCCATAAGTCCTGTGGGCCTCACCAATGGCATCCATGCAACAGAAAAGAGCGGAACAGTGTCCCAGCGCTTTCTCACCCACCACACTTGCCAGAATGGCAAAAGCCTGCAGCCAATTCAAATACGTCCGCGGTATCAACCAATACCGACGCTTCTCTTCCTCTTCCTTTTTGGACTCATCAGGCTTAACCCTATCCAAATTTACGGCATACATATTAGGACATTGTCAGACATCATCCACAACTCCATCCTCCGTCAGGCAAAACTCCATCAGCCCTCAGACATCAGACAAAACTCCGTCCTCCGTCAGGCAAAACTCCATCAGACATCAGACAAAACTCCGTCAGACAAAACTCCATCAGCCCTCAGACATCAGACAAAACTCTGTCCTCCGTCACCCAAAACTCCATCAGACCTCAGACATCAGACAAAACTCCATCCTCCGTCACCCAAAACTCCATCAGACCTCAGACATCAGACAAAACTCCGTCCTCCATCAGGCAAAACTCCATCAGACCTCAGACATCAGACAAAACTCCGTCCACCGTCACCCAAAACTCCATCAGACCTCAGACATCAGACATCAGACAAAACTCCGTCCTCCGTCAGGCAAAACTCCATCAGACCTCAGACATCAGCTAAAACTCTGTCCTCCCTCAGACATCAGCCAAAACTCCGTCCTCCCTAACTCAAAATACGCCCTACTACACACACTCTTCACCTGACGGAGCTGCTAGCTGCTGGAGAAGCAAAGGACCTGTGATGACGTCATGACCATGTGACGAGTCACGTGTGTGGGAGGGGTCAGATGTGCACAGCAGCTGGTAGAGTGTACAGAACAGTAGCCATCAAATAGAGCTCTGTACTAGAGATGTGTGTGTAACCTGCATGTAGCAGAGCTGTGTACTGTGTTACAGAGATGTATGTGTAACCTGCATGTAGCATAGCTGTGTACTGTGTTACAGAGATGTATGTGTAACCTGCAGGTAGCAGATCTGTATGTGTAACCTGCAGGTAGCAGAGCTGTGTACTGTGTAGCAGATCTGTATGTGTAACCTGCATGTAGCAGAGCTGTGTACTGTGTAGCAGAGCTGTATGTGTAACCTGCATGTAGCAGAGCTGTGAACTGTGTAGCAGAGCTGTATGTGTAACCTGCATGTAGCAGAGCTGTGTACTGTGTTACAGGGATGTATGTGCAACCTGCAGGTAGCAGTGCTGTGTACTGTGTAGCAGAGATGTGTACTGTGTTACAGAGATGTGTGTGTAACCTGCATGTAGCAGAGCTGTGTACTGTGTATATAGAGCAGTGTGTGTAACAGCATGTAGCAGAGCTGTGTACTGTGTTACAGAGATGTGTGTGTAACCTGCATGTAGAAGTGCTGTGTACTGTGTAGCAGAGCTGTATGTGTAAGCTGCATGTAGCAGAGCTGTGTACTGTGTTACAGGGAAGTATGTGCAACCTGCAGGTAGCAGAGCTGTGTACTGTGTTACAGAGATGTGTGTGTAACCTGGGAACTATAAAAAAGTGTAAAAAAAACCACATAAATATTCAGATCACCCCCCTTTTCCCAAAATTAAAATAAAAGACACATCATGGGTTTCGCAATGTGTAAAAACGCCCATTGTATAAAAATATATTCCCCATACGGCAAACAGCAAAACAGAAAAAAAAAAGAGTCCAAATGTCCGATTCGCCGTTTTTGGTCACTTCATTTGCTACAAAAATGTAAATAAAAAGTGATCAAAAAGTCTTAAACACCCCAAAATGGTATCAGTAAAAAGTTTAGATTGCCCCGCAAAAAATGAGCCCCCATCCAGCTCTGTACACATAATTACAAAAAAGTTATGGGGCTCAAAATATGGCGACAAAAAAAATCTGATATTTTAAATTTTTTATCACTATTAAAACGCAAGAAAAACTATACATATAAGGTATTGCCGGATTCGATCTGACCTGTAGAATAAAAGTAACCAGTCAGTTTTATCGCACATCAAATGTCGTAAATAAAAATCACGTAAAACTGTGGTGGAATTGCTTTTTTTTTTTCAACAGGAAGAATGGGCAGTTTTACCATCTGAGAAAATAAAGAGCCTCATCCACAACTACCACAAAAGACTTCAAGCTGTCATTGATGTTAAAGGGGGCAATACATGGTATTAATAACTGGGGTGTGTAAACTTCTGATCAGGGTCATTTGGGGAGTTTGTGTTGTGATTATGATTTATAAAGAGTAAACACCGTTGTTTGACATAAATGGCTTCAGCCGACCACTAACCACGAGCGAGAGAAAAGTGTCCGTGTTATCATTCATATTCTCTGCACAATGGTTAAAGGGGTATTCTCATCTTAATGATCACTGTTACATCTGTTAATGATTTGACAGTGATAATTTTTCTAAATACATTTTATTACCCAATTCCCATCCTTTTTTAGAAAATAAGTCGCCTCTTACCTGATGTTGTCTTTGGTCTCCCCTTGTCACGGCCACCTCTCCTGTCGAATCCAGCCGGGCCACGCTTGCGCAGAAGACGGAAAATTCTCTCCCGGCTGGGCCGCGCAATGTCCTGAACGTGCATGCAGCCGCGCATGCGCCATGATGACTTCTTCCTGGCCAGTATAGTACAGAGCCGCGAATGCGCACGCCGACTCTGTACTATACAGGCCAGGAATAAGTCACCATGGCACATGCGCGGCGCTGTGCGCGTTCAGGACATTGCGCGGCCCGGCCGGGAAAGAATCTTCAGTCTTCTGCGCGAGCGCGGCCCGGCCGGGAGAAGAATACAGGAAGTGAACGTCACGCTCAAGGAAGGTAAGTATGAAAAAGGGAAGATGAGAATACCCCTTTAAGAAATCATAAATTCTGCAAGGGTATGTAAACTTATCAGCACAACTGTAAGTAGCTGTGTGATATAAATCTGTGGAATATGGGAAGCACAAGAGGATGTGCACCATAAATCCCATCTTTGTAAGGCCTCTTGCACATGGCCGCTGTGTGACTGTGGTCGTATTGTGGACCACATACTGCGGTTCCGCAATACACAGGGCACCAGCCGTGTGCATCCCACATCCGTGATGTCGACCCATTCACTTGAACGGAACAGAAACACGGATCGGATCCCCACAGAAGCACTACAGAGTGCTTCCGTGGTGTTTCTGGCAATGCCTCCGCACAGCAAAAAAGTAGGACCTATTCAAGTTGAATGGGTCTGGATCTGTCCCGGCCGCTGCACGCACGTTGCCCCTGCATTGGGGACTGCAAATTGCTGTCCCCAATGCACGGAATGGACCAACAACTATCATGTGCAAGAGGCCTAACACTTGTGATCTGTGTGAAGCGGCATATATGCATTCATGTTGCATGTATTTATTAATTAGGGCTACTAATTCTGAGTAACTCGGAGTGACAGGAGATTTACAGAATCCGATTTTTTTTTGTCGTCATATTTTGAGCTCTATAACTTTTTGGGAATTATGTGTACAGAGCTGGATGGGGGCTCATTTTTTGCGGGGCAATCTGAACTTTTCACTGATACCATTCTGGGGTGTTTAAGACTTTTTGATCACTTTTTATTTACATTTTTGTAGCAAATGAAGCGACCAGAAACGGCGAATCGGACATTTGGACTCTTTTTTTTCTTCTGTTTTGCCGTTTGCCGTATGGGGAATATATTTTTATACAATGGGTGTTTTTACACATTGCGACACCCATGATGTGTATTTTTTTAGTTCTTTTATTTTCATTTTGGGAAAAGGGGGGTGATCTGAATTTTTATGTTTTATTTTACACTTTTTTATAGTTCCCAGGTTACACACACATCTCTGTTACACAGTAAAAAGCTCTAATACATGCGGTTACACACACATCTCTGTAACACAGTACACAGCACTGCTACATGCAGGTTGCACATACATCCCTGTAACACAGTACACAGCCTGCTACATGCAGGTTACACATACAGCTCCGCTACACAGCACACAGCTCTGATACATGCAGATTACACATACAGCTCTGCTACACAGTACACAGCTCTGCTACATTCAGGTTACAAATACAGCTCTGCTACACAGTACACAGCACTGCTACATGCAGGTTACACATACAGCTCTGCTACACAGTACACAGCTCTGCTACATGCAGGTTACACATACAGCTCTGCTACACAGTACACAGCTCTGATACATGCAGGTTACACATACAGCACCTCTACACAGTACACAGCTCTGCTACATGCAGGTTACACATACAGCTCTGCTACACAGTACACAGCTCTGCTACATGCAGGTTACACATACAGATCTGCTACACAGTACACAGCTCTGCTACCTGCAGGTTACACATACAGATCTGCTACACAGTACACAGCTCTGCTACCTGCAGGTTACACATACATCTCTGTAACACAGTACACAGCTCTGCTACATGCAGGTTACACATACAGCTCTACTACACAGTACACAGCTCTGCTACCTGCAGGTTACACATACAGATCTGCTACACAGTACACAGCTCTGCTACCTGCAGGTTACACATACAGATCTGCTACCTGCAGGTTACACATACATCTCTGTAACACAGTACACAGCTTTGCTACATGCAGGTTACACATACATCTCTGTAACACAGTACACAGCTCTGCTACCTGCAGGTTACACATACAGATCTGCTACACAGTACACAGCTCTGCTACCTGCAGGTTACACATACAGATCTGCTACCTGCAGGTTACACATACATCTCTGTAACACAGTACACAGCTCTGCTACATGCAGGTTACACATACATCTCTGTAACACAGTACACAGCTCTGCTACATGCAGGTTACACACACACATCTCTAGTACAGAGCTCTATTTGATGGCTACTGTTCTGTACACTCTACCAGCTGCTGTGCACATCTGACCCCTCCCACACACGTGACTCGTCACATGGTCATGACGTCATCACAGGTCCTTTGCCTCTCCAGCAGCTAGCAGCTCCGTCAGGTGAAGAGTGTGTGTAGTAGGGCGTATTTTGAGTTAGGGAGGACAGAGTTTTAGCTGATGTCTGAGGTCTGATGGAGTTTTGGGTGACGGAGGACGGAGTTTTGTCTGATGTCTGAGGTCTGATGGAGTTTTGCCTGATGGAGGACGGAGTTTTGTCTGATGTCTGAGGTCTGATGGAGTTTTGCCTGATGGAGGACGGAGTTTTGTCTGATGTCTGAGGTCTGATGGAGTTTTGGGTGACGGAGGACGGAGTTTTGTCTGATGTCTGAGGTCTGATGGAGTTTTGCCTGATGGAGGACGGAGTTTTGTCTGATGTCTGAGGTCTGATGGAGTTTTGCCTGATGGAGGACGGAGTTTTGTCTGATGTCTGAGGTCTGATGGAGTTTTGGGTGACGGAGGACGGAGTTTTGTCTTATGTCTGATGGAGTTTTGCCTGACGGAGGACGGAGTTTTGTCTGATGTCTGAGGGCTGATTGAGTTTTGCCTGACGGAGGATGGAGTTGTGGATGATGTCTGACGATGTCCTAATATGTATGCCGTACAAATTAAACTTCTCCAACTGGAGCAACGAGAATATCTCCACGTACTCGTCCCTCCAAATCTTCTCCCTAACCTCCGCCTTCAAATGAGCCCCCAGCGGCCCCTCAAAGCAGACGTAAACTTCACCCCTAGCCGCGTCCGCCAACCGCACCTCATCCACAACCTTACCTTTCCCACCAACACTGACCGACACTTCCCCAGCCACCGGAACCACCAAATCCGCCCCAACGCTACTTGCGCCGGCCCCGCCAGACTGACACCCCATACCACCGGACGTTACCGGAGCCCACACATCCGTCGGCGACTCCGGAACACCCGACCCCAATCTGGATAACAGCGACACCATCCCCTCCAGCAATTCCTGCGCCAACCCCAGGCCCTGCAAAACACCACCCCCCACCACACGCTCAACAGGAGCCTGTTGCTGATCCGAAGGTCCCTCACCTGACCGGCCCTGAGGTATCCGCCCAGCAGCTGCGGTCCGCCCAGATCCTCCTGCCATCGATGGTCCGCTCAGCGACGCCGCCGCTGGACCGGCTCCGTCCTCGTCCATCTGCCCGTCGTCCGCTTCCCAGTCATCCTGACTTACTTCGCCGTCTTCCACCTCCACATCCGCCAGTCGTCCAGGCCCACCGCTAGGCGGCCGCTGCACCTCGTCGCCCCCGGCAACCGACGCCACCCGGCTCTGTCCAGGCTCACCGGCAGGAGAACCGGCAGCCGCCACACAAATAAGTCCTTCCCTGGCGTCGTCCTGTACTGCAGAGCCTCCTGATCCATCTCCCACAGCCAGAGCATCCTGCTGCACCGACCCGCCTGTAGTACCAGGAACGGCCACCGGTGATGAGCTCCGCCTGCTCCCCTGCCTCCTCACAGAAGAAGAATGCCGCCGGCCCTGAGCCAGGGGCCGCGGCGCAACTCGCTCCACCGCCGGCGACAGGAGCAGATCCAGGCCCCCACCGCCAGGCTGTGGGGCCGCACGCTCATCCCCCAACCTCGGCCGACTCACCGCTCGCTCCACAGGTAAGGGACGCTGACTGGCTCGCTCCCCCTCAGATAAGGCCTCCAGGGAATGCGCCGCTCCGCCATACCTCCCCCCACGCCGCGAATGGGACAAGGCGACGGGTGCAACCCGGACGTCTCCCGCTGATGCCCGGCGCCGACCAGGATTCCTCCCACTGCGGCGGCAAGGCACCGGACTCACTGCCCTCGCCACCCGCACTGGAGGGTCCCTGCTGGGGCTCCTTAAGCGCCGCCGCACCCGTGGGGTAGCCTCAGGGCTCAGTCTCTCAGGGGGTACAGACCTCCTAGCCCTAGGCCTCGCAACAGGGGCGGCCGGTGTGGAAACTGGACCCACCAAAACAGCCTGCAGACTCTGCTGTAACCAGTCGGCCTCATGTCTCACCGCTGCCATCCTCACTGCCCCCAATAACTCCTCTAAAGCCGCCATTAGACTCACCGAGCTCGCCAGACACGGAAAAAACTTTCTCCTTCTTCCACGAGCGGCATCTGCCAAACTCCGCCCCCCGCTCCCCTCATATACTGCCCGGGAACCATGACCATGACCCCTCCCCTCACCTAAACTTTAACCCTCAACTGCCTAACTTCCCCCCCAAGTCACACAGCACTATGCTAAGGCTGCGCCTAGCTCCGTTGCTCCCATTATACGTAAGTAATTCCATTAATCCTTGATTTTGCAATTGGGGTGAAATTGCGGCCTGATACTACTGATTCCAGTGTGTTCATGTTGTTGCATTAATCTTTAATTCTGCAATTAGGGTGAAATAGCACTCTATTTTTTAACGTATTTGGTTTTACACCTTGTTACACCTTGGGATCTGTTTTTTTGGGTTGTTCTTGTGACAGATCAGAAGAAGGGAATAATAAACAGTGACGTCAACACAAACTTACTGCTGACACCCTCTCCAGTCTATACATAGAACTACAAGTAACAACACCTTGCTTAATGCACAACGACATAAGTAAACAGTGAATTAATGAGGGAAAAAGGAAACTGCATTGTGGCTATATTTACTGTAAGAAAAAATAAAAGCTCTTTGCACATATTATTGATCAAAAATATGTCGGGCCCATCTACCCGCGACAAGGTAGCTTCAAACAGACGGGACCTACTCTAACCCTTTCCACTCTGTCATGAGCCCACTACTTGTGTAAGCATGTAACAGAACTAGTTCTTTACTAATCTATGTGGAATCAGCAGACGGTGTACAAGGAGAGCTCTCTTTCACTTTATAGTAAAATCTTGAGCCACTGCATAGTTAAGTCCTTTATACCTGATGCTAATATTGACCTGTAAGGATGAGGTCACACTTCAGTAATTTCAATTTCGGACTCGTAACTGACCAGATAACGTAAGTGAAGTGTGAACTGATTGTAAGAGTGACTCCTGACAACTGCCTGTCATACTGTCATACAATAACAGTTTTTCTACCAAAGCAGACTAGCTATGCAGGTTTCTGCAATGCACAGTGATGTACACCAATATACACGCTCCCTGCAGCAGGGAAATAGTTGATTTTTAATGTTCTTTGATACAAATTAATTTAGATCAAATCAAATATTTGGGAAAAATCCAGCAAAGCGTCCGAATCAAATTTTTGAAAGCTTCGCTCATCTCTACTCTCTACAGTTGGGACAGTACAACCCTCTATAGTGTCCCCAGTAATAATTATGCCCCTATAGTGTCCCTAGTAAAATTAATGTCCTTATAGTGTACCCTAATGTCAACCCTGTAATAAAATGCCCCGTATATTGCTCCCAGCAATAATAATGCCCTGGTAATGTTCCTAGAGTTCTTCTAGTATAGCAGCATTCTCCCCCCACAGGCCTCTGGTAATGTCCCGAAGTGGCCAAGAAAAAACTACAACCAATATCTCCAATGGCTTCCTGTGGCGTATGTTCTACAACAGCAGTTTTCTCACAAGAGACTCAAAGCGCAGTCCAGGAGCAGACAATATGTTTGTCCTATGAAAGGTTGTTAAAGCAAATTATTTGTCCTCAAATGCCAAAATTAGGTCTTCTTTGAAAAGAGTCCAGTGGTGATATTTATTTTCTTGGTAGTGCTTTTCAGAGAGTGGGGGCTGCATGACAGACGGCTCAGGCTCCAAACATTTCATGGTGGATCTTGAGAATGGACAGCAACACATTGCACCCTTGCACAGAAGGTCTCGCTGACATCACTGCAACACATTACGAAATGTGAAATATTAAGCCCAAGGGGACCTTTCATGTCAAATATGTTGTCTGATCTGCAGGCAGCAGGATATAGAGCAGAAGAAACTGAGAAAATTGCCATATAGTTTTGTGGGAAAAGATTCAAATTAACTTTACATTATCTATATAATATTCCATTATATCTATATAATATTACATTGCCCATGCACCACCCCATGAGGTGAGAGCACTACCTGACAAATTATATACTCTACTAGCTGAAGGACCTGGCTTCGTGTGAGAGTCGTGTATCTGGTTTGAAACATTATTCTGTAGTACACATTTTTGTCCACAAGATGGCCGAAAGCCAGATGTTTGAGCCATGTGTGCATTTCTTTGTTTAAGGTAAATAAGGTTGGGGGAAGAGGGGATTACATTACAGTTTCCAAATATACCTATGAACACAGTTGTAGTTGCTGAAACCACTCCTATCAGGTTAAGGAGCCAATAGTCTCTTCTTAAGGAACACCCCTTTTGTGATGTCATGTCTGCTATTTAAGTCAATGTAATGTGAATAAAGAGGCGCGTCTCTTCTACCATGGCTGAGGGAAGAGAGAAGATGCTTTTATGAAACCACCTAGTGTGTCTGGTCTCATTATAAAGCAGTATGGTGTACACATACTTATACTTCTCAGTGATTTGGCACCACACAAAGAAGAAGGAAAGCGCATGAATTGCGCTGACACTTCGCACGGGTATATTTCATTTAATGTTTGTGTGTGACGTTAAAACAGTATCCACTATAACAGTGACATCTACAGTACCTCGCCCCCTTAACAGTGACCTCCACAGCCCCCCACCTCTTAACACTGACCCACCCACAGTGCCCCGTCTCCTTAAAATGGGACCTCCACAGCAGCCCACCCCCTTAACTTTGACCTTCACAGCAGCCTGCCCCTTTAGCAGTGAGTTCCACAGCACCCCACCCCCTTGACAGTGACCTCCACAGGGGCCCGTCCCCTTAACAGTGAACTCCACCATTCCTGGCCTCCTTAACAGAGACCTCCACAGCGACTGCCCCTTTAATAGTGACTGACAGTACTCCGCTCCATTAACAGTGACCTCCACTGTACCACACTGCCTTAACAGTGACCTCACAGTACCCCACTGCCCCTTTAATAGTTGCCTCCACAGTCCCCTTTTCCCTTAACAGTGACCTCTATAGTGCCCGCCCCTTTAACAGTAACCTCCACAGAGGCTGCTGCTTTATTAGTGACCTCCATAGTACCCCATCTCGTTAATATCCCGCCCCTTAACACTGACCTCCATAGTGGACCGTCCCCTTAAATGTGACCTCCACCATTTCCTGCCCCTTAACAGAGACCTCCACAGCGCTCGCCCCTTTAACAGTGAACCCCACAGAATCCCGCCACCCTAACAGTGACCTCTACAGTGGCCTTCCCCTTTAACAGTGACCTCCACAGCAGCCTTCCCTTTATTAATGACCTCCACAGTACCCCATCTCCTTATCAGTGATTTCCACAACACCCCACCCCTTAACAGTGGACTCTACAGCAATTTGCCCCTTAACACTGACCTCCATTGCAGATCTTTCCCTTAACTGCGACCTCCACAGCAGCCTGCCCCGAGGATAGCCAGAGGTCCGATTTTAGGCCGGACAGTCCGGCTTTCAGACTCCGGCACAGGGCCTGGGCGGACACAGGGATGTCCTTTTGTATATTCTTTATTTTAAGGAAAGAGTTTTCCAGAAAAGGATAATTACAAAAGCAGGTACAAGCATTTAATAGCAAAGCTGGTCTGCCCGCCCCTGCACCCCGCTTACCAGTATCCTGAATTAAGGAAGAATAAAGCTTCATACTGTTTCAACTTCGGTGAGTGCCGCAAGATACTTTGTTTCTTCTCTTCATGTTGCAACTGATTTTGCTCTCACACTTTCACTGCTTGCTGAGCACCACGTACGAAGATTCATCGCTGTGTTTGTGCGCATTGGTCTTAGGGGATTGTCGGGCATAGTACTCGGTCCAGTAGCAGTGCCACCTAATTCTGCTCTTATACGAATATCTGGTCTCCAGTTTGTCTTATTATACGTAAATGGACAATCCCCATTTAAGTAAGATCAGCGGTAATGCAAATAGTTGTGGTACACAATGACTACAGGCAAGACATTGGCTGGTGTGAAAAGATACAGAATCTGGTAGGAATATAGAATGTAGTCAAAGCTGAGGATTAGGAGCAAACCACATAATGATAGGCTGTAAATAGAGTTGAGCGAACACCTGGATGTTCGGGTTCGAGAAGTTCGACCGAACATCCCGGAAATGTTCGGGTTCGGGATCCGAACCCGATCCGAACTTCGTCCCGAACCCGAACCCCATTGAAGTCAATGGGGACCCGAACTTTTCGGCACTAAAAAGGCTGTAAAACAGCCCAGGAAAGAGCTAGAGGGCTGCAAAAGGCAGCAACATGTAGGTAAATCCCCTGCAAACAAATGTGGATAGGGAAATGAATTAAAATAAAAATTAAATAAATAAAAATTAACCAAAATCAATTGGAGAGAGGTTCCATAGCAGAGAATCTGGCTTCCCGTCACCCACCACTGGAACAGTCCATTCTCAGATATTTAGGCCCCGGCACCCAGGCAGAGGAGAGAGGTCCCGTAACAGAGAATCTGTCTTCATGTCAGCAGAGAATTAGTCTGCATGTCATAGCAGAGAATGAGGCTTCACGTCAGCCACCACTGCAACAGTCCATTGGCATATATTTAGGCCCAGCACCCAGGCAGAGGAGGGAGGTCCCGTAACAGAGAATCTGTCTTCATGTCAGCAGAGAATTAGTCTGCATGTCATAGCAGAGAATGAGGCTTCACGTCAGCCACCACTGCAACAGTCCATTGGCATATATTTAGGCCCAGCACCCAGGCAGAGGAGAGAGGTCCCGTAACAGACAATCTGGCTTCATGTCAGCAGAGAATCAGTCTGCATGTCATAGCAGAGAATCAGGCTTCACGTCACCCACCACTGCAACAGTCCATTGTCATAAATTTAGGCCCAGCACTAGTGTTGAGCGGCATGTCCCATATTCGAATTCGCGAAATTTTGTGAATATTCGAAAGAATATTCGTAAAATATTCGCGATTATTCAAATTCGTTATTATTTCGCATATGCGATAATTCGAATTTTCGCATCGCATAATACATATGCTATGCAAAATTCACATGTGCGCTAATGAAATCGCCTTACGAAGATTCGCAACTCAATTCAATCACTAATGTATGAATGCAATGCCCTTTGCCTCTGTTCTGGGACAAGTGTAGATATTCGCATGTGCGCTAATAAAATCGCCTTACGAAGATTCGCACCTCAATCACTTTCTAGGGAATGTGAGACTTTTGGGAATCAATCGAGATACAGTGGGGGGTGATGACAGTAGTTGACAGAGTACAGATCAATGTAATCTGTAAGGTGGAAAGTAAAATAAAAAATACGAATTTTCGTTAATCAAATTTTACGAAGTTCTACGTATTCGCGAATATGGTGCTATACTATATGAATGCACAGGCCTTTGCCTCTCTGTTCTGGGGACAAGTGTAGATATTTGCATTTGCGTTAATAAAATCGCCTTACGAAGATTCGCAGCTCAATTCAATCACTAATGTATGAATGCAAAGCCCTTTGCCTCTGTTCTGGGACAAGTGTAGATATTCGCATGTGCGCTAATAAAATCGCCTTACGAAGATTCGCAACTCAATCACTTTCTAGGGAATGTGAGACTTTTGGGAATCAATCGAGATACAGTGGGGGGTGATGACAGTAGTTGACAGAGTACAGATCAATGTAATCTGTAAGGTGGAAAGTAAAATAAAAAATACGAATATTCGTAAATCGAATTTTACGAAGTTCTACGTATTCGCGAATATGGTGCTATACTATATGAATGCACAGGCCTTTGCCTCTCTGTTCTGGGGACAAGTGTAGATATTTGCATTTGCGTTAATAAAATCGCCTTACGAAGATTCGCAGCTCAATTCAATCACTAATGTATGAATGCAAAGCCCTTTGCCTCTGTTCTGGGACAAGTGTAGATATTCGCATGTGCGCTAATAAAATCGCCTTACGAAGATTCGCAACTCAATTCACTAATGTATGAATGCAAAGCCCTTTGCCTCTGTTCTGGGACGTGCCGATATTCGCATGTGCGCTAATAAAATCGCCTTACGAAGATTCGCAACTCAATTCACTAATGTATGAATGCAAAGCCCTTTGCCTCTGTTCTGGGACGTGCCGATATTCGCATGTGCGCTAATAAAATCGCCTTACGAAGATTCGCGCCTCAATCACTTTCTAGGCAATGTGAGTAAGATCTGAGCTGTTGGACCTTTGGGAAACA
Organism: Bufo gargarizans; assembly: GCF_014858855.1. Lineage (NCBI taxonomy): Eukaryota > Metazoa > Chordata > Amphibia > Anura > Bufonidae > Bufo > Bufo gargarizans. The sequence goes on along the minus strand of NC_058085.1, from coordinate 211,240,564 downwards.
ATCAATTATATGTGTACTGTAATTTTGTGGGGGGGGGAAAAAACAAAAAACGAATATTCGTTTTTACGAATATATAGCACTATATTCGAAATATTCGCGAAATCGCGAAGTTGCGATATTCGCGAAAAAAATTTGCTTTTCGAATATTCGCGCTCAACACTACCCAGCACCCAGGCAGAGGAGAGAGGTCCCGTAACAGACAATCTGGCTTCATGTCAGCAGAGAATCAGTCTGCATGTCATAGCAGAGAATGAGGCTTCACGTCAGCCACCACTGCAACAGTCCATTGGCATATATTTAGGCCCAGCACCCAGGCAGAGGAGAGAGGTCCCGTAACAGACAATCTGGCTTCATGTCAGCAGAGAATCAGTCTTCATATCATAGCAGAGAATCAGGCTTCACGTCACCCACCACTGTAAGAGTCCATTTTCATAAATTTAGGCCCAGCACACAGGCAGAGGAGAGAGGTCCCGTAACAGAGGATCTGGCTTCATGTCAGCAGAGAATCAGTCTGCATGTCATAGCAGAGAATCAGGCTTCACATCACCCAACATTGGAACAGTCCATTGGCATATATTTAGGCCCCGGCACCCAGACAGAGGAGAGGTTCATTCAACTTTGGGTAGCCTCGCAATATAATGGTAAAATGAAAATAAAAATAGGATTGAATGAGGAAGTGCCCTGGAGTCCAATAATATATGGTTAAGGGGAGGTAGTTAATGTCTAATCTGGACAAGGGACGGACAGATCCTGTGGGATCCATGCCTGGTTCATTTTTATGAACGTCAGCTTGTCCACATTGGCTGTAGACAGGCGGCTGCGTTTGAGGCCTAGTATTTAGGCGCTGGGTGACCGGTATGGATTTAGTGACAGAATTAGACTTGGAAATGCACAGAAGCGTGTGTGTGTGAAGTTATTCTGAATGACCCAATGTGCACCTTCAATATTATATACCCTTTTAGGGATAGATTTCAAATAGCTCTGATATAGCAGAAACCACTAAATTATGAAATTGCTAAATTGGGAATTGTACTTCAACCCAGAACAAAAAATGTGCTTTGACGGACACTAAATATCTTGCCCAGCAACAACAGTACAGCGGTGGGTAACGAGAGATTTAGAGGGAATTAAATTTGAGGCCTAGTATTTAGGCGCTGGGTCACCGGTATGGATTTAGTGACAGAATTAGACTTGGAAATGCACAGAAGCGTGTGTGTGAAGTTATTCTGAATGACCCAATGTGCACCTTCAATATTATATACCCTTTTTGGGATAGATTTCAAATAGCTCTGATATAGCAGGAACCACTAAATTATGAAATTGCTAAATTGGGAATTGTACTTCAACCCAGAACAAAAAATGTGCTTTGACGGGCACTAAATAACTTTCCCAGCTACAACAGGACAACGGTAACGAGAGATTTAGAGGGATTTAAATTTGAGGCCTAGTATTTAGGCGCTGGGTGACAGGTATGGGTTTAGTGACAGAATTAGACTTGGAAATACACAGTAGCGGGTGTGTGTGAAGTTATTCTGAATGACCCTATGTGCACCTTCAATATTATATACCCTTTTAGGGATAGATTTCAAATAGCTCTGATATAGCAGAAACCACTAAATTATGAAATTGCTAAATTGGGAATTGTACTTCAACCCAGAACAAAAAATGTGCTTTGACGGACACTAAATATCTTGCCCAGCAACAACAGTACACCGGTGGGTAACGAGAGATTTAGAGGGAATTAAATTTGAGGCCTAGTATTTAGGCGCTGGGTCACCGGTATGGATTTAGTGACAGAATTAGACTTGGAAATACACAGTAGCGGGTGTGTGTGAAGTTATTCTGAATGACCCTATGTGCACCTTCAATATTATATACCCTTTTTGGGATAGATTTCAAATAGCTCTGATATAGCAGGAACCACTAAATTATGAAATTGCTAAATTGGGAATTGTACTTCAACCCAGAACAAAAAATGTGCTTTGACGGGCACTAAATAACTTTCCCAGCTACAACAGGACAACGGTAACGAGAGATTTAGAGGGATTTAAATTTGAGGCCTAGTATTTAGGCGCTGGGTGACAGGTATGGGTTTAGTGACAGAATTAGACTTGGAAATACACAGTAGCGGGTGTGTGTGAAGTTATTCTGAATGACCCTATGTGCACCTTCAATATTATATACCCTTTTTGGGATAGATTTCAAATAGCTCTGATATAGCAGAAACCACTAAATTATGAAATTGCTAAATTGGGAATTGTACTTCAACCCAGAACAAAAAATGTGCTTTGACGGACACTAAATATCTTGCCCAGCAACAACAGTACAGCGGTGGGTAACGAGAGATTTAGAGGGAATTAAATTTGAGGCCTAGTATTTAGGCGCTGGGTCACCGGTATGGATTTAGTGACAGAATTAGACTTGGAAATACACAGTAGCGGGTGTGTGTGAAGTTATTCTGAATGACCCTATGTGCACCTTCAATATTATATACCCTTTTTGGGATAGATTTCAAATAGCTCTGATATAGCAGGAACCACTAAATTATGAAATTGCTAAATTGGGAATTGTACTTCAACCCAGAACAAAAAATGTGCTTTGACGGGCACTAAATAACTTTCCCAGCTACAACAGGACAACGGTAACGAGAGATTTAGAGGGATTTAAATTTGAGGCCTAGTATTTAGGCGCTGGGTGACAGGTATGGGTTTAGTGACAGAATTAGACTTGGAAATACACAGTAGCGGGTGTGTGTGAAGTTATTCTGAATGACCCTATGTGCACCTTCAATATTATATACCCTTTTTGGGATAGATTTCAAATAGCTCTGATATAGCAGAAACCACTAAATTATGAAATTGCTAAATTGGGAATTGTACTTCAACCCAGAACAAAAAATGTGCTTTGACGGACACTAAATATCTTGCCCAGCAACAACAGTACAGCGGTGGGTAACGAGAGATTTAGAGGGAATTAAATTTGAGGCCTAGTATTTAGGCGCTGGGTCACCGGTATGGATTTAGTGACAGAATTAGACTTGGAAATACACAGTAGCGGGTGTGTGTGAAGTTACTCTGAATGACCCTATGTGCACCTTCAATATTATATACCCTTTTTGGGATAGATTTCAAAGAGCTCTGATATAGCAGGAACCACTAAATTATGAAATTGCTAAATTGAGAATTGTATTTCAACCCAGAACAAGAAATGTGCTTGAACGGACACTAAATAACTCGCCCAGCTACAGCACTAGGGACAGATTTAGCTGGATATAAATTTGAGGCCTAGTATTTAGGCGCTGGGTGACCGGTATGGATTTAGTGACAGAATTAGACTGGGATATGGCCAAAAAATGAACAGACTATTGCTGGTTAAATGCACTTGGTGTGACAGCTTCACCCTGATGTAGGCTTTAGCCAAAAAACAACCACACCATTGAGGGTTAAATGCACTTGGTGACAGGCGCAGCTTGCCCCTGATTTTGTATATGGCCAAAAAATGAACAGACTATTGCTGGTTAAATGCACTTGGTGTGACAGCTTCACCCTGATGTAGGCTTTAGCCAAAAAACAACCACACCATTGAGGGTTAAATGCACTTGGTGACAGGCGCAGCTTGCCCCTGATTTTGTATATGGCCAAAAAATGAACAGACTATTGCTGGTTAAATGCACTTGGTGTGACAGCTTCACCCTGATGTAGGCTTTAGCCAAAAAACAACCACACCATTGAGGGTTAAATGCACTTGGTGACAGGCGCAGCTTGCCCCTGATTTTGTATATGGCCAAAAAATGAACAGACTATTGCTGGTTAAATGCACTTGGTGTGACAGCTTCACCCTGATGTAGGCTTTAGCCAAAAAACAACCACACCATTGAGGGTTAAATGCACTTGGTCGCAGCTTGTGCTGGCGCACCACAAGACACAAAATGGCCGCCGATCACCCCAGAAAAATGAGACTGACAAACGGTCTGTGCAGCCTAAAAACAGTGAGCAATTGAGGATCAGCAGCTCAATGATCCACAGCTGCAGATCGATCAGTTAATCAAGTCCTTTGGAGGAGTTAATCTGCCTAATCTCGCCCTACTGTCGCAGCCGCAACCTCTCCCTACGCTAATCAGAGCAGAGTGACGGGCGGCGCTATGTGACTCCAGCTTAAATAGAGGCTGGGTCACATGGTGCTCTGGCCAATCACAGCCATGCCAATAGTAGGCATGGCTGTGATGGCCTCTTGGGGCAAGTAGTATGACGCTTGTTGATTGGCTGCTTTGCAGCCTTTCAAAAAGCGCCAAGAAAGCGTCACAAAAGCGCGAAGAAAGCGACGAACACCGAACCCGAACCCGGACTTTTACGAAAATGTCCGGGTTCGGGTCCGTGTCACGGACACCCCAAAATTCGGTACGAACCCGAACTATACAGTTCGAGTTCGCTCATCCCTAGCTGTAAACAATGAGCATTAATGTGTTGAAAAAAAAGATAAATAAGAGGTGATCAGGTTAACCAAGTGGGTCCAAGTGTGGATCTTAGAATCATCATAAAGGTATCTTTGTTGGGTGGCAGCTAGAGAGTAGGGGAGTTCTTTCATGTGTTTTGTGCTACATACAGCTAGAGTGCAACACATTCGTGGAATATCAGAGTGTTGCTTGGGTGTGTCAATGGCTTAACCTCCAACTATCACGCTGGCGGGGGCATGTGTAGTAAGGGAGTGAGTCGAGGAGAGGTGCCTTAACGCCATGGAAAAATCTGTACTTTAGGTTTCAATGTAGGACCCATAGAATTTCAATGAAGGATTTTAGAAAGGTGTCTCTTTGACTCCCATCCCATCCCACCATCTATTCCATGAGGCAGATTTGGTGTACCTTATCTAACCATTCTTTAATAGTTGGAGGGTCTGTACTTTTCCATTTAGCAGGAATAATATACTTACGTACACATAGCTGCTGAAATCAGGTGTGTAATTAAGTTATTAGCATCTGGTTTAAAATCTATCTGGGGTGACCACAGTAAGACAAGGTCTGGGGTTACAGAAACAAGGCAATTGCAAATCTTATTAATGGTGTTTTCCACCTACTTTCAAAAGGTGGAGATTTTTGTGCCAAACCACCAGATATGGGAAATGGTGCCTGCTCCCTCTTGGCATCTCCAGCACTTATCTGTAGGGGAGAGGTGGGCTCTGTGCAGGAAGTCTGGGGTTCTATACCATTGCGATTGGATTCTCTTTTGAACAGCTCACTCTCAGACAGCAGCACTGTACTGTCTGAGCATGAGCTGCAGGGAGAAAGTCACCCTCCCTGCAGCTCCAAGAAGTAGATTTTTACCTTAATTTTTTTCAATCCCTTTCGGCTGCAGAGTCTGGGGGAAGGGGGGGTGGCCTAGTCAGCCTGAGGCCTATGAGGCAGTAATTCAGCGCAGGTAGCCG